>NC_140349.1:280000-312500 GCF_963514085.1 Chelon labrosus
AAAAAGAGAAAAGGAAGAAAGGACGTGAGAAGAAGCTAAAAGAGGAAAAGAAATGAGAGGATGAAGAGAAGGATGAAGAGAAGGAAGAAGAGAAGGATGACGAGAAGGAAGAAGAGAAGGATGAAGAGAAGGATGAAGAGAAGGATGAAGAGAAGGATGAAGAGAAGGATGACGAGAAGGAAGAAGAGAAGGATGAAGAGAAGGATGAAGAGAAGGAAGAAGAGAAGGATGAAGAGAAGGATGAAGAGAAGGATGAAGGATGTGAAACCATGAAAGGAATCTAAGAGAAAACATCTGATATCAGGCTGTGATCAGCTGACTGCTGTTTCCCAGCATTCCTCTCTGATGACCCGAACCCTTTCACACACATCTCAACACAAACACTGAATTCTCCCACAATGCATCAGGGATTCAGACTGTAGCATTACACACGCCACACAGAGCTAATGTAGCTAGCTGACTAATGCTATCTCCACACAGAGCTAAGTTACACGTTGTCATGGCAACTGTCAACCATCACGATGTCACTTCCTGTTTCTATAGCATCCAATAATTTACATCAGCATTATATTAACGTCCACGTATGTGATGTGTACTTTAGCCCCGCCCTCTAACATGGAAGGGGCGGGGCTTGTGTACTGAAGCCAGCCACATGCTTTCAGGAGGAAGAGGAGGAGGAACAGGAGGAGGAGGAGGAGGAGGAGGAGGAGGAGGAGGAGGAGGAGGAGGAGGAGGAGGAGGAGGAGGAGGAGGAGAAGATTCAGCAGGAAAAGGCAGAATGGTTTCAGGAGTGACGCTATGAGCCAGGGAGCAGAAAATAAATGACATGGAAAAGAGAGAAAGGAGTGATGGCTGGAAAACAAAGGAGGAGGAGGAGGAGGAAGAGGAGGAAGAGGAGGAAGAGGAGGCCTGAGGGTCCACTTAAGCTAATTAATGGAGGGCTGTGCTTTAAGGAGGCTTTAGTTCATCCATTAGACTAATGAGACGCTTCAAGAGGAAGAGGAATGATCAGCAAGAGACATGTCACTGGGGGGGGGTGGAAGGGGGAGGGGAGGGGAGGACAGAGAGACAGAGAGAGACAGAGAGAGAGACAGAGAGAGACACAGAGAGACAGAGAGACAGAGAGAGACAGACAGAGAGACAGAGAGAGACAGAGAGAGACACAGAGAGACAGAGAGACAGAGAGACAGAGAGAGACAGACAGAGGGATGAAGAGGTCCAGGTGTGAACACTGATCTGGTCTCTAGAGTCCAGGTTAAACAGGTCCAGGTGTGAACACTGATCTGGTCTCTAGAGTCCAGGTTAAACAGGTCCAGGTGTGAACACTGATCTGGTCTCTAGTGTCCAGGTTAAACAGGTCCAGTTGTGAACACTGATCTGGTCTCTAGAGTCCAGGTTAAACAGGTCCAGGTGTGAACACTGATCTGGTCTCTAGAGTTCAGGTTAAACAGGTCCAGGTGTGAACACTGATCTGGTCTCTAGAGTTCAGGTTAAACAGGTCCAGGTGTGAACACTGATCTGGTCTCTAGAGTCCAGGTTAAACAGGTCCAGGTGTGAACACTGATCTGGTCTCTAGTGTCCAGGTTAAACAGGTCCAGGTGTGAACACTGATCTGGTCTCTAGAGTTCAGGTTAAACAGGTCCAGGTGTGAACACTGATCTGGTCTCTAGTGTCCAGGTTAAACAGGTCCAGGTGTGAACACTGATCTGGTCTCTAGAGTTCAGGTTAAACAGGTCCAGGTGTGAACACTGATCTGGTCTCTAGTGTCCAGGTTAAACAGGTCCAGGTGTGAACACTGATCTGGTCTCTAGAGTTCAGGTTAAACAGGTCCAGGTGTGAACACTGATCTGCTCTCTAGAGTCCAGGTTAAACAGGTCCAGGTGTGAACACTGATCTGGTCTCTAGAGTCCAGGTTAAACAGGTCCAGGTGTGAACACTGATCTGGTGTCAGTCCACATGTGGAGGTGGGTTCATTTGGTTTAAATCACCATGTGACTCTTCTTCTTCTTCTTCTTCTTTGTTGTTGAAGTAAAACCATGATTTGGATTCTGAGTGTAACTATGATCAGCTGATCAGTGTCAGCTGATCAGTGTGATGATTGGATTCATTCTCTCCAACGTCTTTAATCAACTTATTTATTTTAATCACTTCCTGCTGAGCTGCAGAGACGTCTGGCTGCTGATCCTCTAAACCTCTATGATACCTTTATAGGAATGATCACCAGATTAGACCTAAACCCCAGGACACGTCTCTACCAGAGACACAGAGACAGAGACAGAGGAGACAGAGACAAAGGAGACAGAGACAGAGGAGACAGAGACAGAAACACAGACAGAGGAACCAGACACAGAGACCCAGAAAGAGGAGACACATAGACAGAGACAGAGGAGACAGAGACAGAGACAGAGACAGAGACAGAGGAGACAGGAACAGGGACAGAGAAGACAGAGACAGAGACAGAGACCCAGACAGAGGAGACAGAGACAGAGACAGAGGTAACAGAGACAGAGACGGAGACAGAGACAGAGACAGAGGAGACAGAGGAGACAGAGAAGACAGAGACAGAGACAGAGACAGAGACAGCGTATCATGGTCTTTATTTGTCCTGTACGTCTCAGCAGCAGATTAAACAGAAGCAGATTCCAGGCTTCATTTCCACAGCGTTTAAACATTCGTCCCCTCCGCTGATATCTGACTCTGATCAAACTGAAATAGCTCCTACTGTTTCTGTCAGCGCTGCCGGGAGGACGGGGGGCGTCAACTACCCACAATCCACTGCTCCAAGCATGTGGATGGCCCAGAATATAAGTAGTTTCCTGGAGGAGCCTTAAATCTGAAAAGCCCCAAACGTCAGATGTGTCAATGTGATGTGTGTTGCAATAAGTGTAATCCTGTTTCATGTAGCTTAGCATGTTTTAGCATCGCTGCAGCCCTGCCAAGCAACACAAACTGAATCAGTAAAATGACACAGATGCTTTTACTTCTATGAGTTAATACCAGACTGATGGACTGACACTTTACAGCTCAGGTTGTTGCACTAGTTAGCATTTTATTAGCTTATTAGCAGCAGGCACGGCTAGTGATAGCATTTAGCTGTTATTAGAATTCTAAGTTAAGCCTAACTGTCTTGAATTCATAATTGTTTGATAAAATGTCTGAGATAAGCCAGAGCATTTAGCAGCACAAACATTTGCTACAATGCTAAGCTAGGCTAATTAGCTTTTAGCAAGGTTACTTTCTCTAATGTAGGTTTTTCTTTGCTATTATGGTTAAATATTAATCCTTTATGAGAGACACCCCCACCACGAGGACATGGATGCATCAGTGGCTGCTGATGGATCACAGCTGAACCAGGTCCCGGTCCATCAGTGACTGCTGATGGATCAGAGCTGAACCAGGTCCATCAGTGACTTCTACAAGACCACAGCGTGGTCAGACAGACAGATCACCTTCAGGTAATGATCGGCCTTTTCTTCTCTTTACTCCCACGTGAACACGAAGCCCGTCGAACATTCACAGCTTTTCTGGGGCAGACGGGGAACTCTGGCCCTCACAAAAAAATTTGGGACACAGTCAAAAAAAAACAAATGAATAAATCCTCCTTAAAGTGGGCCACCTCCTGGAGAACACCTCCCTCCCTCCCCAGACACTTCATCTGCTTTCCTTCATCTCCACTTTGTCAGACGGAGCCGACGGTGACGGAAGGTTTTATGTTTTAGGAGCTCAGTGAATTCAGGTCAAAGAGAGACTGAATGTTTCAGAGTGGAAAAAAAGAGGTCAGAGACGAGACCAAAGAACTCAGAGACGAGAACAAAGAACTCAGAGACGAGAATAATCAACTCAGAGACGAGAACAATCAACTCAGAGACGAGAACAAAGAACTCAGAGACGAGTACAAAGAACTCAGAGACGAGTACAGAGAACTCAGAGACGAGTACAGAGAACTCAGAGACGAGAACAAAGAACTCAGAGACGAGAACAATCAACTCAGAGACGAGAACAAAGAACTCAGAGACGAGAACAAAGAACTCAGAGACGAGCACAAAGAACTCAGAGACGAGTACAAAGAACTCAGAGACGAGAATAATCAACTCAGAGACGAGAACAATCAACTCAGAGACGAGAACAAAGAACTCAGAGACGAGTACAAAGAACTCGGAGACGAGAACAAAGAACTCAGAGACGAGAACAAAGAACTCAGAGACGAGGACAAAGAACTCAGAGACAAGAACAAAGAACTCAGAGACAAGAACAAAGAACTCAGAGCTGTGAGAAGGTGGAGAAAGAACTAGACCCTTTCCAGACCTTTAACCTCTGGTCTCACCTGGTCTCTCCTGTCCATCCACCTGGTCTTAATATAAATGTGTCTCCACATGCGTCCCCAGCCAGCACTTGAGATCTGATCTCAGTTTGTGTGTCTGTAAATCAGCAGCGCCATCATGTGGTCAGTAGAATATTGTACCAGCTGCTGTCTCTAATGGATCTCTACCTACCGCTGGATCAGAACCATTAGAACTGAACCCTGAAGCTTCCATCCTCAGAGGAACCGGGTCACAGACAACATTTATTATTGAGGAAATCATCATGATCCCATCAATAATGAACCACAGCCTCCTACCTCAGAGTTGATTCTAGTTTAGATTCAGATCAGATCTGGACTGACTCAGGATCTGATCGTCTCCATCCAGATCTTAACGATTCAAATCTTTTATTTTATTTTTACAACAACATACTTGTTCTTAGTGATGTTAAATGAACAGGAAGGTCATCAGATCATAATGTCAGTGTGGGGGGGTGGGGTGGGGGGGTTTATACGATGATGAGGATGATGATGGTGGTGGGGGAGGGGTCAGGAGGTTTTAGGACATTTTCCAGCCAAGGGGATAAAGACGAGGAGGAGGTCAAATCTTATCACATTTAATCCAGAAACAGACATAACCCCCCCCCCCCCCCCACACACACACACACACACACACACACACACACACACACAACCCCCCCCCAATCCACCAACTGCTCAAGGACACATAAACACAGGAGGAGATTAACCCGGCAGCCTTTTAAAGGCCACGTCCTCAATAACAATGTTTTCTGTTTCTGTTGCAGACGTTGATCCGTCACCACTACGTCTGGATAAATAAAGTTTGATCTGACTTCTACTGAGGAAACGTTAACCAGCTCTGACTGGATGGAACACCACCGTTAAAGAAGAGCATGAGACCACCAGGTGGAGGTGAGGTGGTCTGCATCAGATAATCCCTGACGACCTTAATCCCAGAGAGAGAGAGACGACCCTCTGAAAAGACCCACGAGCTCTCGGTGAGATCAAAAACGTTCCAGTTACGCCACAAGAGGGCGCCGTCCACGTGGACTCTTCTACAGACGAGTTCTCAGTTTAATAAAACCAACGCTTTCAACATGTAATCAACAAACGCTGCAGAACTCTGAGGACACAGACGAGAAGCTCAGCTAGCCAGTAGCATTAGTTTCATTAGCATTACCATTAGCATCTCCGTTACCATCACCCATGTTTTCCTTGCCTTGGTTTGCCATCACTGTCACCTTCACCATTAGCGCTGCCAGTAGCATCACATTTAGCGTCATCATTGGCATCACCATTAGCATTAACTTTGTCTTTAGTGTTGTCATTAGCAACACCTTTAACATCTCTATTAGCATCGCCAGTAGCATCTGCAGTCGAGTTCTTTTCTCAAACACAACGATGACCACCAGGCTCTGACCAACCAGCCATCAGACTAAACTCCCCATTAGCATCGCCATAAGTATTTACATTAGCATATCCATTAGCATATCCTGGAACATAGCCAAGGACCAGTTCCATGTATTAGCCATGTCCGACTCGTCTATTATGAGAGGGCTGCTCACAGAGATGTCACCACTCATCATCTCTCCATAACACTTGTATTTGTCACCAGCCTCGTAGGAGTTGGTGTGAAGTGGACGAGTCGGTGGTTTCTGGGACGTTTGGTGACTTCTGGCCTCCAGCTCCTCCACGGCACCGACGCAGGACGGGGCGACGACCAAACCCAGGCAGCATTTGGTCTTTTTGTATTTGGCAGCTTGGAAAGTGAGATTTGAAGCTGTCAGTAAAACCACATTTTGGCAGGAAACCGTCTGAGCCAAGAGAGTCAGCTGTTAAATTTAAAATGTGAAGTATGAAGAGTTCAGGACTGAATTTAGATCTGAAGAGTCATCCGTCTGAAAGGAGGACGCCTCTGAAAGCTCGTCTCTTTTCTTTGAAGCTGAACATCACAGACTTCCCAGTGAAACTCTTTTACAGTTTATTGTTTTCTATCCAGGTCAAAGTCAAAATGAAATTTCACTCATGTAAATATGAAGATGATGTTCTTGGTTCAGAAGCAGACGTTTGGAGTGAAGTCAAAGTGTTTGATGATGCACAGATGAACACAGTAGCCTGAATGAATGAATGATTTCTCTGTTGATCTCAAGCCTCAACGTTTTCACAGAGATCAGTAAATACATGGTGTGTTCATGAAAAGTGGAAAATCTGGGCTTCAGGTGGAGTGATACATCACTGCTGTAGGAAAAACCATCAATAACCGACCCTGAACTGAACAGAGCTCCATGTAGACGTGAACATATTATGAGTTCTTCATTTTGCACAATTTAAAAACTGACAATAAACAAAGACATGAATATAATCTGCTGAGCAGAGAGAGGCAGAAAACCCACGTGGGCTTATTTGAAACCTCCATTAGCATCCATTAGCATTTCCATTAGCATCACCATTAGCATCAAGTCTTAGTGGTGAGCTGTTTCAGTTTTTTCTCCTGGATTTAGTCGGTTTTAATGGCGTCGTATTCGTGTCGTCTGCAGGGTTTGCCGATGAAGAAAGAGACGAGCAGACAGTTAAACCAGATAATAAAACACTGAGTTTAACGCGTTCAGATGCAGGAAGCAGAAGGACTGGAGTCTGTTAATGATCCCCTTAAACGAGTTGATTAATGAGCAGATGAGAAAACAGAAGAGTCCTGACTCAACGTCTGCAGCGTTTCTGCTCAAATACACCAGGACAAATCATTTCTTCACTGTTTCCTAATGTTTTCAAGAAAGAATCAGTTTCATTGTGACATTAATTAATGTGAACGTGATGCGTTCAGGGACCCTCGGCCCTGTTATCCTCAGCTCTTTATCTCTTCTCCAGAATAAAATCACATCTGTGTCTTTTCAAGTTCAAGCTGGTCTTTAACCTCCACTGTTCCCGTGGGATCTCTGCGTCCACCCCAAGGCATGCTGGGAAAACTCAGTGTTTACACAGTGGTTCACTTTCATCGTAGCACGAACTAAACCCTGGACAGACTGACCTCAGAGTCACTGATCAGCTGTTTCATCTGGCAGGAAACGGGATAAACGATTCTTTTAAATCTGACAGAACTGTTATTAGCTCATAAATAATTCATGTCCAACACAGGACGCAGGTTGGAGAGGACATTTCTCAGCCTGTCACAGGAGAAATGCCTTTGTTCGGCTTTTCACTGACTTTTGTTCAGTAGTGGTTATTGGCTCAAGCTGTAGGAGATGGATTTACTGAGAAAACCTTTGATTCAAATCACAGTTTCTCCTTGAAAACACTTGAATTCACATTTTAAACACAGAAACAGAACCAGGCCCACTCTCCATGTGGACATGTGGAGAACCAAAGAACCCAAAGTGTTCCACGTTGGGTTTTTACCTCTTGAAAGGGAATCTGGCTACAAAATCCTACTGATTCCACTACAGGAGGCAACGTACACACAATTCAACCTTTGGACATTTTATTTATCCTGGACATCATCACATTCTACCATTGTGATCATTATACAATCCAGAAGAAGATGGAGATTTCCTCCAAAGAGAAGCTTCTCTAGTTTCAAAGCGGTATTAACTCAAATATCCAAACTGGCAACAAACAAACAAATAAATAAATAAAGAACACAGGGACAGTTTCTTCTGTTCATCGACAGAACAGAAGAAACTTCCCTAGTTCTAAGCACTTTGAAAATAGTTGTACATCAGTCATGAAGAATAAAGAACGACCTTTTACCTTGAATTTGAGATCATCCAATCACAAGCAGCTTCACAGCAGAGCCAATCAGTGAAAGAGAAATCTCCAAATCCAGGAAGCCCTGACTCATCAATGTTGTTTCAATCCTAATCAACTCCTCTGTTCAGAAATCTGCTGAGAGAAGAAGAAGAAGAAGAGGAGGAGGAGGAGGAGGAGGAGGAGGAGGAGGAAGAGGCGGGGTCAGTGCTTTCATCTTTATCCAGGTGCATTGTGGGAAAGGTGCAGGTTTCCTGAGAACTGGGACAAGGACAGATGAGACTACAGTCGACTGGAAGATCGGGTTGAGTCTGAACAGAGAGAACTGATTCATGTCCGACGCCGTGAAACCGGAGCATCACAAAACAAAAGTTAGTCCATTTGCTCCATACCAAGTTATCTTCTCGTTTAGTTTCTGTTCATCATTAACAGCTGATCTGTTATTTAACATTAAAGAAGAAGAACGTCTCGAGTTTAATCTGAAACCTCCACACACTACAAGATGCTACTCAGATTTACATTCCAGATCAGAGAGCACTGAACGCATCACCTCATGTGATCTAACAGGAAAACTGTACTGATCCAGACCAGTAGGTGGCGCTGATGGTCGACCAACCGCCAATCACACCAAGAGGAGGAGGAGGAGGAGGAGGAGGAGAACGCGCTGTAACTCTAAGACAAAGATGACGACAAAGACGAATAATAAAGAAGATGAAGATGAAGACAAAGGATCTTCTTTTCAGGTTTGTCTTGGTTTAGTTTAGAAACGTTTCCTCGATTTCTGAACCAAACATCAGTCAAATCTGTCCTGATCTGTACTGAAGCCTCAGGACGAGGAGGACGAGGAGGAGGACAAGGAGGAAGACGAGGAGGAGGACGAGGACACTAACCCTAAACTGAGGACGACGGGTTCAAGCAAATGAGCCGAGAAGAGTTTCATCCTGAGAGAAGAAGACGAGCAGTGATGGAGGACATAATAAAGGACAGAGTCTCAGTCCTGCTGGAAGGACGCACCATCGTCCAACTGATTTGACTGAGATTTGATTATTTAAACCAGAGAGAAGCTGCAGGCATGTACACCTCTACACACACTGGCCACTTCATTAGGTACACTAGTGAATAACACCTTTAGGTTCTACTAACTCAGACATGTTGATTCTACTGGGTTTTCATTGAACTGTAGCTGGTTCTCCAACTCCGTCCTCCACAATCCTCCAGGTCAACCACCACCTCTCTGGTTCTACATCAACTCAACTTCACTGGTGTACCTAATGAACTGGCCAGGGAGGGAAAGTTCACTATGATTCAGTGATCAGTGACTTCAGTCCTAAATCTGAATCTGAATTATTCAAATACATCCTCCTTTATGTCAGGAACTACATGACCCACAATGCACCTCTAGTGATATGATGAGGACGAATCACTTTCTGTAGTCGACCTGAAGCTTCATTGATAATTAACTCTGATTTAAACCAGTTTTATTGGAGACAAAGTTCATCAACAGCTTCAGGAGCTCCACCAACGTCTCAACGCTCAAAGGTCGTTTATTAAAGGACTCATGATCACTGCCCATAGCAGCTACGTCCCGGTAGCAGCTACGTCCCGGTAGCAGCTACGTCCTGGGAGCCTGGAGGTCGGCCAACAAACATCCTGAACCTTCTCCTACGTCTCTGAACACATGTTGGAAGTAAAAGACGTCGTCTCCTCTGA
The DNA here is from genome assembly GCF_963514085.1 of Chelon labrosus. NCBI lineage: Eukaryota > Metazoa > Chordata > Actinopteri > Mugiliformes > Mugilidae > Chelon > Chelon labrosus. The sequence goes on from NC_140349.1 coordinate 289,773, forward strand.
CAGAAAGCACAGCTCCACATGTTTCACGTCTGGAAACGCTCCAGCTACCGACCCGGGACCGCTGGCAGGTGTAGCAGCTGATTAATCAACATGGCCGCCAAGACGGCCTGATTAAAAGACCAAAAGTACGCAGACACCAGCCCTCCCTGTAACGGTGTTAATCATCCAGACTCAAAGGAAACTCCTGGACGTTCTCCTCCGTCCTCTCGCTCCACCTGAAGGTCAGACACATGAAATCACAGCTGAAGGTCGGCCACCACCCTGATGACATTTCATCTGTCTTCATCTGAGAGACACAATTTACCTGAGAGGTTATAATCAGGGGAGAGACGAGAGAGGACGAGAGGACAAGAGAGAGGAATGAGCAGAGAAGCAGAACGAATACAAGAAGAGGACGAGAGGACGAGAGGACGAGAGAGAGGATGGATGTCTGGGTCAGAGAGGGACAGACAGCGTCAACACAAAACACTGAAAACAGAGGACACATCGTCTGTCCATCACATTAAAGACCACCTACTCAACTCATTCATTCATCCACTAGTAGAAATGATCACATGAATCAGTGATGTCTGTTCATTAGTAATGAGAGCCTTTTAAAAGATTCTGGCCTTAGAGCTGAGGACCAAACTAAACTAGAAACTAATCTGAACTAGAATCAACTCTAGAATAAATCAGATCTTAACATGTGAGAGTCTTTCCATCTTGTTCCAACATCTGGATCATGTCTCCAAGTCAACAACCAGCTGTTGATGGTTCTGAAACAACAGTAGGCTTCAGAAAACCAGAGTTTGATTTGTTTGTGGAGTTTTACCAACCAGAACCGAAAGAGGAATCATCTCTACATCTCGAGCCTTTCCTGCTTTTAATTGACTTTTAATTGACTTTTAATTGCAGGTTTTATGTCTTCCTTCAGCTCTTTGTGAAGCTGATTTGTCTCCAGCTGGCCGGTTATCCCAGGTCACTGCATTTAACCTCTTATTTTTACCTTTTCTGTTTGTGTATGTTTTATAATGTCACATCTTTAATCTCATTTCTGTTTCATTTCATGGATGAACTCATTAACTGATTAAACTGGGACAGTGATGATAGAGACAGTGATTAAGCAGCCGTTGTGTTCAGGGCTTTATTTGCCTCCAGTAAATCACAAACACAGCTGGACTGAGTTTTACTGTCTCTACTGTTTGTTTCTGTTAAACAGTGAATCTGCAGCTTTTAATGAAACATCTGTCGTCTCTAAACGCTCAGAACAAACTGTTTTCAGTCTAAAAACCAGAAAACTAGCTGCAAACCAGCCAAACTAAACCAAACCCTGACGTCTGTGTCGTCACATCAGTCAGTTCACACGTTTTATTTCATGTTTCCAGTTTTATCTTGTGACTGTATCAGCAGTCGTCTCTACTGGATCGACCGCTGCATCGCTGCCTCATGACGACAGGAGATGGAGTCTATTTTGGAACGAGCTGTATTTTTGAATTTTGATGCTTGTTTGTAATAAACTGATCTTATTATTTAACTATTTTAACGTAGTGAAAACACACATGGTTTAATCATTTATGGTTATTTTCTCCTCATTTTAAATGTATGTCCTGGAGGCTGAAGAGCATCACAGCTCCTGAGGAAACACGTTCAGACAGAACTAGTTGGAAATATCGACGCTTCATGTTTATCACCTGCAGCCACGAGACTGAAGAAAGTTTCATCCCCTGAAACTGAACTCACGTCAGAAAACAACAAGCATCGACTCCTCGTCTGCAGACGACAGGAAGTCAGAGTCAGCTGAGAGACAGAGACAGTCAGCTGCTACGGGAAATAAAGCAGCAGAAGAAGTTAAGGTCTATGATGAGACCATTACTCTTCTGTCCATCATCACATTAAGCCCCGCCCAAACAATCTGATTGGCCCATCAGATCTCTGCTGGAGCAGAATCAGTTCCCAACAGACACTCCAGATGAACTTCAGTTTGATGAAGTTTAAACTGTTTTAATTTTAACTGAACAGAAACAGGAAGTGATTGAAGCAGCAGTAATACGTCCTGGGGCAGCGACAACATAAAAAACCTAAAGAGCAGAACAGTTCTCTTGAGGTTATCTGAAGGAACGTCTCCATCAGGGTTTGGTCCAAGTCTGGACCAGTTTAAAATGATCCGATCAGACTTGAGCCAAGAATGATCTTCTGTAATTTAAACTAAAACCACGTCAGCTGTCTAAACTTCTTCTTCGTCTGTTTTAATGGCCAAGAATGACAATAATAGAAGAACTAAAACCCTGGTTCTACCATGAAGGTAGTCCTCTGTTAGTCAGTAACTAGTGTAATGTGGATGTGTGGTGAGGTGGTAGTAGTTGATCATCTAAACAGAATCCATGGAGTCCACTCAGTCAAAGGCTGCACCCAAACAACAACAACAAACACTGAACGTTTAAAAGAAGAGAAAAGTTTCCTGGAGACAGCGTCAAGGAGAAACATCTTCCAGAGAGGGTTAGGGAGTTTATGGCAGCGTTGGATGACCAGAACATTTCTGGAGTAGAGAACACAAGGTACCAGCTACCCTCTCCACACTAGGGCTGAACGATATATCGTTATCGTATCTATATCTAGATATGAACATTCAAGATATTAATATCGAAAAAGCAACAATATAAACAATATAGACCAATGACAAACATACGAGGGCGGGAGTGAGGGAGAAGCGGACTGAGACGCACACACTCCATACACCGCGGGGAAATTAAAAGGAAAGAAAGTAAAGTGACATGAGTGCGGAAGATAATGAATAGAGGGTGACAATTTTTCGGGACTCCCGCGGGTCACGGTATTTCCGCGGGAGTCAGTTTCACTGTTGGTAACGTGATAGGGACGGGATAGAGCAAATAATCAACGGGAGCGGGACGGAGCCGGAGATTAAATAAAAAAATGACGCTGCAATGCGGTGAGTGCGCCCAACTTTAGACAACAACATAGGGAGCGGGACGGGATTTGGGAGTCTTTCTCTCGTGATTTTGCGGGACAGGATTCTTTTTTATTTTTTTTTGGGGGGGGGGGTTTCGTTTCTCTGCCGACCGAGTGAATGGCTGTTGACTCCCTGCTCTCGATTAAGCAGGGACTCATGAGTGGCGGATCGGACTCATGAGTGGCGGATCGGACTCATGAGTGGCGGATCCGCCACAGATTCGCTACTCATGAATCCCTGCTGGCTGAGTGCAGGTGCCGCTGCTAGTGGTCAGGTCGAGTAGTACATTTTGTGATCTCACTCGCAGAGAAGCAAAATGTGCGTATGTTTGAATGGTGGCGTTTATTGATTATATATTAATCAAATGTGGTAGGACTCAACTGAGCCGATTCAATAGACGTCTAGATTCATAATTCTTGAGTCTTCTTTGGTGGCCGATTCAATGAGCCAAATCGCAAATCTTTTTTCCACCGCTAAGAAAGAGGGCTTTAAAAATGGTTCGGTCGCTCGATATCGAGATATCTGGCATAATTATCGAGATATGAAATTTTGTCCATATCATTCAGCCCTACTCCACACTACATTAACTTTGACTGAAAGATTTATTGGACTGAATCCAGTCGACTCTAGGAGAAGACAAGGAAGACAAGGACAGACTTTAGGAAGACACAGGAGACCACCTCTAGGACATTTAGGACCAGAGAGGGACTCAGGACGTCTCAGTTCTCTGTATTTACTGTGGTTGTGACGTGAGTTATGAGCAGATGAGATGTTGACGACTGAAAATCTGTTTTAAACTCATAATTAAATGTTTTGATCTCGTGATCGTCTTCCTCCTGACACCATCCTACAGACCTGGAAGTGTCTCAGTGTGAAAAACTAAACACATGAAACTGATCTGCAGCAGCTGGACGGCTGCTGACTGTAAAATATGCATGCCACTATTTAATGTATTATGCAGGAGTTGTTTAGTATTCATGCATGATTCAAACACTACAAAAAAACACTGTGTGATAACTTGAGGTGAGAATACATTTTACAAGAGATTTCAGCAGCATGACTGAACTACATCACAACAAAAAGTCTGTAACACCCGAGTTCAACTTGTCCATTAGCCTCGGACACAACAGACCAAGACGAAGACAATCTGCACATTAACTCTTTTAGCTCTGGGTCTTTGCTTCAAGCTGGAATTCATCTTCATCTGCTCAGCTGTTTTAGAAAAGAAAAGAAGGCGGTGTTCTGCAGTGACGCTGCCTCACCTCATACCACCAGCACTGATCATCACTCCTGACACAGACTCCAGAATCTTCTTTAAGACAAAGAGTCGGAAGGAAAACAGCTGAGATAGTGGATGAGAAGTTAAACACATCAGCTGATCCATCAGTGAGAGGATCTGGTCTCCATCATAAATAAAGCTTTTACATTAAACTCTCCTCACGGCTCCTTTCATCACGTTGCGTCACAGTTAAAACTGAATTTTGTCAAGAAAGCGTTGAGGCAAAGAGAGAGAGCTGGAGGAGGAGGTGTGTTTGATTAATTACACCACAGCGCCCTGCAGACACAGAGGTGGGTGGTGGGAACCAGGGAGGAGAGAGAGAGAGAGGAAATCAAACACACTCAGAGATTAAAGGTCTGAGAACTTCCTGTCGTCCTGATTCCCTCGTGTGGTATCGCTGAGCGCTGCAAAAACATCAGGACGCTCGGCTTTCCTCCTCCCTGACCTCAACACTGACTGAGATTCAAGACCAGTTAAACCTAGACCGAAGGGGGCACTTTAGAGTCTACTGGGGCCCTGGACTTAAAGCTTCAGGGGCTCCAAGACCTGTTAAAGAATAAAGTCCAGATCAGCTTGTTGTCCTCCTCTAACTAAAACTCTAGAAATGTCTCAGCTCATTGCCTCTGCTGTAGTTTTCAGTCAGGCTGAACTGAACTGAGGTGACGTTGGGGTAAGCCGAGCGTCCTGCTCCACATCTGTGTTTGTAGACACGCTAACGCAGCTGAACGCTGCTGAACCAGCAGCTGAACGCTGCTGAACGCTGGAACATTTAATCCAGAGACTTTAGTGAGGAACTTCTGAGAAAGGTTCTATGTCTGGTAACTGAGGTGAGGACATCAGACCGGAACCTGTGTTTGTTGGCTTCAGGCTGGCTTCAGGCCGTCTTCAGGCTAGCTTCAGGCTAGCTTCAGGCTGTCTTCAGGCTAGCTTCAGGCTGTCTTCAGGCTGGCTTCAGGCTGTCTTCAGGCCAGCTTCAGGCCGGCTTCAGGCTAGCTTCAGGCTGTCTTCAGGCTGTCTTCAGGCTGTCTTCAGGCTAGCTTCAGGCTGTCTTCAGGCTGTCTTCAGGCTGGCTTCAGGCTGTCTTCAGGCCGGCTTCAGGCCGGCTTCAGGCCGGCTTCAGGCTAGCTTCAGGCTAGCTTCAGGCTGGCTTCAGGCTGGCTTCAGGCTGGCTTCAGGCTGGCTTCAGGCCGTCTTCAGGCTGGCTTCAGGCCGTCTTCAGGCTAGCTTCAGGCCGTCTTCAGGCTGGCTTCAGGCCGTCTTCAGGCTAGCTTCAGGCTAGCTTCAGGCTAGCTGAACCTCCTCCTCTCGTTGATTCCAGTGTTGGTCTGAACAGACCAACACTTCCCTCGTTTCCTCTGAACAAATGTTTCCACCGTGTCTGAAATATTTCTGGTCGCCTGCGGCTGAAGTCTTCTTTGATAAATCTTGTTTTGTGAAGCGTTCCAGACGCGAGCGCCACCTACTGTTAAAACTAAGAACTTTGATACAGTCAAGGTCAAGATCCATGTGTGGGCCACGGGCCGTAGTTTGATCCCTTGGTATGAACCATGTGACATTAAATCACAATTAAAACGTTAATAAAGATCCAGATTTAATTTTCCTCCTGGTTCCTACGACTCTGAATCGTCCCGCTGAGGAGACAAGATCGAAGTGCCGGGGAAGAGACGCATCCCCACAAAGGTTTATCATTTCCCTCTGACGGTGACGGAGTTTAATTTCACTCTGCCACCGTCAGACACAACTAAACGCTCACAGAGGATCAGAACAAAAGACGAGTCCCGCGGCTCAGATTTGCTCGGTGTTGAACATAATACCCGATGACATGCGGCCGTTTGGAGGCTTTCAGAGCGACGCCGCTAATCTTCCTGCGCTGGAATAACATTATTCTCACCCGCCCACCGGGGACTCACAGTCATTGTGTACAAGCGCACCCCAAGGTTAACGCACACAATGGACGGGTGGTGGAGCTGCTCCGCTGACAGATCTCCATCAAACAGGTGTTGGTTTGACAAACAGACGCTGGACACCGTCAGAGAACAATGGAGCCCTTTACACTGGGTTTACAGATGACCTTTGACCTCTGAGCATCCACAGTGGATCTGTCCACCAGGACACGCATCACGTTTCCAGGACCCTTGTTAGATTTACTAATAATCAGCTGATTGATCAACAATCAAAGTAGAAAAAAATATGTGGACAAATCAACATTGCATCATGTTGTCTGGTGTCCACATACATTTGGCCTATGTTTAAATGCAGCTGCTACTTTCTCTAGTGTTCAGATATCAGCTGTTTACGATTCATTATTCATCATTAATCCTAATTTACTGATTAATCTGATAGAACGGCCGACACTGTGACGAGCTACTCGTTATTTATCAGGTACTGTTGGATGATGTGACCTGGGATGACCCGTTAATGAATAACCGTTTTACATCCCACCATTAAAGACTTTAACCTGCAGCACATCAGCAGCCCACGATCATTTAATATGAGGCTCATAACTGACGAATAAAGACCAGGAACAAAAACACCGACCTTCAGACCCACCAACCAATCACAGGTTAATGAGGCCACCAACCAATCACAGGTCAACGAGGCCACCAACCAATCACAGGTCAACGAGGCCACCAACCAATCACGGGTCAATGAGGCCACCAACCAATCACGGGTCAATGAGGCCACCAACCAATCACGGGTCAACAAGACCACCAACCAATCACGGGTCAACGAGGCCACCAACCAATCACGGGTCAACAAGACCACCAACCAATCAGAGGTCAACGAGGCCACCAACCAATCACGGGTCAACGAGGCCACCAACCAATCACAGGTCAACGAGACCACCAACCAATCAGAGGTCAACGAGGCCACCAACCAATCACGGGTCAACAAGACCACCAACCAATCACAGACTATCTAGTTGTTTTACAGTCAGAGTTTAAAGTCTGAATGTGATCAGGTTGTTTATTCTTTTAAGTCTTAAATGTTCACATCAGGAAATAAAACACGATTAATTAAAGGAAACTAGAACCTCTACCCTCTGATAGTGATTCTAACTGAACCAGGACCAGACAGACCTCACAACGGTAGCACTCCCTGACAGACTGGACCCCACAACTTCACATAAAAACTGAAACACACCAACGAAATAAAATAAAAAGCATCCATTAATCGATCACAGCTCATTTCCTGCCCCGTCTATGACTCAATAGTGGTCCTGGAACCAGAACCAGAACCAGAACCAGACGATGGACCGGACCGAGACACACACACACACACACACACACACACACACACACACACACACACACAGATAAAGAGTGTGTGTTAAATGAAGAGAGAAGACAAAGACTCTGATCCTGCAGAACATTAACATGAACGCTTCCACTGAACACACACACGCGCGCGCGCACGCACGCACGCGCGCACACACAGGCTCGGTCTCGTGTGAAGTTGCAGGATTTGTCTGAACTGAATCAGCTTCAATTATTTGTTTGTTTGTTTTTGTTTGTCGCTGCTGCGCATGTCTGATGAATGAGTGACTGGCAGCCGTCAATCAAAGACGCACCATCACGCAGCTCCTCCAGTGACGCACGCACAACACGCGCAGTCAGACCGGTGCATCACGCACACAGACGCCGGGAGAAGCGGCGCCTTTTGCAGGAAAACGACCGGAGGAGAAGGAGGAGCAGGAGGAGCAGGAGGAGAAGAAGAAGGAGGAGAAGAAGGAGCTCACCTCGGCGTGTCCACGTGAAGACATCCCGCAGACACGAGCCCGCTCCGCCGCCGTTAATCCAAACCTTCCGGTTATTTCCACGGTAAATCCTCCGGGTATAAATCCACCGACCCACGGAGCGACCAGTCCGCCACCGGAACACACAATGAGGCGGCTCTCAGCAGCGCCGAGGCTCCGGCAGCCGGCCACGCCCTCCTCATTAACATAATGGACCCACGCAGCTAATCAGAGAGCGAGACTGCAGCCTCTGACTCCGCCCCCTTCAATTTAAAGTCACTGCGTTCAATTCAACCGTTTCCATCCAATAATAATAAAAAATATAATTACTGATACTTTTTATTTAATACACCAACGTATCAAGATAATTAATAAATAATGTTTTTAACATTCGGTAATTTCAAATAATTACGATATTAAAAAAAAAAAAGATTCTCATACCAGTACGTTAGGACAAAATATAAATATCGACTAAGTAGAAGACATTTAAAGCATTTTATTACTGACCAAGTTAATATAAAATGTAAATAATGTTTAACATGGTACGTTTTCAGTAAAAGTTCTAGTAACATCTGTTTTTCATAATGATATATTAGAATAGACATATAACTAATTACAAAGTAATTAACTTAAACATTAAAACGTATGAAAAGACTTTAAACTTAATCTTTTTCTATTTAATATATCAGGATAATAATGTGATTTTATGTGTCAATAAAGTGGATGATAATTTAATACAGTGAGATATGAATAATTGATCAAAGGCCTGGTTACTGCTCAGCACCACTATCTCTTAATTACTGAAACAACTAATTCTTCTTCTGTGGTAAATATTAACATGTCACTGATGGAAACCGACTTCCAGATGATTCCTTTTAACGACTTTAATGTTTAATAGAACAGAACCAGGAATTGATCGAAGCAGCAGTAAAGGCTCGTAGAGAGTACTGCAGGACGACGTAGCATATGTAGCCTACGTACGTAGCCTATGTAGGCTATGTAGGCTACGTCAGTACGAGTCATTTAAGTCATTTTAGTTCATTTTTGTTTCTACTTCCTGCTTTACTTTTAACAATGACAACTGAAGACGAGTCGTATAAATGTTTGTATCTCTGAACCTCCTCAGCTAACCTGTCCTCCATTTGTTCCTTCTTGATCCAAAACAATCAATAAATGGAGAAGCAGCCATAAATACTGAAGCAGAAACATACTATTACCAAGTGGACCGATCACAGCTCTTGGTCCGCGTCGCTGTGGTGTGTAATTACATTTCTGAGGAGATGAAGTCAAGAAAGAGTTTCCTCTGATTCAGATGTCTTCATCTGAGCTGCTGACATATTTCAGGTGAACCAGAGAAACAACAGAGATGATGGAGCTCTGCAGTAACTACTGACTGAATAACTCCACACCTCTAAAATCATCTCCAACAGCAAACTTCAATTACATTTCCGGCTGACAAATTGAGTTTGTTTCTCTGCAGGATAATTAGAAGCAAGTGGAAAAAGAAAAGCAGCGCTGGGATTAGAAACTGAATCCCCTCCATCCGTCCATCTGTCTGTCTTCAGGTCTGTTTGTCCTCCTCCTCCTCCTCCTTATCTCGCTGTTTATGAAAAACAACAAATTACAGGATGTGAGGGCTGCAGATGTCTGGGGAAATAAGCTTTTGATTGAGCTTGAGTTAGCGTTCCTGTACGCCTGATTAAACTGTGACGTCTGCATCTTCACTCCTTCAGACCCAGCAGACGATCAGCTGATAGATACGATCTACCTCAGAGGAAGTAACTCTTCATACCAGCATGTGGCAATAGTCTGGATTCATCATCCATACCTAGCTACTGTTAGCTGGGAGGCGAGCAAGTGTCATACAGAGAATCAGCTGGTCAGTGGGTCTCCAGATGTAACTTCTGTTTCTCTTCTCTGATTGGTTTCCTAAGTGTCCAACCAGGTTGATTTATTTGTGGCTGGTGCAGAACACAAACCAGAGTCCCGTCATTGGCACCAGGTATGAACTCTGGGTTTTATACCTGGTAGTTTGGACTCTGATCTCTGGAGGACGGTCACTCTGGGACATCTTGAAGAAGACATGTTTTAAACCTGACTGTCTCCTCTGGAGGATTAATTTACTTTATTTTACAAGAAACACATAAAAGTGGAACACATGTGTCCAGATCTGTTGATCTGCAGTGATCAGAGGGAACAGATTAAAGAGCAGAGCTTCCTCTCTGAGGCTGAAAAGAATGAAATGCATGAAATAAATAAGTGCATGAGCGTTTCCATCTCAGCCCTCGACTGGAGCGACTTTAACGATAAATCAGAGACGAGGAAAGACCAACATCTGCAGAAACACTGCATCAACTCACTGTATCAACTCACTATATCAACCTACTGCATCAACTCACTGTATCAACTCACTGTATCAACTCACTATATCAACTCACTATATCAACTCACTATCAACTCACTGCATCAACTCACTATATCAACCTACTGCATCAACTCACTGTATCAACTCACTGTCAATTCACTGTATCAATTCACTGCATCAACTCACTATATCAACTCACTATCAACTCACTGCATCAACTCACTATATCAACTCACTGTCAACTCACTGCATCAACTCACTATATCAACTCACTGTCAATTCACTGTATCAATTCACTGCATCAACTCACTATATCAACTCACTGTATCAATTCACTGCATCAACTCACTATATCAACTCACTGCATCAACTCACATCATCAACTCACTATATCAACTCACTCCATCAACTCACTGCATCAACTCACTGCATCAACTCACTATATCAACTCACTATATCAACTCACTGCATCAACTGACATCATCAACTCACTGTATCAACTCACATCATCAACTCACTTCATCAATTCACTGTATCAGCTCACTGCATCAACTCACTATATCAACTCACTATCAACTCACTGTATCAACTCACTGCATCAACTCACATCATCAACTCACTATATCAACTCACTCCATCAACTCACTGCATCAACTCACTGCATCAACTCACTATATCAACTCACTATATCAACTCACTGCATCAACTGACATCATCAATTCACTGTATCAACTCACATCATCAACTCACTTCATCAATTCACTGTATCAGCTCACTGCATCAACTCACTATATCAACTCACTATCAACTCACTGTATCAACTCACTGCATCAACTCACGTCAACAACTCACTGCATCAACTCACGTCATCAACTCACATCATCAACTCACTGTATCAGCTCACTGCATCAACTCACTATATCAACTCACTATCAACTCACTGTATCAACTCACTGCATCAACTCACTGTCAATTCACTGTATCAACTCACTGCATCAACTCACTATATCAACTCACTATCAACTCACTGTATCAACTCACTGTATCAACTCACTATCAATTCACTGTATCAACTCACTGCATCAACTCACGTCATCACTCACTGTATCAACTCACTGTATCAACTCACTGTCAATTCACTGTATCAACTCACTCCATCAACTCACTGCATCAACTGACGTCATCAACTGACGTCATCAACTCACTTCATCACTCACATCATCAACTCACTGTATCAACTCACATCATCAACTCACATCATCAATTCACTGTATCAACTCACTGCATCAACTAACTGCATCAACTCACTATATCAACTCACTATATCAACTCACTGCATCAACTCACTGCATCAACTGACATCATCAACTCACTGCATCAACTCACATCATCAACTCACTGCATCAACTCACATCATCAACTCACTTCATCAATTCACTGTATCAACTCACTGCATCAACTTACTGCATCAACTCACTGCTCAACTCACTATATCAACTCACTGCACCAACTCACTGCATCAACTAACTGCATCAACTCACGTCAACAACTCACGTCAACAACTCACTGCATCAACTCACGTCAACAACTCACTGCATCAATTCACGTCATCAACTCACATCATCAACTCACTGCATCAGCTCACATCATCAACTCACTGCATCAACTCACGTCATCAACTCACGTCAACAACTCACTGCATCAACTCACGTCATCAACTCACTGCATCAACTCACATCATCAAAACGTCATCAACTCATTGTATCAACTCACTGCATCAACTCACTGCATCAACTCACGTCAACAACTCACGTCATCAACTCACTGCATCAACTCACGTCATCAATTCATATCATCCACTTCTTTCTCGTCACCTTCTTTCTCCTCCTCCTCCTCCTCTTCTTTTACTTCTTCTTTCTCCTCCTCCTCCTCCTCCTTTTCTTTTACTTCTTCTTTCTCCTCCTCCTCCTTCCCCTCCTCCTCCCTGTCAGTTAATCCAGACTAGTGAAGAGGAGGAGACGACAGATCTGGTTTTCATGTTTAATCCTGGTCTCTACATGGTCAGAGCCGTCAGAGCCATATGGGTTGTTTCTGCTGCCAGGTTCAGCCCTGGGTTGTGTGTGTGTGTGTGTGTGTGGGGGGGGGGGGGGGTAGTAAAAAGACTTACCAGCCGCTAAGACGCCGCTAAGACGCCTGAAGCAGAAGACTTAACACCACCTCCATTTCTAAATATTTACTCTACATTCTCCATGTGCTTTTGTGCTTTATTAGTTAGCTATTAGCTATATTAGCTAGCTATTAGCTATATTAGCTAGCTATTAGTTTTATAAGCTATCTGTTTACTATATTTGTTAGCTATTGGCTATATTAGTTAGCTGTTAGCTATATTAGCTACCTATTAGCTTTATTAGCTATCTGTTGACTATATCAGTTAGTTATTGGCCATATTAGTAGCTATTAGCTATATTAACTATATTAGCTAGCTATTAGCGTTATAAACAGGAAGTTGTTGCTGCTTGGAGAAACTAACTGAATGTGTAGCTGAGATGAATCACGTGAAGTTAAGCTGCTGCAGGACGTCTGAGGAAACAATGGAGGCATTTCTACAGGATTAACATCTCTCTGCTCAGGTTTCCTTCTTTTATTTTTGTTGCCCTGACACGTTTCCAGGTTGTTTTCCTGATTTGAAAACTACTGCACAAAGTTCTGAAACATTAAAAGTTTTCAAAGAGAGAAATTTTATTAGACCAGTTCTAAATGATGATGAATATTAGTTCTACAGTATCGTGGTCTGATTCAGTTAAAGAGTCATCAGATCATCACTTCAAAGAGGAGGTGGAGGAGGAGGTGAGGAGGAAGTGGAGGAGGTGGAGGATGAGGAGGTAGTGGAGGTGGAGGAGGAGGAGGCGGTAGTGGAGGTGGAGGAGGAGGAGGAGGAGGAGGATGTGAGATCAGAGGGCAGAGATGAGGTGGCCCTCATCAGTGAGATGCTGGACAACAAACAGGTTTAACTACAGGTCGTTGACACGTCTGAGCTGCTGACTGTCTGCAGACCAGAGTTAACAGATTTATTTATTTACAGCGTTCACATGACTTCTGCTCCGTCAGCTGATTAAAGGAAGTGATCTTACTAATGTGTGACTCTAAAGGTGAACACATGCAGCTTTAACGTTTTCATTTAATGAATAAATGTTCAGGCTCAGATTTGTTAAAGCTGCAGTTCCTCTACCGTCCACTAGAGGCTCCACCAACATGTCTCCATCCTCAAATTAAAAACACTAGAAACACTAAAAACACTAAAAACACATCCCTGTTTAAATGAGATGAAGGATTGAAGTTATTTAAGACCTGATTGACAGGTAGCTGGCTGTAGATGGTTTGTAGCTGGAGGAAGAAAAGGAAGAATCAAAGGGCAATATATACAAACCCAGTGTAAACTAAAGAGGGAGGAGCCAAAGAATCACCTTTTGAAAGTAAAACAGGAAGTGAGCAAACGAGTGACTAGACTGACCAATAGAAACGGTTCAGAACCCGCTGACAGCTCCAGAGAAAGGTTTTATTTCCAGGAAGTGCAGCTACCACGGTGGCTCTCTGACCTCCTTCTTCTTCTTCAGGTCTTTTTGCAGCCTCTTCATGTTTTGTCCAACATGGCCGACCAGTGGAGTCCAGCATCGTCACAGCAGTGCATCCTGGGAGGTCGTCCTGGGTCGCTCTCAGAGTCTGTGTGATGTTGGCTCAGAGACTCTCTGTCCTCCACCTGGACCAGATCAGTCTGTCAACGGAACCACAACTAAACCAGAACAAGTCCATGTCTCTGTAGAGGACACTGGTTGCCATGGTAACACTCATATAAACAAAGCCGAGCTATCATGATGGTGGATCTGGTGGTAGGATCCAAAATGGTGGACAGTGTTTCCTTCTGTGTTTCAGTTGCATGTCGATCAATTGGATCAGTGGCTCCTATTGGTCCAGATCAGTTCACCTTGGTCCCGCCCACTTCCTGCCTCATCAGCATGGTCTCTGGTCTCCTCCTGTCCTCATTAGTCCTAGAAGACGTCTCCTGTCTTCTCACAGACACAAGCGTCTGATTGGTCGTCTGTCTGTCCAGCGGTGTTCAGATATAAAGTCAGACTGTTCCAGTTACGTTGAAGAAATAAATCTTCATGGCTGACTGTGTGTGTGTGTGTGTGTGTGTGTGTGTGTGTGTGAACATGTGGTCATCAGATGTGTTAAACCATGAATCACTGCAAACGTCTCCAACACTTTGTCTCCAACAGCTTCCTCACATCTGTCACATGCTCCACGTCCAACGTCTCAAACAGGAAGGAACTAAAGCATCTGCTAGCAGAGCGCCTTCAATGTCCTCAGTGTCCTCCGTGTTCATAATGTCCTCAGTGTCCACAGTGTCCACAATATCCTCAGTGTCCACAGTATTCACAGTATTCACAGTGTCCTCAGTGTCCTCCGTGTTCAAAGTGTCCTCAGTGTCTTTAGTGTCCACAGTGTCCACAGTGTCGACAATACCCTCAGTGTCCACAGTATTCACAGTATTCACAGTGTCCTCAGTGTCCTCCGTGTTCATAGTGTCCTCAGTGTCCTCAGTGTCTTTAGTGTCCACAGTGTCCACAATACCCTCAGTATCCACAGTATTCACAGTATTCATAGTGTCCTCAGTGTCTTTACTGTCCACAGTGTATTCACAGTGTCCTCAGTGTCCAGAGGGTGGTTTAAGGTGTTTTAATGTAGACCGTCCTCTGATTCGTCAGGGTCTGTCCTTCACTTAATTCACATCTAAATAAAAACTAAAGCAGAAGCAGTAGTAGTGTGTCCTCCTCCTCTATGTCCTCCTCCATGTCCTCCTCCTCCATGTCCTCCTCCTCCATGTCCTCCTCCATGTCCTCCTCCTCTATGTCCTCCTCCATGTCCTCCTCCATGTCCTCCTCCAGTCCTGAATGTAGAGTCTTAGAAGACGACCCAGATGTCTCCACGTCTCCATGGTCTCTGTCCACATTAATTCCATCATTGGTTCATCTTGTCTTTCTACCTCCATGTCTCCGTCCCTCCTGGAAACTCTTCACCTGATGGTGATTAGTAGAGGTTACCATAGTTACATCGTCAGTCTGGTCTGAGTCCATCACTGTATCATGTGATCATGTGGTCATGTGATCATGTGGTCATGTGGTCATGTGATCATGTGGTGATGTGATCATGTGATCATGTGGTCATGTGGTCATGTGGTCATGTGATCATGTGGTCATGTGGTGATGTGATCATGTGGTCATGTGGTCATGCGGTCATGTGGTCATGTGGTGATGTGATCATGTGGTCATGTGGTCATGTGATCATGTGGTCATGTGGTGATGTGATCATGTGATCATGTGGTCATGTGATCATGAGATCATGTGGTCATGTGGTGATGTGATCATGTGGTCATGTGGTCATGTGGTCATGTGATCATGTGGTCATGTGATCATGAGATCATGTGGTCATGTGGTGATGTGATCATGTGGTCATGTGGTCATGTGATCATGTGGTCATGTGGTGATGTGATCATGTGGTCATGTGGTGATGTGATCATGTGATCATGTGGTCATGTGATCATGTGGTGATGTGATCATGTGATCATGTGGTGATGTGATCATGTGATCATGTGGTGATGTGATCATGTGATCATGTGATCATGTGGTCATGTGATCATGTGATCATGTGGTCATGTGGTCATGTGATCATGTGGTCATGTGGTGATGTGATCATGTGATCATGTGGTCATGTGATCATGTGATCATGTGATCATGTGATCATGTGGTGATGTGATCATGTGATCATGTGGTGATGTGATCATGTGATCATGTGATCACATGATCACATGACCACATGATCACATGATCACATGACCACGTGATCACATGATCATGTGATCATGTGATCATGTGGTGATGTGGTCATGTGATCATGTGGTGATGTGATCATGTGATCATGTGGTCATGTGATCATGTGATCATGTGGTCATGTGGTCATGTGATCATGTGGTCATGTGGTGATGTGATCATGTGATCATGTGGTCATGTGATCATGTGATCATGTGATCATGTCACAGAAGTTTCATCCCTCATCTCTCCCTCATCTCATGTGGTCATGTGGTCATGTGATCATGTGGTCATGTGGTCATGTGGTCATGTGGTCATGTGATCATGTGGTCATGTGATCATGTGATCATGAGGTCATGTGGTCATGTGATCCTGTCACAGAAGTTTCAGTTCAGGAAACATCTGTCACAGCTGGACAAAGACGTCCTGTCACTGTTTCTCTCTGGTCCATCTCATCCCTCATCTCTCCCTCATCTCTCCCTCATCTCTGCCTTATCTCTCCCTCATCTCTCCCTTATCTCTCATCCCTCATCCCTCCCTCATCTCTCCTCCATCTCTCCCTCCCTCATCTCTCTCTCCCTCATCTCTCCCTCACCCCTCCCTCCCTCCCTCATCTCTCCCTCTCTCATCCCTCCCTCATCTCTCCCTCACCCCTCCCTCCCTCCCTCATCTCTCCCTCTCTCATCCCTCCCTCATCTCTCCCTCACCCCTCCCTCCCTCCCTCATCTCTCCCTCTCTCATCCCTCCCTCATCTCTCCCTCACCCCTCCCTCCCTTCCTCCCTCCCTCCCTCCCTCATTTCTCCCTCATCTCTCCCTCATCTCTCATCCCTCATCTCTCCCTCATCTCTCCCTCATCTCTCCCTCATCCCTCCCTCATCTCTCCCTCATCTCTCCCTCATCTCTCCCTCATCTCTCCCTTATCTCTCATCCCTCATCTCTCCCTCATCTCTCATCCCTCATCTCTCCCTCATCTCTCCCTCATCTCTCCCTCATCTCTCATCCCTCATCTCTCATCCCTCATCTCTCCCTCATCTCTCATCCCTCATCTCTCCCTCATCTCTCATCCCTCATCGCTCCCTCATCTCTCCCTCATCTCTCCCTTATCTCTCATCCCTCATCTCTCCCTCATCTCTCATCCCTCATCTCTCCCTCATTTCTCCCTCATCTCTCCCTTATCTCTCATCCCTCATCTCTCCCTCATCTCTCCCTTATCTCTCATCCCTCATCCCTCCCTCATCTCTCCCTCATCTCTCCCTTATCTCTCATCCCTCATCTCTCGTCCCTCATCTCTCCCTCATTTCTCATCCCTCATCCCTCCCTCATCTCTCATCCCTCATCTCTCCCTCATCTCTCCCTTATCTCTCATCCCTCATCTCTCCCTAATCTCTCCCTTATCTCTCCCTCATCTCTCCCTCATCTCTCATCCCTCATCCTCCCTCATCTCTCCCTCATCTCTCCCTTATCTCTCATCCCTCATCTCTCCCTCATCTCTCCCTCATCTCTCATCCCTCATCTCTCCCTCATCTCTCATCCCTCATCGCTCCCTCATCTCTCCCTCATCTCTCCCTTATCTCTCATCCCTCATCTCTCCCTCATCTCTCATCCCTCATCTCTCCCTCATTTCTCCCTCATCTCTCCCTTATCTCTCATCCCTCATCTCTCCCTCATCTCTCCCTTATCTCTCATCCCTCATCCCTCCCTCATCTCTCCCTCATCTCTCCCTTATCTCTCATCCCTCATCTCTCGTCCCTCATCTCTCCCTCATTTCTCATCCCTCATCCCTCCCTCATCTCTCATCCCTCATCTCTCCTCATCTCTCCCTTATCTCTCATCCCTCATCTCTCATCCCTCATCTCTCCCTAATCTCTCCCTTATCTCTCCCTCATCTCTCCCTCATCTCTCATCCCTCATCCCTCCCTCATCTCTCCCTCATCTCTCCCTTATCTCTCATCCCTCATCTCTCCCTCATCTCTCATCCCTCATCTCTCCCTCATCTCTCCCTCATCTCTCCCTCATCTCTCCCTCATCTCTCATCCCTCATCTCTCCCTCATCCCTCCCTCATCCCTCCCTCATCTCTCCCTTTTCTCTCCCTCATCTCTCCCTCATCTCTCCCTCATCCCTCCCTCATCTCTCCCTCATCTCTCCCTCATCTCTCCCTTATCTCTCATCCCTCATCTCTCATCCCTCATCTCTCCCTCATCCCTCCCTCATCTCTCCCTCATCCCTCCCTCATCTCTCCCTCTCTCATCCCTCATCCCTCCCTCAGCTCTCCCTCATCCCTCCCTCATCTCTCCTCCATCTCTCCCTCCCTCATCTCTCCCTCACCCCTCCCTCCCTTCCTCCCTCCCTCCCTCATTTCTCCCTCATCTCTCCCTCCCTCATCTCTCCCTCCCTCAACTCTTCCTCATCTCTCCTCCATCTCTCCCTCCCTCATCTCTCATCCCTTATCTCTCCCTCATCTCTCCCTCATCCCTCCCTCATCTCTCCCTCATCTCTCATCCCTCCCTCATCTCTCCCTCATCTCTCCCTTATCTCTCCCTCATCTCTCCCTCATCCCTCCCTTATCTCTCCTTCATCTCTCCCTCATCTCTCATCCCTCATCTCTCCCTTATCTCCATTATCTCTCCCTCATCTCTCCCTTATCTCTCCCTCATCTCTCCCTCATCTCTCCCTCATCCCTCCCTCATCTCTCGCTCATCTCTCATCCCTCATCTCTCCCTCATCTCTCCCTCATCTCTCCCTTATCTCTCCCTCATCTCTCCCTCATCTCTCCTTCATCTCTCCCTCATCTCTCCCTTATCTCTCATCCCTCATCTCTCGTCCCTCATCTCTCCCTCATCTCTCCTTCATCTCTCCCTCATCTCTCATCCCTCATCTCTCCCTTATCTCCATTATCCCTCCCTCATCTCTCCCTCTCTCATCCCTCATCTCTCCCTCATCCCTCCCTCATCTCTCCCTCTCTCATCCCTCATCCCTCCCTCAGCTCTCCCTCATCCCCCCTCATCTCTCCTCCATCTCTCCCTCCCTCATCTCTCTCTCCCTCATCTCTCCCTCACCCCTCCCTCCCTCCCTCATCTCTCCCTCCCTCATCCCTCCCTCCCTTCCTCATCTCTCCTCCATCTCTCCCTCCCTCATCTCTCCCTCCCTCATCCCTCCCTCATCCCTCCCTCCCTGACTCCAACAATCAGCTGGTTGGTCCATCAGGACTCAGATCTTTTCCTTCTTGTCTTTGACAGTAAACTCATCTTGACTCATTTTGATTTGAAGCTCAGTCACTGATTTATAACCTTGAGTCTGTCTGAAAACAAACCTGACTGACCTTTGACCTTTAGGAAGTGAGACATGTGACTGAATGATCTTTGAACCTGGCTGATGACAGAGTGAATAAAAACATGGAGTGGAACTGCATCAGCTGTTCAGAGCTAATTAACCACCTCCAACATGGCCGCCCGATGGTGCATCACACCTCCTGAAGACCTGCTTCGTTCCTCCTCCTCCTCCTCCTCCTCCTCCTCTCATCTGTGTGTAATTAATGCTAACTGCTCCAGAAGATCTGCCAAATCAATCCGTCCATCTTTACCTCCGTCTCTGTGTCGTCCTCACCCATATGGCCGGGTTGCACTCTCTCTCTCCTCCCTCCATCCCTCCTTCTGCAGAGAGGTGGGGTTTGTTAATAGCCCATATGGCCTCATCATATGCTGCCAATGAATCCTAATGACAGGAGACTGGCAGCCGTTCCCTCGCCTGCCGCCAAGCCACGTTTAATGAAAGCCGACCTGAAACACTGAGCTGCTCTCAGACTCAGATCAAGATCTGATATCGCTGCACGATGAGGATTCACCTCAGCGCTGGACTCGTGTACAGACGTGGGACAAGACTCGGCCTCTACAGACTTCATTAATGTGTTACCTTTAACAGCTTCTGTCTTTGAGTTTTCATTTCATAAAGGTTCAGTGAATCGTTTGACAGCTGTTAGCATTCAGGACAGAAAGGTTGCTGTAGATGCTCTGACTAAACACAGAAACATTAACAGCTCTGTACACAGAGAACAACCTGATCAATATTAACATTTACAAGAAGAAAGCTAGCTTAGTCTGCCTCATCGTTTAGCATGTTTAGCTTAGTTAGCTGCATTAGCTTAATGTAGCTATGTCACATGTAACATTAACAAGCTAGTTCAGTTTGTTTAGCACGTATTTTTTAACAGAACGATTTAATCTACCATGATTAAGTTAGCTTCCTAGCTAACATTAGCCTAGCCTAGTTGTATAGACCGTTCCAGCCACATTAAACCAGAACTCAGTGTGGCTGAGGTCTTGTGGATCTGCAGGGTCACGGATCGATACCACGACTCAGTGAACTACTGAGTCAGCTGCTGAGATTTCTAAAGTCACCTTGAGCTCCGAAAACAAAAGCAGCTTCACAGCGTTCTGACTTTAACGGAGCTTAATGGAGGGACTTAAACGTGTCGTGTTTGACTTGAATCCCCTCAGAGGCGTTTGATGTTTCAGGCTGTTGGATTACTGCAGCTCTCAGATCCCTGATGCCTCCGCATCCCATCCTCCATTATTTATGATCCACTGTGAGCGTTTTTAAAGAACCAGCAGCTCCCTGGTCTCCAGCTGGTTCTCCAAACAGAACCTGAGACTGGGTCAGACTTCATCACTGATAACTTTCACTCTTAAAATCTTATTTATACTCTTTAGTATTTTTATCTGTTTTTAACGGTGTCTGTATTTTTTCAACTCTCTGGTTTTCAGTTCCAACTTCCTGTCAGTGTTTTAGTGTCTGGAGGAGGGGCTTAAGGGGAGGGGCTTAATGGGAGGGGCTTAAGGGGAGGGGCTTGTATAGGCTTATTAACATATAAGCATATCACAGTCATAGCGGTGCAGTGCAAACGAGTCAGTTCATGAACTTTTATGATAAATAATTTATACATTTTATAAAAACTTAAAGTTCTGCATAATTAAGGGAGTGGCTGCTCTGAGTGACAGGTGACAGATGGCCACTGTCTGTCTGCTAGGCCTCACCTGAGCTAATGAACTGTTTTTACTGTTATTTTTCTTTTATTTGTTATTTGTCTCCTTGAAGGTTCAGAGATCAATGTGTCCAAACTGTAAAAAAGGGAACAACAATCACTGTAAACTGGTCGTCCATGTCTCTGTAGAGGACGATTGGTCTCTAGTGGATGTCTCAGGCTCTGGTTGCCTAGGTAACCTCCATATTAGCATGTCCGGTGTGCAGAGCTGTCATCTTGGTGGATCACCAAAGTGGTGGACGGTCTTTCCTTCAGGTCAACGTTTGGGGAGATCTGTGTTTGAGTCACTTGTCAATCAAATGGATCAGTGGCTCCTATTGGTCCAGATCAGGTTGGTACCGCCCACTTCACATCTCCAAAGATATTTTTCTTCCGTCGTCACTACAACTGAGTTTCATGGTTGGTTTTATCACCTGTGAAGTGAAGCAGTTAGCAGTTAGCAGTTAGCATCAGCTGATCTGTGGAAACTGAAAAACAAGCTCCAAGGAAGGAAGGAAGGAAGAAAGAAAAAAGGCGAAGAAGGGGATGGAGGAGGAAAGAGAGAGGAGAGACAAGAGGCAGTGATACTGTTACCAGGGAGGCGGTAACCACGGCAACAAAGCTTTTGGCCTCCAATCATCCTCCATCTGTTTTCATGACAGACTGTTTAAGAAGGATGGGGTGTTTAAAATCACATTGAGGACAGTGCTAATGCTAAGCTAACATGTGGATCATGGCTGTCAGTCATTATCAGCTATCTAGTAAATGCTGTTAGCGGCGTAAAGGCCCGTTTAAAAACTAACACCAATCTGCTGATGAAGCATCTAAGCTAGCGTAGCATTATCAGCTAACATGGATGGAACATTGACGTTTCTTCATTTTTGTCTTTCAGTTAGAGAACGAATGAGTCTGTTACAGGATTAATGTGTCTACCCTGAACTAGCTCCTAATGCTAATGCTAACATCCACATCGATTGATTCCTCCATCACTGCTACCAGCAAGCTAACACTGAAGGAAGGAAGGAAAGCAGGAAGGAAGGACGGAAGGAAGGAAGGAAGGAAGGAAGGAAGGAAGGAAAGCAGGAAGGAAGGAAGGAAAGTAGGAAGGAAGGAAGGAAGGAAAGAAGGAAAGAAGGAAGGAAAGAAGGAAAGCAGGAAGGAGGGAAGGAAGGAAGGAAGGAAGGAAGGAAGGAAAGCAGGAAGGAAGGAAGGAAGGAAGGAAGGAAAGAAGGAAAGAAGGAAGGAAAGAAGGAAAGCAGGAAGGAGGGAAGGAAGGAAGGAAGGAAGGAAGGAAGGAAGGAAAGCAGGAAGGAAGGAAGGAAGGAAAGCAGGAAAGAAGGAAGGAAGGAAGGAAAGAAGGAAAGAAGGAAAGCAGGAAGGAAGGAAGGAAGGAAGGGAAGAAGGAAAGCAGGAAGGAAGGAAGGAAGGAAGGAAAGAAGGAAAGAAGGAAGGAAGGAAGGAAGGAAGGAAAGCAGGAAGGAAGGAAAGCAGGAAGGAAGGAAGGAAGGAAGGAAG
>NC_140349.1:315000-375000 GCF_963514085.1 Chelon labrosus
ACACTGTAACACACACTGTAACACACACTGTAATACAGACAGAAATAATCCTTCAGTTTTTATTGAGCAGCTCCAGAAGAGAATCTGAGCAAATATTTATCTCTGTGATTTAATGAAGCTAAATCCACTTCCTGTTTATAGAAACGGTGAACTTCCTCCTCCCTGAAGCTTAACGTGGCGTCTCCAGTCGTCTCTATCTCCTGGAGGTGAGGCTAAAGACAGCTAGCTACCTGTGATCCTTTAGCATTAGCTACAGCATCAGCATTAGCTTGTTTTGAAATCACTGCTGCTCTGATTCACATTTTCAGAGTCCAGGTGTGAACACTGATCTGGTCTCTAGAGTCCAGGTTAAACAGGTCCAGGTGTGAACACTGATCTGGTCTCTAGAGTCCAGGTTAAACAAGTCCAGGTGTGAACACTGATCTGGTCTCTAGAGTCCAGGTTAAACAGGTCCAGGTGTGAACACTGATCAGGTGTCAGTCCACATGTGGAGGTGGTCTGGGACACATGTGACCTCCTTCCTTTGGTAGTGTGAACACACAATGAGTCCTGGGTCACATTAAAGACCACCTACTCAACAGGGCTGATCTGAGGAAGAGGAGTGAATCATCTCCTCAAAGTGTCCTGAATGGATTCTGTTTAGATGATCAACTACTACCACCTCACCAAACATCCACATTACTGGTTCTGGTTTATGGCAGTCTACTAGAGCTCTGATCATTTTAAAAAGTCCTGATCGGTCCTGATACTGATGGAGACGTCCCTAGTGTCCTCCAGACACAGCGTCCACTCTGATGGACAGAAGACTTTAACCTTGGTCCTGTGACCTTGGAGTCTCCATGTGGAGCTTTGACTCTTCCATCTGTTCAAATGTCCTGACAATTATTCCTTTATTTACTGCGACGAGCGGCAGCAGTTTGACGTCTGTTTAATGTAGGACGACTGAAATATTCATTCAGTCTGAGGATAAGAAATAAAAACCACGGCAGGAATCTGTAATGAGCTCCGTCAAACATGGGCTCAGCCCCTCAGCAGCTGAGGTGGGTTTATATTTTCCCCGTGATGCGTTCGAGTGCTGTTTGCGTTGTGGGACGGTGACTGACGGCCTGAATCATGCATGAGTCGCTTCTCATTGTGTCTCTGCAGAGACGGAGTCAGAAATAGAAACAAAGAAGAAGAAGAAGAGAGGAGTTTGTTTCTGAGTCACTGCTGGAGAACGGGATTCCTGTCGTTCTCAAAAAGAAAGAAGAAGAAGAAGATCATGCAGCATAGTATCAGGTTCCTCTTTCATCAAACTGTCTGCAGAATCTCTTCATTTATCTATCTGTTCTTCTTCTCCTCTTTCCTCTTCCTCCTTCTTCTTCTAGAGCAACACATGGAATAAATGAACCGATATTGCTGTTCCAGAACACGATGCTGGATTAAACTTCATGATGAACTGATCCGACCGTTTCACTGTCAGAGGATGTGACGCCAGTTAGACTTTGAAGAGATGATGTGACAATGGTAACAAAGGCGGCGACGCCAGGGAGTTGTGTTAACCTGAATGTCAATTAGCAGCTTGTGTCGACTTTAGTGAGCTGCAACAATCAGAGCTTTGATTTGAATATTTAAAGCCTCATCAGGAAGCTAATGGAGTTTAAACGAAGGTCAAAGAGATTTCACCTGGTTGACACGACGAGAACAGATCACCTCAACATCCAGATGTTTTCACAACAACACCATGATCTACTAGCTTGATAGCATCCTAGCTAACAGTAGCTCCTCCTAGCTTCCTGGGCTCCCAGCTAATAGTAGCAGGTGTGGAGACCTGGTATTGACCTGGCTAGCTAGCTACACAGCTAGCAGCTTCAAATTGTTATTGTCTAGAAAATTATAAACATGCAGTGAGTGTCCAAGATGGCGGCCGTGGCTTAGTTCAAAGAAGCTGAGCCCAGCAGACAGCAGGTTTGAAACCTGAATCCTTCCTGTTAAAGAATCAAATATGACTTTGTCTTCCGACAGCTGACAGCAGAAGACTGAGAGTGTTTGTATGATTCATCCCAACGATCAATAATTAACTTGTTTACTTCACACTTCAGCCTCCATGGACCAGTCACCAGATATCAGGTTCCTGGTAAACTATCACAACTAGTCTAGTTGGTTCCTGTGGTCCACGAGGCGTTCAGGGACATTCAACACAGTAAATAATAAAAGACGTCTTTATCAGTTTGTAGCGTAGCACAAACAAATAAAAACGTCTCAGAGAAGAAAAAGATTCTGAAAGTTTAAACCTGATAATAAAAGAATGTCTTTGGTGCTTCTATAAAATAACTAAAGAAATAAAGAAGATAGATAGATAGATAGATAGATAGATAGATAGATAGATAGATGAGAGGAGGAGTCAGGAGGAGATCCTCAGATTGTCCAGAGAGTCTGGAACTAAACACCAGACGTCTCAGATATTGATCAGAGCGTCTCGTCTCCAGAGGACGATGGGGGAAGACCTGCTCCACCAACCAGACACCAGAGACTCCCCCCGGGTCAGAGGGAGAGTCTGATGCAGCCGTTGGGTAATTCAAGCCAGAGTCGACCTCCAGGAAGGACAAGGACGTCTCCTCTGGACTCTTCCTCCCTCCCTTCCTTTGTCTCCTTCAGTTCACTGATGAAGGTCTTAAAGTCTCGCGGTGGACGAGCTACGACACATTTCCAGTGGAAGCCGTGGACGTGAAGTGACGAGCTAACGTCTCGGTCAAGATGCTCCACGTGAACTTCTAAAACCTGTTCATCCATGAAGAGGAACGTCCTCCATGTCTCATCTAGAGAGGACTCAGGACTTGTCTTTAATCGTTAATAATAATCGGCTCTGACAGAAACACAAGTTTAGTCTTGTTTCTGTCAGACGTGTTTCAGGATCTGTTGACAACAAGAAAAAAAACAAGAGCCGAAACCTGAGAGTTGATCTTTGTTTACCTGTCAGAGGAAAAGGAAATGAAAGAAACTAAAGAGAAGACACAGCAAGAAAAATAATAAGAGCAAGAGATAAAAGATGTTAAAGAGTGAAAAACAGAAGAAAGAGTCTGAAAGAGAGAGAGATCTGAACCTGAACCAGACTGATGAGGAGGAGGTGATGAGGAGGTCCTCTCATAAATCATCATCAGGTGAAGAGTCAGGAGGGACAGAGACATGGAGGTAGAAAAACAAGATGAACCGAGATGGAATCAATGTGGACAGAGACGATGGAGACGTGGAGACATCTTGGTCGTCTTCTAAGACTCTGCACATTCAGGACTGGAGGAGGACATGGAGGAGGAGGACATGGAGGAGGAAGACATGGAGGAGGACATGGAGGAGGACATGGAGGAGGAGGACATGAAGGAGGACATGGAGGACATGGAGGAGGACGTGGAGGAGGACATGGAGGAGGACATGGAGGAGGAGGACATGGAGGAGGACATGGAGGAGGACATGGAGGAGGACATGAAGGAGGACATGGAGGACATGAAGGAGGACATGGAGGAGGACATGGAGGAGGACGTGGAGGAGGAGGACATGGAGGAGGACATGGAGGAGGACATGGAGGAGGAGGACATGAAGGAGGACATGGAGGACATGGAGGAGGAGGACATGGAGGAGGACATGGAGGAGGACATACTACTACTCCTCCTCTTCATCAGTAGACTTCTCTGGTGACTCATGTATTTATGTGTATATGTAGTAATGTGGTCTCCATGGAAACCGTCGAGTCAGAGCTGCTCTGTGTGATCAGAGGATGATGAAGGTCAGACAGCAGGGTTCAACCTCCTCCTCTTCCTCACCAGCAGAGGTCTATTTCCTCTCCTCCTCCTCCTCCTGCAGAGTGACGGATGAACTAGAGGAGAGCCATCTGTGGGAGAGGTGCATGCTGGGAGGAGCAGATTGAATGGGGGGGGCAGACATGGAGAAGATTCAGGACCCCAGTAACTTTAATGAAAGACAAACTACTGTAGACGCATCACTTCCTGTTGCTGCTGAGTTGGAGAGGCTTTTATTGTGACGGTGGAGTTTCACTTCCTGTTCAGCGAGTCAACGACTGTTGATCACAACCATAGACCGTATAAAGACGGACGCTATGACAACTCCTCTACAGTGAAGCCAGAGCAAGTAGAGCTGTTAGGGTTAGAGACGCTATAGAAACAGGATGTGACATCATGGCGACAACCAGTTGCCATGCCAACCGCTCTGTAAAGTGGTCCTGTGGGACTGTGAGAGTTGTAATAAATAATTAAATCACTAAGTCCAGTGTTTAATCCATCATTTCCTTGTAACAGGTGGAGGTAGAGCAGAGCATAGTATTAATTAAACTAAAACATGAGTGAGTCTGGAGGAAGTGTGGGCGGGGCATCAATATCACGGCTCCACGTGGCTCCGCCCCCAGACCGTACTGATCAGACTCTGGATCCAAACTCACAAGATGGCGCCGCCCGTATCCCCGGGAAAATAGAGTCAGTTTGACCAATGAGAGGAAGAGGAGACGTGGTGTCCATGTTTATATACAGACTATGGACTCAACATGAAAACAACAAAGAGCTCAGACGACATTTAAAATTAACACTTCACATTCATCAACCCCTCTCCTCTTGTCCCGTCCCGTTGAGAGCTGTCATTGATGTGTTCTGACCTCTTCATCCAGACACGTCCTGCTGCTGTCGGGGTGGAGATGCTTTTATTGTGAAGAGGTTTGTTTCTTATTCAGATCACATGACTGCAGCGTGACAGACAGGTGAAGCGCTTCATGGTTTCCAGATTCTCAGGCACAACTCAGACACCAACACGCGGTGGTCAAACACCATCTGTACGACTATACGTCAGCTTCATCTCTACAAACACTCAGAGACCAGGCGGAAACAACCAGGTGGAAACAACCAGGCGGAAACAACCAGGTGGAAACAACCAGGTGGAAACAACCAGGTGGAAACAACCAGGTGGAAACAAGACCGTCTCCCTGCAGATGTGCTTCCTGTTGACCACAGAGTTAAGCCAGTGACCACGTTGATCATCTCCTCCATACCTTTATCATCAGACATCTTTCCTCCTCAGCAGTGACCAACCTCCAGGTTGATTGATTATTATTTCAGGTGCTTCTGTGGAACGAGAGAACAGTTGGTTGAAAAGTGTAAACATGGAAAGAAAGAGAGGAAATAAAATCACTGAACATATTACCATAATATCTCATCTCATCTCATCTTCCAAAGAGAATCTAAGACTCTGCTATCATCATATGAAGCTCATGTCACCAAACATTTATAAGATGAAATATAATTTACTGGGTCAGATCTGAAAGCTCCCTTCATTATTCTCCAAACAAGAAGAGTCCCCACAAGGACAGAAAGACATGTTGGTGTGTGTTGCATCTCAAAAAGACAGAAATGTCCCAGAAATGTCAAGAACTAACGCGTCCTGAGAGCTAGAGAGCGTTGCTGTTCCGTCTGACTCAGACTTCATGGGTGCGTTTGATTTAAACATCTGCTGCTGGTTTTGTGTGTGGATATAAATCGTCCCAGTCGTACCGCCTCGTCTCCAGACCTCGACCGCTCGCCTGCTGTGATTGACAACCCGGCACCAATCCCAGCATGCACTGCTCCTCCTCGCTCCACAGCCTGACGCCGAGCAGAGATTAGTGTTGGTTTCTCTGGTGTCTGCACATGAGGAAACAAAGAACTGCAGCTAACGGCTGAGGAGGAACCTGAGGATGTTCTCTAGCTGAACATGTTCCTCTGATACCAAACATTTCAAAACATCCATGTTGCTTTAAAGAAGACTCTGGTAGCAGTAGCACTGCGTGTCTCACCTGTAGGAGCTGGTTGTGTTTTACTTCAAGGCATCGTCTTGTTTGTTAAAACTGAAAAGTAAATAAATTCATCTTTCTTATTTAACAGATCCAGACGACAACGACCGTTACCGTAGCAACGAGCTGAAGTCTGGGTTGGAGTGACCTGAGTGATGTTTACCATGACGCCAACATTTTAATGTTTTAATGTTTTAACAACGTGGAGAGAAACTGAAGTTTTAAGGGAACAGTGTGGTCTTTATGTTCAGAGAGATCGTCTGCTTCATTAGTCTGAGAAGAGGAAGAGGAAGAGGAAGAATAAGGCAATCACGTTCAGGAAGGTGAGATGAGGAGTCAACTCTTCATCCAACAATATGTCATTTCAACGTTGTCTTACTTTATCTCTATTTCCCACAGAAACACCTGAAATAATAAATAATAAATCTCCAATGTTATCATCACTTGTTCCACCAGGAACATGGTTGGTTCAGATCTGGACCAATGAGCTCCACCCGTGACTCAAACCTTACCTGAAGGAAACACTGTCCACCGTTTTGGTTCTTGCCTCCAGATCCGTTCCTTTTGTTCTTGTATTCGAGTGGTTCTCGTCTGAGTTCCCGTCCTTCGTCTCACATCTGACTGATGTCTAGTTTCTCTGGTGAAGGTCACTTCCTGTCTCCTGATGAATCCGCTCTAATCTTCACTTTCAGCCTCTGGAAGCTGAAGCTCAAAGAGAAAACTCACAAAGCGTCTGGAGTTTAAAGCCGTCACAAAGTGGCAGAACGAGGCCGAGCAGACGGACCGAACAATTCAGCTCAGAAATAGAAAAGCTATTAACGGCGTCGAGGCGACTTGTGACCCCCGACCGAGTCCTCGCCTCTCTAATCGAATCTGGGCTCTAGTCTCATCGGACACGCTCGCCTCCTCCTCCTCCTCCTCCTCCTCCTCCGCTTCTTCTTCTTCTTCTTCTTCTTCTTCTTCTTCTCTCTGAGTAACGCTGAGCAGCTGAAGGAGAAGCCTCATGTGGCGGCTCTGGGATTATGAGGCTGTAAAGCTGCAGGAGGTAATTAGCTGTGGGTGGGGGGCGTGGGGGGGGGGGCAGGACAGGGGGAGGGTTTCTGTGAAAGGAAAACCTGGTGGAGGCGTGAGGTTTGTCCAGTCGCTGCACTAATGGAGGTCAACACTTTCATAAAGGAAAGATATTAAACTTCAGTTAGAAAGTAAATGAGTCCACAGGAAGTAGAAATATTAGAATCATTAAAGTGTCAGGTGTCTGAGAAGGACAGGCGGGATTCCAACCAACAATAAAAACAGCTGATATGTCTACTCACACACTGACGGAGTAACAAGAGACAGGTGAGACCACCGAGGGGAGGAGTCTGCAGACAGAAGACAGGTGAGTGACATCACAGAGACAAGGAAGTTAAAGAAAACTGATTTCAAGAAAGAAAGAAAGAAAGAGATGTGGTATCTGAAGCAGAGCTGCTGCTGAAGCTGATGATGATGATGATGATGATGAAGCTGATGATGATGATGATGAAGATGAAGCTGATGATGATGAAGCTGATGATGATGATGATGAAGATGATGAAGCTGATGATGATGAAGCTGATGATGAAGATGATTCTCTCTCAGCGTGTAGATCCTCTCTGACACTAACGAGCTGACTCTAATCAGACGCCATGTTGGACTCCTCCTCCTCCTCCAACACGCCAGTCATCAAGACATTTACATGGAGGAGAAGGAGGAGGAGGAGGAGGAGGAGGAAGAGGAGGAGGAGACGATGGGGGGATGTAATCATCTGGTTACCTGAGAGACGGTAACCACGGCAGCAGAGCATCTGACCTCCAATCACCCCAGTTCATAGTTCATGTTTCATCTCTAAGTGTCTTCCAGGTTTTATGAAGGGGTGGAACTATCAGATGATAATAGATGGTACTAACCTGATAATAGATGATAATAGATGATAATAGACTGATAATAGACTAATAATAGATGATAACAGATGATACTAGATGATACTAGATGATACTAGATGATAACAGATGATAACAGACTGATATTAGATGATAATAGATTATAATAGACTAATAATAGATGGTAATAGACTGATAATAGATGATAATAGATGATAACAGATGATAATAGATGATAACAGATGATAATAGATGATAACAGATGATAATAGGTGATAACAGATTATAATAGATGATAACAGATGATAATAGATGCTAACAGATGATAATAGATGATAATAGGTGATAACAGATTATAATAGATGATAACAGATGATAATAGATGATAATAGATGATAACAGATGATAATAGATGATAATAGATGATAATAGATGATAACAGATGATAATCGATGGCAATAGATTTACGTTATATATTTACATTTAGATGAATAATGTGTATGAAATAAAATGCTGAAATGACATTAATTGTCTTTAGTTTATTCAAAATGCTTTTGCTTTCCAAACAATTATTTATGTAAAAATATTCTTAAGAAATCCAGTGACACTTTCCTCAACTACACATTTTTATTTTTCTTGTTTTGAAAGTCTATTTAAATAGTTCTGGTTGAGATGAGATGAGATTAATAATTATTCAGTGTGGAGACAGAATCTGTGTCACATGACTGAAACCTGCCTGGTAACCACCAACAGCCTGAAGGCATCACCGCCATCAGTGTTAGCATCAGTGTTAGCATCAGTGTTAGCATGTTAACGAGCTCCTCCTGAAGCAGTCTGAGACGCTCCTAATTTATTCTGGGGAGTCAAGTCTTCCTGACTACAGCCTCCAGCTCCGTTTGTCTTTGATGGTGGAGGAACCCCTCATTAGAATATCAAAGATCATCTGATTCCCCCCAAACTGAGACAAGATCCTTGTCCCCGAGGAGAGACGCTGCGCCGGGAGGAAACAAGAAGAAGAAGAAGAAGAAGAAGGAGAAGAAGAAGAAGAATGAGGCACTGAGGCTTTACAGCAGCACTGAGGTCATGAAGTGGATTCAGTCAGTTCCTCAGTTACTGAGGAAGCTAACGATGAGCTACTTTAGCAGACACACTAACCCTTTACACTTACAATGACGTCATTATTCAATCTTTTATTCAAGCTACATTTTAAATGTTCAGCGTTTACAGAATTAATATCATGACATCATTTAACTCTGCAAAACATGAATGAAAGATAAAAATTTGGTTTAACAGTAGCTCCTCCTAGCTTCCTAGCCTCCAAGCTAACATTAGCTCTTCCAGCTTCCTAGCCTCCAAGCTAACAGTAGCTCCTCCTTGCTTTCTAGCCTCCCAGCTAACAGTAGCTCCTCCTAGCTTCCTAGCCTCCCAGCTGACAGTAGCTCCTCCTTGCTTTCTAGCCTCCCAGCTAACAGTAGCTCCTCCTAGCTTCCTAGCCTCCTCGGCCTGATCCAGCTAGGAAACATGGAGCTGACAGCAGACAGGCCTGATGTTTGAAGCTGCAGCTCTTCGTCAGAGAACCAGGTCAGTCTTTGAAATGCAGATGTTTTTATTTGACAGAATTAAAACCAACGGGAGGGAATTAAAGCTCGTTCAAACCCAGACAGTTTAAATCAGATCAGAATCTTTCTGCTTCTGTTTGATCTCTGAGCCGAGGAAACTCTCTCCCTCCTGGTGTGTTTGATCGTCTTGCTCTCGTCCTCAGTTTGTCTCAGACCTGAAGATCCAGAGATTTAAAACCCGCCGGCGCAGGGTGTTCAGCTACTCTCCATGTCAGCCTGGTGAATGCTGGGATATCTGGAGCCTAGCACGGTCCACTTCCCGTTTGTCTCAGATGTTAATTTAACAGATTTATTGTAGATCAAGTAAAATCCTATAAATGTGTCTGTGTCCTCACAACGCCCCCTGCTGTCCCAAAGATCAGAGACTTAAAGGTGACGACCTCCCAAGAGACTGATTTACTGTCATAAAAGAATGAAAAGCAACAGGATCATGTGTCGACATTAAGATGATGAATAATAAGAATGAGAATCTACTGCCGCTGTGTTTTCTTCTTCTTCATGTTTACTGACGGACTCCCTCCTTCCTGTGACCTTTGACCCTCTTTAAATGATGGACGCTGTCACTTCCCTCTCTCCATAAACGTCTTAAATCTACTTATTGACCAAAACATTTCAAAAACTCATCTTTCTACAAATATTTCTTGAATTCCGTTTCATTTATTTATCTGTTGTTGACACAGTTAAACAAACATCATCTTCACAGCAACAGACAGAACAGCTGGTGGAGGATTTACAATTCGGGTCCTGGGAACTTGACGATCTGGAGCTCCAGGGTCAGGAGGGGTCTGTCAGTCCAGCTCTGCCCACAGGACAGAGGAGCTCAGCGGGCTCAGAGGAGACCATCACCCCCCGACGTCCTCTGGAGCTCCTCTGTCAGCTGACGAGGACAAAAACACAGAAAATATAGAAGACGAGATGAGACAAGATGTAGAAACAAGTGAGATAATAAAATATGAAACATAGCTTATTATTATTATTATTATTATTATTAATATATTTAAAGGTCAAACCAATCTTTCCAGTGTCTGTAGAGGTAAACTAAAGATATTATCAAGTTAATAATGTAAATAAACTCAGCTGACCTGCTCTATGACCTCTGAATGTCTAACTCTGTTCTGCTGCCTCGTCCTCAGGGAAACTTTAAATGTTTAAACTATTATTATACTCTGTTCACAACAGTCAGTCAATTCATGCTCTCAGTTTGTTTGTTGCTGTAATCTGATCTGAGGCAGAGACGGTAAGAAAGATGGAAAAACTTTAGCATAGCAGTTTATAATCTACAGATGGAGGACTCTACTATTAATCAGACCAGACTGGTGGATGAGGAGGAGAGGTTGTAGTGGTGGTAACCATGGTAACCTTTACTAATCATCATCAGGTGAGGGACAGAAACATGGAGGAAGAAAAACAAGATGAACCAAGATGGAATCAATGTGGACAGAAATGATGGAGACGTGGAGACATCTTGGTCGTCTTCTAAGACTCTACACATTCAGGACTGGAGGAGGACATGGAGGAGGACATGGAGGAGGAAGACATGGAGGAGGACATGGAGGAGGACATGGAGGAGGAGGACATGGAGGAGGAGGACATGGAGGAGGACATACTACTACTTCTCGGGACTTTTTGTTGTTATGATTAAAACCTCCATCACAAAGAAACTCTCTGTTTTCTTCCTTCCTCCGTTCCCACGTCCTCCCTCTCTGCTGAATGTGACCTCTGACCTCTGGGATATTTGCGATGTTTCCGTGGCAACCCTTTCACCCCGACATAGAGTTATAAATATGAAGGTAAACATCCGGAGTTCATGCGACGCTCCACTCTGCCGTGACACGACTGTGATTCTGTGTTTTTATAAAAACTAAATTAGACAACTTTCCTCCAGCTGTAACGGTGGAGCACCTCAGGGCTCCGTTCTGGATCCTGCCTTCTTCAGCTTTTCAACATTGTCACTAACATTCTGTGTTTTACCAAATAATAATTTAGTACAATGATAAATTAATTTTAATAGTTTAAACAGTGCGGAGTCAAGTACAGCCAATATGGCGAACACCACAGACCAGTGTGTTCAGTCTGAAGAGAGTTAAGATGACTGATTTAATAAATGAGTCTCTGACGTCTTTACACATGACACAAAGATGAAAACCTACTTTGTTTTGAGTAAAGTCATTTTAGAATAAACCGTGAGAAAAAGAGATATTTATTTTTTGAGGTTCAGAGGAGCTTCAGTAAAATCCTCCAGTTCTCCTCCCTCGTAAATGTCAACACAAATCTGTTGATGCAGATTTAACCACTGATTTCAGTTCCTCTTTAGTTTCACCCGTGTCCCACTGAGGCTCAGAGACAATCTGTCCACAGAGGAGACAGTAGGACAGACAGGAGGAGGGAGGAGGAGGGAGGAGGAGGAGGGAGGGAGGAGGAGGAGGAGGGAGAACATGCTGAGGATGAATGGATCTAATTAGAGCTGAAAAAGCTGTGATTGCACTCGACTCATTAGTTACTTGTTTTTATCTGAATATTTTATTTTTTATATTTATTCTGTTTCAGTGTCGACTTCTTCACTTAAGAGTTGTATTAAAGGAAACATTTAAAACATCTTCTAGATCAGATAGTAGAAAACACCCTGATAGCAGTGATATCATTCTGAACTCATTCAGCAACCCCTTGACTAGAACTGGACCAAGAGTTTAGAGAAATACCACAAAGGTTCTAGTAACAATAGAACCAGGCCCACTCTCCATTTGGTCATCTGGAGAACCAAAGAACCCAAAATGTTCCACGTTGGGTTCTTACCTCTTGAAAGTGAATCTGGCTACAAAATCCTACTGATTCCACTACAGGAGGCAACGTACACACAATTCAACCTTTGGACATTTTATTTAGCCTGGACATCATCACATTCTACCATTGCGATCATTATACAATCCAGAAGAAGATTGATGGTTCCTGCATGTTGTCACATTTCTAATGATGTAATACCAGGAAGCAAAATGACTTAAAAAAATAAAATCCAGAAGTTTAGGTGCTGCAGGGAAGGCAGGATATACAAAAACAGGTAAAGGCGGGGCTATATATACCTTGGCAGAGAGGCTAATAAGACACAGGTGAAGTTAATGAGGGCGGAGACACAAGGAGAAACCGATCCAACAATCAAAGGAGGAAAATACAGGAAGTAAAATAAGACAAGAAACACCAAGGAAGAACTTTACAAAATAAAAACAGGAAACACAAAGAAAACCAAACACCAAAAGTTTAAAACGATGACACATGTAACTCCTCAGAGAAACCAGTCGCCAAGCCTGCTATATATCAGTGCTAAGCTAACGTTTTAATTTTTTGAGAGGAGGAGAAGAATGACAAAACTCTTTGTGTCTGATCTGATTATTAGAGGAACAACTAGAATCACACTAACACTTTTGCATACATCTCCCAGCATCCTCTGCTTCAGTGTGTCCATCATTCGGTCCAAGAAGAAGAAGTAAAGTGACTCCCTGCTCAGGTTTTATTTATGAGGTCCAGTCTGATGTTGGTCCAGAGCTCAGATCTAAAACCTGTTCACTCCTCAGACAAAACGTCGTCGCTGCAGACAAACATTCAAACAGGAACCTGACGTAAATGACGTATGAATCATTTGTTGTTTTGTTTCGTAGAAGATCACAGAGAACATGAATCCTCCATCTGGAACATTCATGTTTTCATCAATAATTCAAGAGTCTGGAGGAAAAAGAGTTTCATCAAGATTTATGTGGAAAAGCTCAGACCTGGACCTAGACCTGGACCTGGACCTGGGCCTGGACCTGGACCTGGACCTGGACCTAGACCTAGACCTGGACCTGGGCCTGGACCTGGAACTGGACCTGAATCTGGACCTGGGCCTGGGCCTGAATCTGGACCTGGAACTGAACCTGACCTGACCTGGACCTGGACCAGACCTTTAGCAGACCTGGAGCAGAGTTAGGCCTGGACAAGAACTGAACCTGGACCAGGCCTAAACATTGTTTCCTCAGTTTGTGTGTCTGTAAATCAGCAGCGCCATCATGTGGTCAGTAGAATATTGTAGCAGCTGCTGTCTCTAATGGATCTCTACCTACCGCTGGATCAGAACCATCAACAGCTGCTTGTTGACTTGGAGACATGATCCAGATGTTGGAACAAGATGGAAAGACTCTCACATGTTAAGATCTGATTTATTTTAGAGACAAAGACTCAGATTAGACCTGAACCCTGGAAGCTTCGTCCTCAGAGGAACCAGGTCTCTGATGATGAGCAAACATCTGATGATGAAGGAGTTATTGAGGAAGTAACTACTTCTTAACTGACTCACCTTGTGTCTTCCTACCTTGTGTTAGCTTAGCTTAGTTTAGCTCATCTTATTTTATCTCATCTGATTTTGTATTAATTCACATTTTCTTTTCCTGTTTTATCTAATCTCATCATCCTGGTCAGTGGCCCATTGATCGGAGCATCCGTAATCTTCTTCTTCTGCAAAATATCAGGAAACCATAAAGAATGAGACCCAAACCATCTGCAGAGACGACCTCACGTAACCCTCAGCTAACTTCCTTCATGAGTCCAGACATTAATCAGAAATCTGGGCTTCAGCTGACATGACAGATTTAATCTGGAAGCCGAGGGACGAAGGAATGCTGCTCAGCTTATTTTCCATCTTCCAAGACTCTGCTGCTTTCAGAGCTTTTTCTTTTGGTGGGGATTTCTGAGGCTTTTGTTGGAGCAATGGAGTTGCATCCCGTCAGTGAATCACTCCAGTAATCCCTCCATTCTTCTCCATGTGAAGTCATTAAAGACAACTTTAGAGTTTTCTAATATTATTTGTGAGTTTAGTCGCTGGCTGAGAGGAGGCGAGGAGGGATTGAAGCCAACAAAAGGAATCAGCTGACTTCAGCTTCAGCTCGTTTCCTGATTGGATCATTTATTTTAGGACTGAATCAAAATCTGATCTTTCTGTTCATTTGAATGTGAAAGTCATATTTTTAAACCCAGACCCAGAAGACTGGTCTGTTTGACTCTGGATGGATTATTGTTGTTAAATCAGACTGAGCTGTTTAAACATGTTGGTGCATTCAAGGACAATCTGACATTTTGAGATCAGACATGAGAGGGCACTGAAACTAAGATAATCCTTTAATTTATCCCTGAGTGGTTCTACTGAAACTATCAGTCCTAAAGTCAGGTTCTGTGTTAAAGACGACTTCTTTGTCTGCTCTGTGTCTGCAGAAGTTATTTTTTTAGAGTTGTGTTCATTTCCCAGCAGCTCTTGAACGTGTGAAGTGTGGCGGCCATAGTTTGTAGAAGCAGTGTTACAAACAGAGAGCAGACTAGAAAACAGGAAGCAGAGGAGACTGAAATAAAGGCGTCAACTGAAACCTGCTGAGGACCCGACCAGACCTGTGGTCGTACATCTGTCAACTGTTCAGGACTTGATCTTATCTTTGATCCGTTTAAGACATGTGTCTGTGATCTGGTAGCCATGGTAACACGTATGTGGGTGGAGCTATCATTGTGATGGATCTGGTGTTTCCTTCAGGGAGTTTGAGTCAGTGAATCCAACATGGCCACAGGTTGATGACTAGTCGATACAGATTCATTCCAGTCATGTGACAGCTGCTCGGCCATGACCTCAACCAACCTGGAGCAGAATGTGTTTGTTCATTAAAGAATTAAACATGAAAATGTTCTAATAGTGATCTGCTCTCTTTTACCTAATAAAATGTCTTCATCAGACGTCAGCGCCGAGAGCATCCCCCATCTCCAGAGCTCTGTGGACGCTCTGCCAGAAGACTCCTGAATGTTGTCCAACCTGAGGCCAACTCAGGTAGGTGCGTCTCTTCACCAGCTTCCTCATGCGGTAGTACGGAGACAGCTGCTGGGACGGGATGTCCTCCAGAAACAGGAGGACCAACACGTCCTTCTGCTCGTCAAACAGTCGGAAGCTGCAGAGGATAGAGGACAGAGGATAAAGGTTAGAGGAGAGGGGACAGAGGACAGAGGATAGAGGACAGAGGATAAAGGTTAGAGGAGAGAGGACAGAGGATAGAGGACAGAGGAAAGAGGTTAGAGGAGAGAGGACAGAGGACAGAGGTTAGAGGAGAGAGGACAGAGGATAGAGGATAGAGGACAGAGGATAGAGGACAAAGGAAAGAGGTTAGAGGAGAGAGGACAGAGGATAGAGGACAAAGGATAGAGGTTAGAGGATAGAGGTTAGAGGATAGAGGAAAGAGGAGAGAGGACAGAGGATAGAGGACAGAGGATAGAGGATAGAGGATAGAGGACAGAGGATAGAGGATAGAGGACAAGGCAACTGATAAGGTTTTTATTATCTTCTGTGGTCCTTTAGAGTTTATCCACATTGTTATCCATCAACTATGGACCACATGGTGACTTGACTGATAGAATCTGAACCATTTACCTCAATCTTCTTCTGGATTGTATAATGATCACAATGGTAGAATGTGATGATGTCCAGGCTAAATAAAATGTCCAAAGGTTGAACTGTGTGTACGTTGCCTCCTGTAGTGGAATCAGTAGGATTTTGTAGCCAGATTCACTTTCAAGAGGTAAAAACCCAACGTGGAACACTTTGGGTTCTTTGGTTCTCCAGATGACCAAATGGAGAGTGGGCCTGGTTCTATTGTTACTAGAACCTTTGTGGTATTTCTCTAAACTCTTGGTCCAGTTCTAGTCAAGGGGTTGCTGAATGAGTTCAGAATGATATCATAGAGACCAGGGTCACAGAGAACAGAGTCATAGAGACCAGGGTCCATAAGGACCAGGGTCCATATAGACCAGGGTCCATAGAGACCAGGGTCCATAGAGACCATGGTCAGGAACATGGACCTGATGGCTCTGGAGATGTTCCTAATGTATTGGTTATTTTTAGGATCCACCTCCCAGCAGCCTAGGACTGAAGAGGTTCAACTAATAACATGAACAGTAATGGAAGTCAGCGCCCCCACCTGGCCATCTGGATCTCTCTGGAGCACCACTCACTCTGCAGGTAGTGGCGGCTGATCACACAGATGGTCTTCCTGCTGCCGTAGATGGCGTCAGTGATGTTCTCTATGATGGGTTTACCTGTTGACACAGCAGACAAGACACTGAGCTGTAACTGTCTCCAGCTGTAACTGGTCCCAGACAGAATAAAATCCCAAAAACAGAAACAACACAGAGAAAATACTAAACTAAGTCTAGGAACCAGAGCTGAAGCCAGCATGATAGGCTTCAGTGAAAAAGGAGGATGTGAAACTCAAAGACAATCACTCAGACTTTAATGTCAGGCTCTGAAAGAACAGAGATAAAAAATGGAGAAGTGAAAGAACAGACAGATCATGAAGTAAGAAGCCTCTAAACACGACATGAGACGGGCCCCTAACTTTACTACAGAGGAGTAGGACCCCCAGACATGGGCCCCCGTCACCAGGGTTGTACAAAGATGAATAAATGTGACCAGGATCAGAAGAAAGACATGAGGACGGAGAGTCTACCTGGTTGGAAGTCTCTGTGGTGCAGACAGAGTCTCCAGCCCTGCTCTCCCTCCAACACTGGGAGCATCTCTCGGTAAACCCAGTCCTCGTCATGGACGTTGTAGGAGATGAAGGCGTCGTAGCGATGAGGAACTCCCTTCTCCTTCTTCCTGCTGTCGTAGACGAAGGCCAGGAAGAGGTGGAAGGCGTAGGTTAGCTGCCACCTCAGGAAGTGGTAGATGAAGGACGAGAGGAGAGTTAGAAGAACCAGAGAAGAGCTGAAGACGAAGTAGATGAGGCCTGTGTCCATCCAACAGGACTGGATGTCAAAGTCCAGCAACATGCTTCCCTTTACAGCCACAGGAAAGGCACAAGTGTACTGATGGGCGTTTACCACCTGAGTCTGGTTGTTGCTCTTCACCCACTGGATGAAGCCGGCGTTGGA
Source organism: Chelon labrosus (assembly GCF_963514085.1). Taxonomy (NCBI): domain Eukaryota; kingdom Metazoa; phylum Chordata; class Actinopteri; order Mugiliformes; family Mugilidae; genus Chelon; species Chelon labrosus. The sequence continues at coordinate 332,250 of NC_140349.1, forward strand.
GCATTCACAGGTGAAAGGGTTCTTGTCCAGGTCCAGGTGTCTCAGTGCAGGGAGGAACTGGAAGACCGTCTCATTGATCACATTGATCTCATTCCCACTGAGTTTCAGAGATCTGAGAGCTGACAGGTCGGCCTGCGCCAGAAAATCCAGAGACTTGAGGTTACTCTCAGAGAGATCCAGATTCTGCAGGTTTGGGATTTGTTGAAACAGTTCAGGGTCTAAATCTGACAAATCTGTCTTCCCAAAGGTCAGACTCTTGAGCCTGGGGTTGAACTGAAACATGTCCGGTTGTGGAGCAGAAATGTAGATATTCACAGCTGTAAAGGACTCCAGATGTCTCATAGCTTCGAGGATTTTCATCGGTACGTCCAACGGAAAGCCGTAGTGATCGCCGTTGCAGATTACTGTGAAAGTCTTCACAGATTTTAAATGGAAGAAGGCTTCATAGTCTCTGGGATGAGGACATTTGAGCTTGTTGTTAATAATGAGGTAGATTGTAAGATTCTCCAAGCGCTGTAATCCGCTGAAGCTATTTTCATAGTCACACGGAAGAGATACAACAAGAGTTTCCAGGTTGTCCAGTTTGTGAAACGTCTTACGTTTCACCCTTTCAATATGATCCGTCATCACATTCAAATATTTCAGGGACTTTAAACCCTGAAAATCTCCCCTCTCAAGAATCGACAGAACAGTTTTGCTCAAGTCCAAGTACTCGAGTTTCTGCAGGCCCTTTTTGAAGGTGTCTCCAAACGTCCACAGCTGGTTGTTACTCAGGTTGAGCAACTTTAGATCAGGGAGACTCTCAAAGACACACCTGTCCAGTTTGGTAATGTGGTTGTCACTCAGGTAAAGCTCTGTCAGGTGTGTTGTGTTCTTGAAATCATCACAGCCAAACTCAGAGATAAGATTATTTTCCATGTACAGGATCTCCAGGGAGGAGAGGCTCTTAATGTCATCTGGTACCTTGGTGAGGGAGTTGGTCGACACCTTCAGGGACCTGAGTTGCTCCATTGATCGTATTGAGCCTTTTGGCAACTCACTGATATAGGTTGTGGACAGATCAAGCTCAGTGAGCTGAGAGCAAGTTGCTAGGTCCATTGAGAAATTTTGGAGATGGTTGTAAAACAAATCCAACACCCTGAGTGTTGGTATTTTACAGACGGTAGCCAACAGACCTCTCTTTATCCACTTTTCCATGTGATTCAGCTGCAGATAGGTCAACGAGTCAAGGCTCTGCAGGACCTTCTGGATGTCTCCAAAGAGAATCAGAGGGAGTCTTAAGTACAGGTGAGTTATGTTCCTCAATAAAGTCTTGTCAGGTATGTCCCATTTCATGCCAGAGGCTTGGCCACATTCAGAAAGGTCTATGGTCTGAAGGAGAGGAAAGATCGGTGTTGAGATGCTGAACGTTTCCAACTTATTACTTGAGATATCCAGCAGCTTCAGTCCTGAGGGCTCATTCAGCAGCAGGTCTTTGGTCTGGAAGGAGGAAAACTGGTTTGATTTAAGGGTCAGATTCTGTATTTGTGGCAGCTGTAGGACAGGCTGAATGTCCACGACTTGTCGGAGTTGGTTGGATTCCAGCCTCATGGTTTGTAAGCTGGTCAGGTAGCGGAAGGCCGAGCTATGAATAAACTCAATCTGGTTGCTACTGAGGTCAAGAACAGTGAGGTTGGACAGTCCCTGAAAGACATTACTTGACAGGCTGGAGAGTTGGTTCTCGCTCATTGACAGAGTTTTCAGCGCCACCAGATCAATGAAAGATCCATCGTCAACATGAGTGATACGATTTAAGGCTAGAGACAAAATTCTCAGCTTTGACATCTGAGCAAAATCGTTTCTGTTAATCTTCTGAAGCCAATTGTTGGAAAGTGTTACAGAGACAGCATTTCTGGGGATGTCATCAGGGACAGTCACAAGTTCATGGTTTTCACAATCCAAAGAAAGATCAGCGGAGGGATCCTCAGGAGAATCTATGCTACAGTTGCTCAGTGAATACGTCACTGAAAGGTTTACATGAGACAGGAGAGACAGAAGTGAGACAAGAAGTCTCAGAACAAAGTGTGAAGACAGACTTCCCATTGTGGACACGTTGTTGGAGTTACTGTGAGGATGCAGTTAATGTTGTCCAGGGATGATCATCTGGAGAGGACACACAAACACACAAGGAAACTTACTTTAATTGTTATTCTGCTTTTCCTTTAACTGAGGATGGACTGAAAGAGCTCAACACTCTAGTCACCTGGCTGAACCAACAATCCAGTAGGAAAAGGATCAGCTGGAGGACTCTACATCACCAACAAGCTGTTATAAAACAACAAGTGTCATCTCTCTGACTCCGCCTCTGCTTCCCTACCAGCCACTCCCATATTCACCAGTTACACACTAACTCTCTTCCAGATTGTTCTTGGTCCATGCCAGACCATCCCTGGTGACTTCCTGTCTCTGACCCTGTCTCCGGCTCACCTGCTCCATCTGCCTCCTGATCCCGACCAAGACTTCTGTCTTATCCCTCCTGGTCCCTGTTTGCCTGATTAAAGATCAAACTCCACAACGATTCTGTGTCTGTCTCTGTTGCTATAGGGTTAGTACAACATCTGCTTCACTAAGAGACAAAACAACCACAAAGAGACAAACAACCACAAAGAGACAAAACAACCACAAAAAGACAAACAACCACAAAGGGACAAACAACCACAAAAAGACAAACAACCACAAAGAGACAAACAACCTTATAGATACAAAACAATCTCAAAGACAAAGAAGATAATCACACAGAAAGTTTCCTCATGGTTTACTTAATTCATTCATTCATCTTCTGTAACCTCATGGGGGTCTGGAGCCTATCCCAGCTGTCATTGGTCTAGAGGGGGGGTCCACCCTGGACAGGTCTCCAGTCTATCCCAGCTGTCATTGGTCTAGAGGGGGGGGTCCACCCTGGACAGGTCTCCAGTCTATCACAGGGCTAACACAGAGAGACACTCACACCTACGGCCAATTTAGAATCACCAATGAACCTAACCAGCATGTCTTTGGACGGTGGGAGGAAGCTGGAGAACCTGGAGAGAACCCACGAAGACACAGGGAGAACATGCAGACTACACACAGAAAGGAACCAGTCGGCCTGGATTAGAACCCAGAACCTTCTGGCTGGGAGGCATCAGTGATGACCACCACACCACTGTGCTGCCTAAATAAATGATTGTTTTACGTGACACAGCTGATTAAACTGGGCTCTACAGACTCTTTATAGCGACTGTGTTCATCACAGCTTCACTCTTACGTCTTCCCTATGTGCAGTAAATAATTCAGTGTTTAAATGTCTGTTTTCATTAATTATCTTCAATCTCATCCTAAAGACTTATTTAATTTATTGATCAACTGAAACCCTTGGCTCACGCTGAGCTGAGTGAAGTTTACCAGCAGTAAAAATAAACGAATAATTAAAATGTGATACTCACAGTCGACCATCAGTCAGTTCATCTCTCCATCGGTGTAGATGAGAGTGGGAGTTTCATTGTCACGTCTGAGAGAAGTAGCTTCACTTCCTGTTATGTTTCTGTTATTTCCTTAATTTAAGATAATTCACAGTCAGTTATATTCTGAGTTTGTCACAGTTCAGTAGATAGCAGGAGGAAGGATGTGCATCATCTGCAGCTCTGAATCAGAATCAGAATCAGCTTTAATGACCAAATATGTGCACATACAGGGAATTTGACTCTGGTAACTTTACTCTCTTGTACATAAACACACAAACTTAAATAAGGGAAAGAAAATTAAAGTAACAATAAAATAAAATAAAATAAAAATAAAATAAAATAAATCTCAATCTGTACACCAAACCAGGGTTTTGTACAGTGACTATATTAGTGCCTTGCCCGCACCATAGCAAGTAGCCCTGACCATCCCCTGAACCGTTTTTTCACCCTACTCCCTGAGGGGAGGAGTCTAAACAGGTTGTGACCAGGGTGTGAGGGGTCTGTGGTGATTTTCCTGGCCCGCTTCCTGACCCGGGACCAGTACAGGTCCTGGATGGAGGAAAGATCGGTACCAGTGATCCTCTCTGCAGACCTGACTGTTCTTTGCAGTCTGTCCCTGTCAAACCAGACCGTGATGGACGTGGTCAGGACAGACTGGACTATTGGAGTGTAGAAGATGATCAGCAGCTCCTGAGGCAGGTTGAACTTCCTGAGCTGACGCAGAAAGTACAGCCTCTGCTGGGCCTTCTTCCTTATGGAGTCTATGTGGGAGGTCCACTTCAGGTCCTGTTAGACGTGGACCCTAGGAACCTGGATGACTCCGCTGTGGGGACTGTCCTGTTGAGGATTGATGGGGGTCTCTTCCTGAAGTCAACTGTCATCTCCACAGTTTTGAGCGGGTTTAGCTCCAGGTGGTTCTGACTGCACCAGAGGACCAGCTGTTCCACTTCCCTTCTGTATGCAGACTCGTCTCGTCCCGGATGAGTCCAATGACGGTGGTGTCATCTGCAAACTTCAGGAGTTTCACAGAAGGGTCCCTTGAGGTGCAGTCAGTGGTGTAAAGGGAGAAGAGCAGTGGGGAGAAAACACATCCCTGGGGGGCGCCAGTGCTGAGGGACCGGGTGCTGGATGTGAAGTTACCCAGTTTCACCTGCTGCCTCCTGTCAGTCAGGAAACTGGTAATTCACTGACAGGTGGAGGGGGGCACAGTGAGCTGGGACAGTTTTTGATGGAGGAGCTCCGGGACGATGGTGTTGAATGCAGAGCTGAAGTCCACAAATAGGACCCGTGCGTAGGTCCCTGCAGAGTCTAGGTGGTGCAGGATTTAGAGCCATGTTGACTGCATCATCTACTGACCTGTTTGCTCTATAGGCAAACAGATTCACTCTGTCACAACAGAGGTGGAGAATGTGAAGTTACAAATGATCCTTTAGGTCCAACTAGGCCTGAATACTTCTGCTTTACTTGAGTAGTTTCCTTTAATGACACTTTGGACTACAACTAAACATTCATGGATCAGCTGATGGACATAACATTCACTGAAAACATTTCATGGTTCAGATCCTCATGTCTGTTGTATTCAAAGCAAACTGATGAAATCTTAAGATGTCAGATTTGATCAGATTTGAAAAGTTGAACAGATGAATGCCACCGACAGTAAATGAACAGCAGCGTCTTCTCCACTTCCCTCTGAGTGCAGCGATAATTAGGACTTCCTGTCAGCCTTTCTTCTGTCCGTGTCATTAAAGGGAGACTTGATAATTAGCCTCCTGTCCTCCCACAGCTTCCGTCATCCGTCTCCTCAAAGCTTCTTCTTCTGCTGCGTTTGATGTTTGGACGTTTAAAATAATTTGTTGAGTTAAAAACACAACCAACCAATCGTCACTTTGTCTCTGAGAAATGTCTACGCCACCATAAATATCCCACAATGCAATGTTGCAGAAATTAGGTCTTTGGTATTGTTTCCATGGCGATGAGGAACTCTCTGATTGGCTAATTGGTCTTCTGACACCTGAAAGAGAGGAAAGACACGGACGAGGAGGTCTACAGACTTCCTGTCCAGGTCCAGACAGACGTCTAAAGACTTCTTGTCCATCTAGAGTCTCTCTGGTGTCTCTACGTCTGGGAAGACTTTATTGGAGGTCTGTAGACGTCCAAAGACTGTCTCAACAGGACGTCTGTTAACAGGACAGAACTACTTCCTGTCCATCCTGAAGCCTGTCTCCATCTTTGTCTGACTCCACCTTACTCTCCTAACTCCCAGCTGATTCAACAGCTAGCAGCTAGCAACTAGCAATCTGTGGGGACGCCCACCTGTCAATCAAAGAGACCACACCCCTTAATTCTGCAATCAGATGAGTTTTGTTTTGTTCAGATGATGACATAAAACCGATCCTTCTGTTTCCATTCTGTTGGTGCTGATGATGTAATAGCTGTAGCTTTGTTACCATAACGACGTCGTTATGGTAACAAAGCTACAGCGACAGCGTTTCCTCTTCTGCTTTCATTCTTCACAGATTTATTTTCCTGGAGCTGATGCAGACGACAGGCAGACCCCCCCCCCCCCCCCCCCCCCCTCATTAATTATGCACATATTAATGGAGTGGATATGCTAATGAGGAGCAGGCCGCCCACTTGACAGGAGGTCACACACACTGGATAAGATAACGGCTTCCCACAATCCTCCAGGGAGTCGATCTGTTAAACACTTCAGAGGAGAGAGAAGCTACAGAGAGTCTGTTTAGCTGTTAGCATCAGGCTAATGGAAGCCCAGTCAGTTGGTTTACCCCATAACATTCAATCATGAGAATTTTCTAATTGATTTATTTATCTTCTTCTCAAACTGAGTTTCCAGAGTCAATGTGAAATAAAAAGTGTTTTTCTCTGAAGGAGATTAAATCCTGAAAGGAATTAAAGACTAAATGAAGCGGATAAAGTAAAAGCCTCCATCAAACACAAACCCACAGAGACCCGTTCACTGAAACACGACTTTAATGGTCCATGATGAGGCTGTTACCTAGCAACCATCCTCATCCTCACAGCAACCTGTTGCCGTTACTCCTGCCCATCCTGAGGGTCAGGGCCCTCCAAAGGGTCTCAGGTAAATCTGAAGGTGATTTAACGTTGACATGCTGCAGACAGAACCAGTCCAACCAGAAACACTGGAGACATGGACGTTGTCTGATTGGTCACGGCCTTGAGACGACGGCAAACTCAGAGGACAAATGTCTTTAAAGTTTCCTTTTGGCAAAAGTCACTTTGTAATTTTAGGAAACATTTATTTTCTCAACATGACTCTGTCTTCAGTTTGTGTATTCTCACATTTTCTGCTGAGAGAGAGAGAGAGAGATAAAATAGAACAAACTAATCTTAATGTCTTTTTTTTTCAGATTTTCTTTTAAATTGTAAAAACATCCCTCACAACTTCTCACAGTCTTTTTTTAAACAACAGTCTGCAAATATTCACTTAAATGTTCCATGAGAAGAAAAACCAACAAGCTGCAACTTAAATATTTTGCTTCTTTAAATGAATCAGAACCAGAATCAGAACCAGAACCAGAATGGCCAAGCTGGACCCGTCAGTGCTGCAGATGTAAAAGTAAAACACACAAAGTTAAATAAATACAACAGACTCTCATCCAACACACATTCATACATTTATGTCAGGTTGCAGTTGCACAAGTACCATTGTTGCACATTGCTATTTACATTGTTCTTCACAGGGTGGTTATTGTAACTGTCCAGAATCTGTTGGTCCTGTGACCGGGGTGGGAGGGGTCACGTCCTGGGTCATGTTGATGACCCTCTGGACCCTCTGGTTCTCCTCTGGTTCTCCTCTGGACCCTCTGGTTCTCTTCTGGTTAAGATAAGATAAGATGGGATAAGATAATACTTTATTGTCTGTTACACAAGTTTACAGAAAATTGTCTTTGACAAGGCTCCAGTCACAAGAAAAACATTCACACAGACATATACAAACAGGACATGGGGTGTTGAGGTATCAGCTGACTGTGGTGTTCATTTTGTGTTGTTCAGTATGGCTATTGCAGAGGGGATGAAGGATTTCTTGTAGATGTTTTTACGGGCCAGTGGTACAATAAAACGCCTGCCTGATGGTAGTAGCTGGAAGGAGTGATGGAGGGGATGGGCGGGGTCCTCTGTGATCAGGTTGGCTTTCCTGATCACAGATCGGCTGTACAGCTCAGATAGGGGGAGATGGGGGGAGCCAGTTATTTTGGCAGCATGATTCATTATGCGTGACAGTCTTGTTTTGTGTTTGATGGTGATTTGGTTGTACCAGGAAGAGATATTGAAAGTGAGAACTGATTCGATGAGGGAGCGGTAAACCAAGTTTAACACCTCCCTGCTGACCTGAAAAGTTCTGAGTTTCCTGAACAGGTGGAGACGTTGTTGTGCTTTTTTGTATGTTGTGTCTGTGTGTTTGTGAAAAGGACAGGGAAGTGTCTATTTCTGTGCCCAGGTACCTGAATACTTGCACTTGTTCCACTGGCTGACCCTGGATGCTAATTGGCTGAAACAAAGGTGATGCCTTGTCTCTGCCCCCACAGCATAGTTCTTTTGTTTTTGCGATGTTGAGCTCCAAGGAGAGCTCAACAAAAGTTTGGGATAGGTTATTTACTACCTGCTGGTAGCAAGTTAGGGCATCAATATTGGGTACGTGTTCTCCTCTGGTTCTCCTCTGGACCCTCTGGTTCTCCTCTGGTTCTCCTCTGGACCCTCTGGACCCTCTGGTTCTCCTCTGGTTCTCCTCTGGACCCTCTGGACCCTCTGGACCCTCTGGTTCTCTTCTGGTTCTCCTCTGGTTCTCCTCTGGACCCTCTGGTTCTCCTCTGGTTCTCCTCTGGACCCTCTGGGCCCTCTGGTACTCTTCTGGTTCTCCTCTGGTTCTCTTCTGGACCCTCTGGTTCTCCTCTGGTTCTCCTCTGGACCCTCTGGTTCTCCTCTGGTTCTCCTCTGGACCCTCTGGTTCTCCTCTGGTTCTCCTCTGGTTCTCCTCTGGACCCTCTGGTTCTCCTCTGGTTCTCCTCTGGACCCTCTGGTTCTCCTCTGGACCCTCTGGTTCTCTTCTGGTTCTCCTCTGGTTCTCCTCTGGACCCTCTGGACCCTCTGGTTCTCCTCTGGTTCTCCTCTGGTTCTCCTCTGGTTCTCCTCTGGACCCTCTGGTTCTCCTCTGGTTCTCCTCTGGACCCTCTGGTTCTCTTCTGGTTCTCCTCTGGTTCTCCTCTGGACCCTCTGGACCCTCTGGTTCTCTTCTGGTTCTCCTCTGGACCCTCTGGACCCTCTGGTTCTCCTCTGGACCCTCTGGTTCTCCTCTGGTTCTCCTCTGGTTCTCCTCTGGACCCTCTGGTTCTCCTCTGGTTCTCCTCTGGACCCTCTGGACCCTCTGGTTCTCCTCTGGACCCTCTGGTTCTCCTCTGGTTCTCCTCTGGTTCTCCTCTGGACCCTCTGGTTCTCCTCTGGACGCTCTGGTTCTCCTCTGGTTCTCCTCTGGACCCTCTGGGCCCTCTGGTTCTCTTCTGGTTCTCCTCTGGTTCTCTTCTGGACCCTCTGGTTCTCCTCTGGTTCTCCTCTGGACCCTCTGGTTCTCCTCTGGTTCTCCTCTGGTTCTCCTCTGGACCCTCTGGTTCTCCTCTGGTTCTCCTCTGGACCCTCTGGTTCTCCTCTGGTTCTCCTCTGGACCCTCTGGACCCTCTGGACCCTCTGGTTCTCTTCTGGTTCTCCTCTGGTTCTCCTCTGGACCCTCTGGACCCTCTGGTTCTCTTCTGGTTCTCCTCTGGTTCTCCTCTGTACACTCTGGTTCTCCTCTGGTTCTCCTCTGGTTCTCCTCTGGACCCTCTGGTTCTCCTCTGGACCCTCTGGTTCTCTTCTGGTTCTCCTCTGGTTCTCCTCTGGACCCTCTGGACCCTCTGGTTCTCCTCTGGTTCTCCTCTGGTTCTCCTCTGGTTCTCCTCTGGACCCTCTGGTTCTCCTCTGGTTCTCCTCTGGACCCTCTGGTTCTCTTCTGGTTCTCCTCTGGTTCTCCTCTGGACCCTCTGGACCCTCTGGTTCTCTTCTGGTTCTCCTCTGGACCCTCTGGACCCTCTGGTTCTCCTCTGGACCCTCTGGTTCTCCTCTGGTTCTCCTCTGGTTCTCCTCTGGACCCTCTGGTTCTCCTCTGGTTCTCCTCTGGACCCTCTGGACCCTCTGGTTCTCCTCTGGACCCTCTGGTTCTCCTCTGGTTCTCCTCTGGTTCTCCTCTGGACCCTCTGGTTCTCCTCTGGACGCTCTGGTTCTCCTCTGGTTCTCCTCTGGACCCTCTGGGCCCTCTGGTTCTCTTCTGGTTCTCCTCTGGTTCTCTTCTGGACCCTCTGGTTCTCCTCTGGTTCTCCTCTGGACCCTCTGGTTCTCCTCTGGTTCTCCTCTGGTTCTCCTCTGGACCCTCTGGTTCTCCTCTGGTTCTCCTCTGGACCCTCTGGTTCTCCTCTGGTTCTCCTCTGGACCCTCTGGACCCTCTGGACCCTCTGGTTCTCTTCTGGTTCTCCTCTGGTTCTCCTCTGGACCCTCTGGACCCTCTGGTTCTCTTCTGGTTCTCCTCTGGTTCTCCTCTGTACACTCTGGTTCTCCTCTGGTTCTCCTCTGGACCCTCTGGTTCTCCTCTGGTTCTCCTCTGGTTCTCCTCTGGACCCTCTGGTTCTCCTCTGGTTCTCCTCTGGACCCTCTGGTTCTCCTCTGGTTCTCCTCTGGACCCTCTGGTTCTCTTCTGGTTCTCCTCTGGTTCTCCTCTGGACCCTCTGGACCCTCTAGACCCTCTGGTTCTCTTCTAGTTCTCCTCTGGTTCTCCTCTGGACCCTCTGGACCCTCTGGACCCTCTGGTTCTCCTCTGGTTCTCCTCTGGACCCTCTGGTTCTCCTCTGGCTCTCCTCTGGTTCTCCTCTGGAGCCTCTGGTTCTCCTCTGGTTCTCCTCTCGACCCTCTGGGCCCTCTGGTACTCTTCTGGTTCTCCTCTGGTTCTCTTCTGGACCCTCTGGTTCTCCTCTGGTTCTCCTCTGGACCCTCTGGTTCTCCTCTGGTTCTCCTCTGGACCCTCTGGACCCTCTGGTTCTCCTCTGGACCCTCTGGTTCTCCTCTGGTTCTCCTCTGGTTCTCCTCTGGTTCTCCTCTGGACCCTCTGGTTCTCCTCTGGTTCTCCTCTGGACCCTCTGGTTCTCCTCTGGACCCTCTGGTTCTCTTCTGGTTCTCCTCTGGTTCTCCTCTGGACCCTCTGGACCCTCTGGACCCTCTGGTTCTCTTCTGGTTCTCCTCTGGTTCTCCTCTGGACCCTCTGGACCCTCTGGTTCTCTTCTGGTTCTCCTCTGGTTCTCCTCTGGTTCTCCTCTGGACCCTCTGGTTCTCCTCTGGTTCTCCTCTGGACCCTCTGGTTCTCCTCTGGTTCTCCACTGGTTCTCCTCTGGACCCTCTGGTTCTCCTCTGGTTCTCCTCTGGACCCTCTGGACTCTCTGGTTCTCTTCTGGTTCTCCTCTGGTTCTCTTCTGGACCCTCTGGTTCTCCTCTGGTTCTCCTCTGGACCCTCTGGTTCTCCTCTGGTTCTCATCTGGACCCTCTGGACCCTCTGGTTCTCCTCTGGACCCTCTGGTTCTCCTCTGGTTCTCCTCTGGTTCTCCTCTGGACCCTCTGGTTCTCCTCTGGTTCTCCTCTGGACCCTCTGGTTCTCCTCTGGACCCTCTGGTTCTCCTCTGGTTTTCCTCTGGACCCTCTGGACCCTCTGGTTCTCCTCTGGTTCTCCTCTGGACCCTCTGGTTCTCCTCTGGTTCTCCTCTGAGCTGCTGTACAGCTGCTCTACCATCCACACATACCGTGTGTTAGTATGGTCTCTATGGAGCAGCAGCAGTCTCTGTGTCATGTTGTTCTTCTAATCTCTGCTGGGCCTTCAGCAGCTCAGAGGTGTTGACAGTCCAGGTCCTGTTCTCCTTGAGGTGGACTCTGTCTCCACATATTCACCCTGATGATAAGTGATGGGATGTCTGTCCCTGGTCAAGTGACTGATTGTTGATTAAAAGATCACTCTGCTGGTTTCTACCCATGTGATTGATCAAGTCCTTGTCATATGGTCCTGACTCCTGAATCCACTTTATTATTTAGATCCCAGGAACAGACTGAGTGTAATATAAGAGGCTGAGTGTTATTGTTGAGGGAACGCTGAGATTATTTACTGTGGTATCAGGCTGCTCCCGGAGGAACGACGCCTTTATTACATTCAGATTTCATTAATGCTGCAGAGCACAAATAAAACTGACACAGAACTACAGCTGCAGCAGTTTAAACCTCTGGAGAAGCAGCAAGTCAGACGGGTTCCTTCATCAAATACCAGGAAACAAGGAGAGAAACTGTCAGGAAGTCAAATGAATGCAGAAATGAAACATATAATGATGAAGATGATCCTACAAGGAGTAAGATGCTTCTCTATTTGTTATTGCACTGTTCTTCACCGTCATCATCCTCTCTGTCCTGGTGTTAATGTCTTGATCAGATGTTTGTTTCTTAATCAAACAACCGAAGACAAACAAGAATACAACAAGAGACATGAAACTACAACACACAGCTCAGATGCTGCAGCCATGTTGTCTCCTTCAGTTTGAGTCAGGGGCCCTTGGATGGAGGGTCAGGGGCCCATTGGATGGACGGTCAGGGGCCCATTGGATGGACGGTCAGGGGCCCATTGGATGGACGGTCAGGGACCCTTGGATGGACGGCCAGGGGCCCATCGGTCTGATCAGATTAAACCCACAAACGTTCATTTCTATTTTATGGATGTAATAATCCTCTGCAGTTCATTTTATGTTTCACTCCATTTGATATTAAACCCAATAAATCCCCAGCACTTCTAGTTTATGTGTTTAATAACCCATACATAGATATTTAATATCTTCTTCAGACTCAACCAGTATCAGGTCATGACTCAGCTACAGTAGAGACTCTCCAGTGTTGACACATGAGCCGAACCGTGTGACATAATTACTACAGATTCATTCTCTGCTGGTTTTCAGTTCTGATGCATAAATCAAACATGAGGTTTTACTTCTGTGACACATTAACATTAAAATAACTACACACCCTGACCTGGACCATTAGATTTGATTCAACTTTATTGTCATTACACATGTTCAGGTACAGAGCAACGAAATGTAGTTTATCATCTAACCAGAAGAGCGACAGGCAGTAAGTACACGTTTCATAAATAGGTTGAGTTTTAAGTTTCTGATCCTGTTTTGTCGACCGGTCGGTCATTGATTCACTTTGTTTTTATTTAATACACCAAAATGTCAGACGTACATGGAGAGTCTGTCAGTGTCATAGAGTTCCCTCTGGACTCGTTTCTGTAGAGCTGGTTTGTCCTGACAGACAGAAGGACCCTGAACGTCTCGTCTCACTCGTGTTCGGCTCAGAAACAAATTAACCTCCACGTGTTCTCCAGACTGCAGCTCTTTGTCCTTAAATGTCACGTCGTCTGATTTCACAGAAACTTCCACCTGATCTGAGAGCTGCTGACATTTTGACCAAAGTGTTTTCACTGATAGCGATGAACACGTATATAATATGCAGTAGAGATTATGTTTAAATCGTTTGACTGCTGTTCGTTGTTTTCTGTTATAGAGATAAATTACAGATCTATTGTGTCAGCATAGATTTGAACATTCATAGACAAAGAAGCAGCTGAAGCGGCCGTGTGGGATCTAAAGAGAGATTGTTTCATGTCTATTTGTGGTTGTTTTGTTTTGGTCTTTTTTCACCAACATGAACCAGATTCTCTGTCACTGAATCTGTTTTCTGTTTTTGTGTAGTTGTGTAACTTTAGTTGTGATAATTGTTTCATGTCTCGTTTTATAAACAGTGTTGATCATTTCAAACTGAGTCGACTGCGATCAGTCAGATTTAAAAGATGGTCAGTTTGTCGTGTTCATCAGGTTTGACTACACATCACGTACAGATGCTTGACGCGTGATGTTCTTCTTCTATGACTGACAGACGGATGCAGCATCAAACAGGAAGTGGAGGAAACTATTTGCATCAGTCATCCTCAAGGAGGAAGAGGATTTTCAGCTTTCTACTTTAACCCTCCAGCGCCACCATCAGGACAGTTTGTGTTTTAGGTTTCACACTAAACTCCAGACACTTCTGATTGTTCAGTGGCTGGTAAAGTGGTGCCATGATGAACTGTTGGAGCCTTCAGAGCCAGAGTGCTGCCTTCAGGAACTCTGGAAGGTCCACAGCGCCCCCTGGTGTCCGTCTGGTTTTCTTATTAAAACATTTCACACACTAAACTTTAATTCAGCATTGACTGAGGAAGATGTAAATAAATTAACTTTATTGTTCAAGTTTCAAATGTCAGAAAAAGTCACAACCATGAAGTTCTGACTCATCTGATCATTTTAGGACATTAATTAAGATTTGAGTTAGTTTATAACCAATAAACCAAAATGTCTGGTTTCTGATTACTTTCTCCTGACAGACAGAAGGACCCTGAACGCCTCGTTGGTGTTTGCTTTACTCTGATGCTTCTCACCTGTAAACAGTGAAAATTAATCTATAATTCACAGAAAGTGTCACCTGGCTTCAGTAATTCATTTATGTTTTACTGACTAATAAATGTCCTCTGTGTGTTTTAATCCACATCCTCAGTTCTGAATCATTGCTGCCATCTGCTGGAACAAATCAAAACCTGAACTGAACTTCTTTTTTCACTGCAGAGTCTCCTCAGGTTTCATGTTCTGAGGACAGTTTTGTTAATAAAGTTTAAAGTTTGATGTATTTTCCACTTTTAAAGCCGAATTCTGCTCCAGCAGCTTCAGCCTCAGTGTCACTGCATCGTCACTTAATGCGAGATTCCTGTTAAAGACAAAAATCCTCAAGTAGTTTTAGCTTACAGGTGTCTTTGTTTACTATTTTAACAATTAAATGTACGAAGATTTATCTGTCACTAATGTTCATATTTTTCCCGTAGGTGTAGATAATCTGTCATTTGATCAATTTGATCCATTTGATTACAATAATCGACAAGAAAACAAAAAAATAATTCTCTGGCGACTTCTGCAGCGATCTTTCTCATTTTTTTACAGCTGCAGCTCTAAATGCATCTGTTGATGATTAAACAAGTAGTTTATCACAGAGGAAATATAAAAATGTGATCATTCTCAGGGGAGTTCTGCAGGGTCTTTCTTTCTTCCAGGGTTTAATGGACGTTTATCTGTGAAGTCTCTCTGAATGTGAAACATGTTTCATGTCGGTGTGTTCTTGTCTGAGCAGCAGGGGGCGCTCACAGCTCACATTTCAACCCCAGCTCACGGTGACAGGTGACCGCAGTGCGCATGTCCGGGAGCTTCTGAATCCATCAAGCCGTCTAGTGCAGTTAGTCTAGCTGCTGACAGAGTTCACTACATCATAGGACACGTTCTATGTCTGATTTTATTCTTCTTATTTCATCGTGGGTTTTAACAAAGCACAAGTTTAGGCCTGAAACGTGAAGTTCCACAAAAAACCCACAGTTCCTCCATCGTCCTCTAGAGGCTCCACTGAGTCAGTCTCCATAGACCTCCATGTTAAACCAACATGTCTCCATCCTGATACTAAAACTGTTCTGGTCTCTTGAGATAATTTATCCTCCATGATGAATGTTTCTAGAACTCACCTGTTTCAATGATTCATTCTAATAAAGTATTATTGTTTGGTAAAACACAGAATATTAGTGACAATGAGGAATAAATAAAAACTCTTTTCTGGGCTGAGGGACAAACTTCATGACATAACGTTTCAGATGTCTCTAATAAAACTCGTCTGAGGACGTTTTAGTTGCAGTACCACAAGTGACCACTGGGGAAGTGAAGCTAAAACGTCTCAGAGAGATGGGAGCCGCCATTTTGTTCTCTTTAATGATTGATATGTAGCTAGCTACACAGCTAGCAGCTTCTAGCCTTTGTTTATTATAAATTATAAACATGCAGTGAGTGAAAGTCTACAACGTTGGTTTAGTTGAAGGAGTGTGAACAGATGTGGGAACTACAGTTCCTCTATTGTCCACTAGAGGCTCCACCTCTGAGTCAGTCTGCGTAGACCTCACAATAACCTCAGCTAACTTTATTAGCATCTGCAGCTAGCTGTTGATACAGATGAAAACCCAAACCTCTGAAGTTGACACACCAGCCGAGGTGATTATCACTGCCCACACTTTTCAATGCCACCAGAAAACACGACAGCAAGCGCTAATGCTAATGTCCTGAATAAGACACACACTCCTGTTTCTGTCTCTGTGAGGACATTTTGTATTCTTTAACCTTAACCAGTCTGAACGGATTTTAACCCTCACCGAGCTGCTTTGATCACTTGCTGATTCTCAAACTACAGTCGGATGAAGGGAATAACAAAACATTAAACATTAACGTTGTTAAATGGAATTTGTGTTAATGCATTATTAACGCACTATTAACGCACTATTGATGTGTTATTGATGTGTTATTGATGTTATTAATGGGTTATTAATGTTATTAATGTGTTAGCTTTGACAGCTCTAAAAAAAAAAACTCAACATGAAATTTAAAACCCAGACATTTACATCACTGCATGACAAACGTGTCTAACATGGAGGGGGCGGGGCTTATGACCTATACTGCAGCCAGTCACCAGGGGGAGCTCCACATCCTTTGAGGTGTTGTCATGGTGTCCACTTGGTCTACGGACTATGCTCCTTCCTCTTAGGCAGTTATGGTTTAATCTCATTTAATCGTCTGAAAGCAGCAGCTCCAACGTTTGGTGTCTTTGCTGTGATCAGTCTCTGAGGATAAAGCTATGGTCTCCCAGATCTTCCAGAGAGGTGGAGGACAGCTGATAACTTCTGGGTGATGTTTACAACCCTCCTCCTCTCTGCTGCTGAACCACACAGATGCAGGAGGTCAGTTATCTCAACAGGAAGTAGATCTCTGGAGGTCGGTCCTCATCCACAGAGTTCACGCTCATGAATAAAAGCTGAATGTCTGTTTTGACCTTCGTCTAGTTTGTCCAATCAGAGACCTTTAATCTGATCAGATGAGCTGTATGACTGCTGTTACTCTTCTGTCCATCACCACATTAAGTCCTGCCCACACGATCTGATTGGTTCAGCAGATCTTTGCTGGAGCAGAATCAGTTCAGTTCAACAGAGAGACTCCAGATAAACTTTCCTCCACTGAACCTGAGCGTTCATTAGCTACTGATGCTAAAACAGGATAGCATTAGCTGCTTTATTAGCATGGAACAATGACTATGAAGCTGAGTAGTTATGTTAGCGGCTATGTCAGGCTAAACAAGATTAGCTAGTTAATTAGCCTAAACAATGTAACATTAGCTCCTACATTAGCCTTAACAAGCTAATGTTAGCAACAAGTTATCATTTGGTTTAACATTAGTCTAAGCTACTTAATTAGCCTAAACAAGTTAATGTTAGTTAATGCAATGCATTTAACAAGCTACACAAGGAGACAAACAGTCAGAGACAGTCTGGTGTCTCATTCTCTGTCCATTCGTTCATCTCTGTCTGTCTTCCCCTGAAGTCTTCTTCTTCTTCTTCTTCTTCTTCTTCTTCTTCTAACTTCCCTGTAAACAGCCCCCCACCCAAAAACCCACCCACCCCCACGCCTCCATCACCGTCGCCTCCATCTCTGCCAATGAGCTCGGGTCCATCGCTATAGCAACCTGTTGCCACGGGAGACGAGACACAGCCAGCGTCAGCCAGCATCCTCCTCGCAGTCGGGCAGAGGAGAGGGAAGGCGCGGCGCCAGAAGAGCAGAGAAGAGAGGAAGAGGCTTTTTCTTCTTGTCTCACCAAAATAAAACCAACAACAAGAGAAAAACAAAAAGTTCTCCTGGTCGTAGAGACGCAGCGACGCCATGGCGACAACTTGTTCATCCAGGAAACTGTTGTAGAGCAGGTGGTGACCCCGACGCCAAGACCACCGCCAACGCCAAGACCAAGAGCGACGCCACCGACGCCTCATGGTGAGTCCCAGCTTCCCTGTGAATGTTAAATTTGAGGTTTAATGACCTGAGTCTGGTCTGTCGAGCGTCCAGTGGGTCCGTCAGGGTTCAGGGTTGGTGCAGGGAGGGGGGCGACGCCGAAGACCTCGGTGCATGTGATGGCGTCTTTACTCTGTTTCAACCAAAGACGTGCTCAGTGTCAGGAGGTGGCTTTACCTCATGAGCATTATCTGCTTATTACACACTTTACACCAATGAAACTGCTGCTTTTAGTTTATTTATCAGATTTATTTTGTCTCCTCTTGTTTTCTACTGACGGGGACTCCACCTCAGGACTTCATTTAGTTTCCTTTCATGAATCTCGTGTCTTGAAATGACAATAAAAACCTTGAAACCTTACATACAGCACCTGAAGGCAACACGCCTGCTTTTATTATGGAACAATCTACATGAGTTATATTTAGTGTCATCTGAGAAAGAACTGGCTGCAGGTTGACGGTGGTGGAAGGTCAGGACCCGACTCTGATGAAACCAGACGATAATGATCTGAATAATAAGACCAGTCTGTTCTCTGGAGCTTTGTTTAATTCCTCTTTTTCTGACGTGACGACGTATGTGGTGAGATCTTGTCTGTGTGAATGTCTGAGTCTGATGCTGGTGTATTTAGATTCTAGTAGTTTATTTGTAGCTGTAGTTTAATTCTTGTCCAGTCATCAGTCATTTATTCTCTATTGTATTTTAGATATTTGTCACAACTCTGAGTGGATTAGACATTTTATCCAGTTCTTTTATTCTTTTAACACAAGTTCTGCACAGATTGATGAGATCTGATCACATCAGACGTTCTGCAGCCGATACAGATCACAGGCTCTAAAGACGCCTCAATAAATCTTTATTCTGACTCAGAGTCTGGTTCAATAAGATGCTGATAAATCACTGGGATGTGTTTCTTCCCCTTCAGTTCATCTGGAAACTGTTGTTAGAAAGTAGAACAGCTACACGTTTATAACACAGAGAAGAAGAACTCATACAGCTCTGCTTTAGTTTGGAAGAGAATAAATTATATGAATCAAAAACAGTCAAATGTGCCCAGAACACTGGGTCTGAAAATAAATGAAACGATACTGAAGACACAAAAATAAACTCCATTAATAGAAGGAACAATCTGTTCTATCAGAATCTGGTCTGATCTGACTCGTGTTTTACCTCCTTTCTTCTTTTCATCTTCTACATTTCTTCAATAAAATGATTCAAAATATCCTGAAAGTCGACAAAGAACCCGACCACACACAAGGATCAGAAATATTAGACTGAAATGAGCCAATATTACATATCAGAGCCGTTCTGAATTTAAAAAACAAAATATCAGCAGTTTGATGTTCACAGCAGATACTATAAACAAGGCTTCTCTGATATGTAATATTGGCTCATTTTACTGAATAAACAAATACTCAAGTCTAGTATTTCTGTTTCATGTGTGTAGTTGGGTTCTTTGTCAACTTTCAGGATGTTCTGAGTCATTTTTATGATAAAATGAAAGACAGTGAAGGATGTTAAAACTTTTAATCAGCTCCATGTTTGTCCTGCTGCTTCCAGACGCTGATGATCAGCTCAGACATTTTTATCTCAAAGAAAACCCCCTGATCAGATGATGTGCTGAGGTCTGATCAGCTGATCAGATGAGAGAAGAAGCGTTTCCTGTCTCAGAGGTGGAGGTGTTAAAACACAGCCGGCGTAAACAGGAGGAATCTGCACGCGCTCAGTAACGACTAAAAGAGTATTTATATCCACACGACCTGTTTTAACTTCCTTTATATTTAGATTTGTGATGTCGTCCATTTTAATTAGAGACAGAAAGACAAGACAGAAATAGACTCAAAGGAAGAGACACTGAAGTAGAGAGAGGACAAGTAAAAGACAGACTGGTCGAGAGACATGGAAGTGTCTGTACAAGAGAAAGAGAGAGAGAGAGATGGAAGACAAGGAGACAAAAAAATAAAAAAGAGTCAAAGAGTGATGGAGGACGATGAGAGACGATGTTAAGACGAAGGCTTGACGTGTCCTCCAGACGTCCACCTCTGAGACCTCTGAGAGCTTTTTGTTACGCTGCTGTTTGTTCAGATCTAAAAACAGGAAGGGACAGGAAGGAGGACAGTCCTCGTCTCTTGTCCATTTGTCTCCAGCCGTTAGCTACCTCCTGAGATGACTTATTGACAAGCTGTCGGACATCGCCGTGGCAACAGTCTCCCTCGTTAGGAAGTGTTGTTGTCTGGAGAATCGATGTGTTCGCTGTCATTAACCCAGCGACGCCTGGACTGAGACACGTGTCCACGGGAGACATTTGTCCAGTTATGTAGAGACTTCAGGTGAAGGATTAAAGGTCTGTGTTCCTGGTTCCTGGTTCCTGGTTCCCTAACCCCCCAAAGAGACACAACAATAGCAGAACTTCTGCTGATCACATGGTTCCTGAGTCCAATCAGCTGATCAGAAGACATGTTGTCAAATCAAAACTCGATGATTCGTCCAAACAGGAAGAGACCATCAGGAAATGGGCGGGGCCAAGACAAACCCATTTAGACCAATGGGAGCGACTGATACAGTTGATTGACACGTGACCCAAACTAACATTTGTTAGCGTGTATAAGCTAACGTGTGCTAGTTTATCAGAATGTTAGAACATACTGTCATTAGCTTGTTTAGGCTAACGAAGTAGAGCTAGCTCCACACACCTCCTCTCCAGAACATGATGCTGCGACCACCATGCTTCACCATACCAGCATTCTTATGTTCTGCTTGTTTCACTGGGAAATACACAAGGGGGTTACCATGGCAACCAGAGGGTCGAAGTGGAAGTGTGAACTGTTGTGTCTCCAGTAAACGTTTTATTTACGTCTGGAAGGAGGAGCCAGGAATCAACTTCCTGTTTCCAGGATGTAAACAAACAAGACGACAGACTGTCTTTACTGTTGCTGTGGCAACAGTGTTTCTCCTCATCAAAGTCACTGATTTATGAGAGTAAACACATTAACACTAACATTAATGAATGACATCATAGGTCCCCACAACATGAGCAAGACAGGGCCACACACACACAGATAGCAGTCCTTATGTAATGTGGACACTGATGATGATGATGATGATGATGATGGTGGCACACAGCTCCTCCCTCTCTGTGGGACCAGGATGAGGCGCTGAGCTACAATCTGTCTGACAGATGACTCGCTCTGTTTCCATCCATGTGATGTCCTCACAAAGATACAGAGACAAACATGAGAGTGTTTGATTGACACTGATCAATAACAACCAGAGACCAGAGGAGGCGACCACCATCAATTACTGCACCAAACTCCATTCACATATCGTCTAATTTAACAGCAGTATAGTGGCTGGTAATCAGTGATGATGAATAGTGATGTGTTTTCTGATCGGAAATCAAAGTAAACTTCAAACCAAACTCCATTCAAATATCAGCTTATTTTAGAGTAGATATTAAATATTTCTGAAATGCACCTCATTATTATTATAATTACTGTTAAGATATTTATATATTATTATATATTATTATATTTATTTGGCAGAGCGACACACATGCTGTTCATCCTCAGATAGACAGGAAGTTCACACTGATCCAGGAATAGAATCCCGTTTCTACTGCTGCTGTGTCTTCATGCTTTTATTGTGAAAGTCACTGTTGGTTTATTGTTGGTGTAACATACATGTTTAGATATTATATATTCTATTTGAGTTTTTTATTTATGTTAATGTTAGCTTGTTTAGGTTAGCATTAGTTTGGTTAGGCTAATGTTAGCTTGTTTAGGTTAGCATTAGCTTGGTTAGGCTAATGTTAGCTTGTTTAGGTTAGCATTAGCTTGGTTAGGCTAATGTTAGCTTGTTTAGGTTTAAACAATTAAGACATTATTGTTATGACAAATGAAAAATGTCCTTTCTGACATTAAAACAATGGAGATCATGTGATTAGCTGTGATTAAATATGTTAATCTACTGACTGTTGAGTTCACATGCATTCATCAGCGCCTCCAGTTTGAATAAAGATTATTATTTAATTTACTGACACGAAAGTGAGAGAACTCATAATCCACCTCCTCAGATCTGTGACCGTCTGGAAAACAATCATTAGTTTCATCAGGAAACATCTCATGTTCTGTTCTGTTTAGTGAGACGAGCAGTAAACTGATGCATGGATAATAATAATAATAATAATAAAACTCCATCATGTCACATTCAGACTGGAGACTCTGCAAATACATCTCCTCCTAATTGAATCCTCTGATGCATGAAAGCAGACAAACTAGTGTTTCTATCTTTGTGAGGACACGATAGATTCCCTTCAGCTAAGACCCAGTCTGAACACGACTCAGCCCTCAGGAGACAAACGGACCCACAAGGTTGGTATTCCACGAAAAACTGGACCCCACAGCTGAATAAAACCCAGAAGCCTCACACACCTCCTCACTGTGTGAAAACAGCAGAGCGTTAAATTAACACCGTGAATAATCCTGGGTTTTATTTTTCATCCTTTGCTCCTGCAGAATCACTCTCAGGTTCCCAGAAGGAATAAATGAAGCAACCAGAAACATTTAAAAACACAGACGGTGAAGATGATGTTTAATAAAGAGTCAGAGAAGACACACCTGAACACTTCCTGTTTACCTGCAGCGCGCCAGCTGTGCTCACAGATGTTTGGCCTTCAGCTGAAGCAACGATCTTGAATGTTCTGGATTTAAAACCCAGAGAAGACGGTGAATGTGTCTGAGAGATGTTAGAGTTGCTGGCCCTAGTTTGGGGCCCCTGGTAGGATACTAGTTTATAGTGCTGCCTCCGGCTGCTTTTGAATTTGACCTGTTGTCGGATTTTTTCAGCTACAAAAATAGAAACATAAATATTAATCAAAACCTTTAAACAGCTGATCGTTTAACAGAGAATGGGGATGAATAAATCAGCTGACACTTTATTGGCCTTCTGATTGGTTGCTGACCAGCTGCATAAGAGCCTCCTTGTCTCCAGTATCTGCTGTGACCTCCTGGTAACTAAATGTTTCTGGTAACTGCTGATCAGTGGTCTACAGCAGCTTGGAGGAATTTTAGTCCATTCCTCAGAACAGAACCACTTCAGTTCTGAGATGTTGGTGGGTTTCCTCACATCAACTGCTTGCTTCAGGTCCTTCCACAACATTTCTATTGGATTAAGGTCAGGACTTTGACTTGGCCGTTCCTAAACATTCACCTTGTTCTTCTTTCCAAACTCTTAGAGATGGTTCTGGAACCTTTTCCAGCCTGATGAGCAACAACAACTCTTTCTCTGAGCTCCTCAGAAAGCTCCTCTGTCCACAAACATGTGTTGTGAAGATCAGACTGAGACAAATCCCTGATTTATTGAAACTAAACCAGGAACTGAACCACACCTGAGTCTCATTACACTGATGGAAACACTTCTGAACACATGGACTCTGATTCCTTTCATTTAAAACCTTAAAGAAGTGTCGTCTGTGTTGGTGGCTGAGCCCTGGAAGCTGTTTTCTCTTCTCTTACATAAGATGTTGTGAAATGTGCTGTGGATGGAGAGTGGGCGAGAGAGGAGGACGTTGATCTGAGTGGGAGAGAGAGACAAACATGTTGCTTTGTTTTTTATCAGCTGAAGAAACCAAACACACCTACAAGGGTTTAAAGGTTGATAAAAGTTTTAGTTTCTGAAAACACAGCTGGCAGCGTTAGCGCTTCTCTAACTGACCACATGGTGGCGCTATTGGTTTGATTTCTGTGTTTTACTGAGACGTAGCTTTAGCTGATAGTATTCTGTTAATTCTATTCTCTTTATTGCTGGAACCTGGAAGGAGCAACCTCCCAGGCAACGAACTCAAACTGTAATAAAGTCGTTCTGGAGTCTCTCTGTTGGGAACTGGTTCTGCTTCAGCAAAGATCGGCTGGACCAATCAGATCATGTGGGTGGGGCTTTACATGGCTACCGTCACCATGTTTAGGCTAACTAAATGGCTAATCTTGTTTAGGCTAACATGGCTGCATTATCTTGTTATTTTTATATGCTAATGAAGCAGCTAATGTTATCCTGTTCTAGCATCAGTAGCTAATGAACGCTCAGGTTTAGTGGAGGAAGGCTGTTCTGGAGTCTCTCTGTTGGGAACTGATTCTGCTGGAACCAGACTCGTCTCTGTGTGATCTAGCCTCTAATATTCTGATTGATGAAATGTTTATTAGATTTATTTGTTGGTTGTTATTTCCATCTCCAGCGCCTGACGGCATCTTAGAGGCTTGAACAGAACTGAGTCTGGAGCGTGAATCGGACTTGAACTTTAAAACGTGTGAAGTAAACCTTAATGTGATAGAAGCTTCTTATTTGACGCTTTGAAACAGTGAAGAAAAGCGAGCAGCGTAACCTCCAACGACTTCAGCGCAAAACATTTTACATTATATTGATTTTGTGGAGATGTTTTCTAGCCTTCAAAGGCTT
This sequence comes from Chelon labrosus, assembly GCF_963514085.1. NCBI lineage: Eukaryota > Metazoa > Chordata > Actinopteri > Mugiliformes > Mugilidae > Chelon > Chelon labrosus. Next base: position 356,215 of record NC_140349.1, read on the forward strand.
CGACCCGGCTCGCTACGATGGACTGACACCTCCCAGGTCGGCCACATTGGTTCCATCAAACCTTATTACTGGTTTTAGGTTTTCAGGAGCTGCAGGACGTCCAGACTTCACAAAGGAGAACGCGCTGGTGTGTGTTTAGCTTCTGCAGTGATGAATCAGCTCCGATTGGCTTCCAGTTAATCTTCAGAGTGTAATAACCACACGATAAACATCAGTTTTAAGGGATTAATTCCTCCCCAGCTCAGGCTGACACATATGAGCTGCATTTTAAAACTGTTTCCTGCAGAAGTTCAGAAACTGAACTGAATTAAGATGAAGGGCGACAGTGAAATATTAACGAGGGTGGGAGGAGAGAGTTTAACTGTGCAGACTCAGCAAATCCTCCATGAACGTGAAGCTCTCCTCTCCTTAAATCTGATCAGACTGTAAAGGTTTCATCTGAAACCTTTCTGCAGGTCCACATAATCTGGATCAGGTCAGACACCAACAGTTTGGTTTTAATCTTCATGCAGGAAGAAAACGAGGAACTTCTTCCCACAAAGATCTGTTTAAAACAAAGAGATGCCCACCAACAACATTTATTTATCAAAGAAAATGAAATGGACGCCTGAAAACTGTGACTAAGGTGACAAACTCTGAGCTCTATCCTCTAAGAAATACTGAAGAGTTGACCTCTGTGGTGTTCCTCAGGGCTCAACACTGGGCCCCATTCAGCTTTAACATGCCGGTACATACACTATACTGACCAACAGTCTATGGATGAACCACTTATTCAAGATGAATCATGATAAATGGAGATTTTAGGGAATACAGGAATAGGGACCAGGGTCACAGAGACCAGGGTCATAGAGACCAGGGTCACAGAGACCCCAGGGCTGAAAATGTTAAATTGAGGATATGATTCTTTTCTTTGACATTAAACCGACTGAACTCATTTTTCAGGACGTCACATCGTTCTGTGGGAAAGATTTTTTACTATTTTCAGTTTTCAGTTTCAGTCTGCAGAATCATTACGATGTCTTTGTAGTTTTTTTCTTCCTGATGAATTGTTTTAAAAGATGAATTTGTGTTTCTCTGCAGACGTCTTGTCTCCAACCTTCTTCTTCTACATAGACGATGTTTTCCTGAGTTGAAGAAGAAGCGCGTCATCGTCTGATCCGACCAAGCGTTCTTCATCCTGTCATGGCCGACGACCTCTACAGCAGCACCTTTTCTGCGTCCGAGTCGGACTTCTCGTCCTCCTCTTCCTCCCTGGCCGCGGCCTCCTTCCTCACGCTGGAGCAGAGGGCGGCCTTCATCTTCGTCCTCATCCTCTTCATCTTCCTGGGCCTGCTCATCGTTCGCTGTTTCCGGATCCTGCTGGACCCGTACCGCAGCATGCCGTCCTCCACCTGGACCGACTACATGGAGAAGGACACCTTCGACTACCGGATTTCCTGACAGGCGGCGTGAGAGGCAGCAACCCGGACCAAGGACATGTTGAACTGAGGCGACGATCACACTGAAGAAGAAAAGCAGAAACACACAAGCTCATTTTTACCACCAAGATCCACCAGACCAGCAGAGAGCATGCTGGGAAATTAGTACCTGTCCACAATGAATTTAAGTAAGGAAGCATTTCCTGCAATTAAAGGCACAGTAACACAAAACATTTCCTCCGTGGATGAACACAGGGAAACATGAGCTCTGTGTCTGTTCTGCTTTTAGTCTGATCGTCGCCTCAATCGCCGACAGGAAGAAGAACATCTGGACGGAGACACAGCATCAGTCTAATGAATGAGGACGATGGTGCTGTGTCTCTGCTTAGATCTGGTCTCTGCTGGACGGCGTGTTCGGGTTTCTGTCTCTCACGGGACAAAAATTATTTTTTGTTACATTTTTGATCTTTTTTGACTTTTATTGACTTTAAGAACTTTAAGAGAAGTCGCTGAAGAAATGTGTGTGTTTCTGAGGACAAGGAGAAGACTCTGCTGAAACGCTACGGAGCATGCTCAGTTTTGTCACATGACTACAACCAACAGATCAGCACCGAAGGAACAAACGACCAAACATTTGTTCTCAACAACTAGAACTAATATGAAACACATCCTCTATAATTTATTCTCAGTCAGCACTCGTAACCGCGCTCAGCTAGACAGGAAGTCAAATAAACTATAAATTCATTGAGAGGTAAAGTCTCTAGGGTTGGGAACTGATTCTGGTCCAGCTCAGATCATGTGGGCGGGGCTTCATGTGGTGATGGACGGAAGGGTAACAGTAGTCGTACACATCAACTGAGGGCTAAGGAGTTGAATTAGTTCATCTTTATGAGGCTTCCTTTAGCTTGTTTAGGCTAATTAAATGGCTAACATTAGCTTGTTTAGGCTAATTAAATGGCTAACATTAGCTTGTTTAGGCTAATTAAATGGCTAACATTAGCTTGTTTAGGCTAATTAAATGGCTCATAAAGGTTTCTAAGTGGTAGAAGTCATTCTGACTCCAGTGCTGCTACCACATGCAGTGAGTTAGCATATTTTCCAGACTGTGTTCTGATGGATTATTAAACCCTGTAAGATTAATTAATCTGGATACTAATACTAATACTAATTAATCATCAATACTAATGAAATATAATCGATTCTCTAGAAACCAGGCACATTGACGTATTTCTAGTTTTGGTTTGCAGTAGCAGGCGACATGCAGACCTCGTGGTCCGAGGTTTCCTGTCCATGTCTGAGCTGTGAAACGGTTTCAGGTGGAAAAAAATCAGGTGGAAATTATTGGAATGAAAATGGCCGCCCCCTCTGGTCTTCTTCCTGCAGGGAGATTTGAATGATTCAGCGAGGACTCATGGTTTCCTCCTGTTTCTGGATGTTCACCCTGCAGCCATGCTGGGGGCCCTGACCCTCTCTGGAGGGGGTCCTCTCTGCAGGGGGGGCGACCGAACCTCCGCCTGAAGGAAAAAGCTCAAACTGAAAGAGGAGGATTTTGACGAAGCCTTGGCAGCTTGAACCCAGCGGGTCGGTGGAGGCAGCATCAGAGTTTTTATTTTTAAAGTTACAGAGTTTTTTTTCATATTTCTGAACTTAGAAAAGATCTGAGGCTCTTCAGTGGAAGGCAGAGCGCAGGCATCTACGATGGAAAATGAAAGTTTAATTTAAAGAAGGTCGGACACTCAGATCTGCACCTGATTAAAGTCTGAGTTTATTTAAGATTTTATTTTTAGTTGAATTTATCTTTTGTTTTAATCTCTCTTCAGCTCCATACTCTGTTCCTACTATTTTAGTTTAATTCTTTCTATTTGATCTTCTCTGCTCTTAAATAAACGTAAAGCTCCTTCTGGAGGCGGGACATAGCCAGTGGTCTAACAGGAGAAAGAAAAACCTTCGATTTTAAACCAAGAAGCTAAAATCTGCGTTTGTGCGTCTAAAGCTGTGAGATTCAGAACATTATTCATCTTCGTCTAATATTAAACTAAAATCTAGAAACCACAGATATATTTCTGTTTCTTACTGTGAAAACAAGTCTTCTATTTTGAAACTACAAACATTTGATGATATTAAATCTCCAGGAAATCCAGGAACCAGTTCACCAACTACCCATATTTTCCTTTTATTATATTTACAGTATTTAAACATTTTTAAGTAATTAAAAAAATAATAATTAATTTTGATTATACTTAATAGAGGGTTAAAACTGATTTAAATGTTCAGTTTGTCCATGTCACTGCAGGATCGTCTCCACGTCTCAACCTCAGTCTGCAAAAGAAATTCAAACTTTAAGAAATACTAAATCTGTGGATGTTTTTCAAACGCCTTGATTCTAAACAACTGACAATATCTGAATATTTCCAGACTTTTGTGAACGTTCCAAAATGTCTTCAGACTTAATGTCCTCACAAAGATGGAAATACAAACACACACCTGTCCCACAAAGGTGAGGACCCTTTCCCAGCGTCTCACTGCCGAACTCAAACGTCCAATCATTAACTTATTTTCCTCCCGTTGTTCTCGTTCTTGGAAAACGTCTGAGTAGCTAAACGTCTCTGACGTATCTCCGTCCAGATGCTGCAGCAGTTTCATTAAAGCTACAGTCACGTTTTAAGTTTGGTACAACACACCTGTCTGGACATCTACAGTGTGGGGACACATGTGTGGACACTGCAGCGTGGGGACACATGTGTGGACATTGCAGTGTGGGGACACAGGTGTGGACACTGCAGTGTGGGGACACATGTGTGGACATTGCAGTGTGGGGACACAAGTGTGGACACTGCAGTGTGGGGACACAGGCAAGTGGCATATTTGTTTTAAGGTTTATCTATGGACGGTTAGATTGATGGAAGGACGGTTAGACTAATAGTTTACTGAGGTCATGAATCCAGTTGTTGGAGTCGCCCCCTGTTGGTCATTAGTAGTAATGCAGGGTTAAGTCACACTGTCTCTGCAGCAGAGGCATAAAAACCAAATTAAAAAGAAAAGACAAATACTTTAGAGGATGAGATTGAATATTGGATGTTAGAGTCTATATTTTTATTGTCTGATTGACACTTAATACAGATGTTGGTGAACAGCTGGTCAGGAGAACATACGTTAGCCTTTAACACACATTTGTGTCTTAGCCCTTTAATTCTGCTGTCTGCCTTTCAGCCATCTTCCTCCTCATCTTCCTCCTCCTCCCTCATCCCCCTCCTCATCTTCCTCCTCCTCCCACACCTTCACCTCTCCTCCTCCTCTTCCTCATCTTAAGGCTCTTATCCTCCTCTTCCTCCTTGCCTTACACTAAACCTGTTTACATGGATTACAAACTCCAGCAGCTCCGTCGCTGCTGTTTTACCCTTTAAGTAGTCGGGACTGAATTTCTGTCTCTGTTGTGTGTTGGTGTCTTCCTGTTTGTCCTTCTGTTTGTCTTCCTGTTTGTGTCATGGGGACGACCTCAGTATTCGAGCTGAGCTGTTTATCCCAAACAGTTTTTTATCTTTGTACTTGAAGGAAAAATCCTCCTTGAGCTGCAGGTGGAACAAGCTCAGGGGTCAGAGGCGTCGGGAATGACAAAACAACAAAGAGTCAAAACAACCACAGAGTTGACTTGACTTGAAATTAATCATAATGTAGTTTTTGTTCATGTTTTTAAGGTGGATTTTTCCTTTAAGTACATTTTGTTAAATCTGCCCTAAAACTGTGAAGTCTCTCGATTTAAATGAATTTTTTTTATGATTAACTTTCAATGAAAAGTGTTTTCTTATTTGTTTTTTGTGTTGTGAAGTCTCTCAAACTACCATGTGAACTTCAGCGTTCCATATGAATCACGTGTTCCTCTCTCTGCAACATTTCTTTATCTGCTCAAGTACTTTTTCAAGTTGCAACCGAAAAAAGATTCTTAACTCTGTAAATTAATGTTGTATTTTATCAATGCAAAGTTTTTAGTTTTGATAAGGAGGCGCTTTGAGCTGCTTTTTCTTTTGGATGTTGCGTTTGAATAAAAGTGTGCAGTTAAAGTCAAATTAAATTTAAAACCACAGACGTCTAAACGCTGCCATCTTTCTGTTTTAAATTTAACGCCGGCTAAGTTTATTTTTTAAAATATTTAAAAAAAATATGAAACACTAAAATACAGAAAACAGTTATTAATTAATAATGTTAATTAATAATATTAATACAGTTAATTAATAATATTTAAATTATTTCAGTACTATTGATAAAAGTTGCCATGTTGTTAACAGTGTCTATGTGGCAAAACGTACTTGGTTTTACATGATTTTCAAAATAAACTTTTCTGGATTTTATTAGAAAAAAACAACAAGAATAACATTTTCAAAGAATGAAATATTTAAATGTGATTATTCCAGTGGTTTGAAATGTTTTATCTGCTCCAACTGATTTGCTTTCAGCACAGTGAGTTTTTTAATGTCTTTTGATCTGCTGGTTTTTACAGTGCAGGTGACGTTCAGGTTGCATCGGTGTGAACAGATCTCCTCTATATTTTCTAAGTGGCTGAAAGTTGTGGTGTAGATTTATCTCTCTGCCTTCTATCTGAGCTTCTTTACAAGTCTGCACTCTTGTTTTGTAAATAAATAAAACTTCCTGTTGAATCAAAACTTTCCATCAGCGCTCTTTATTTTTATTGATTCGTTTCGTTTTTATCTTGTTTGTAGTTTTTGTGTATGTCTTGACAACACACCGCTTTGCTCTTAGTGCACAGCTAACATCAGCATGCTAACATGCGTTAGCATGTTAGCATGGTATCGTTAGCATGTTAACATTTGCTAATTGGCAGTGAGTGGCATAATGACTGCACTAAAAATGCACTAAAGTAATTTGAACAATGTTTAATAATGTCATAGGACCAAACCTGATTCCGTCGGCGCTTCTTTGTTTGTTTTTATTTTTTTGTTTTGTTTTTTCAGTTGTTTTTTTCTTGTTTGTAATTTTGTGTTTTTTGACTTTGCATAGCCTTGCTGTGAGCGCAAAGCTAACATCAGCCTGCTAACATGATCTAATGTTCACATTCAGAATCATCGTTAGCAAATTAGCATGCTAACATGCCAGAAAACCAGAAAATGTTCACATCAGCAGAAAGTCTGGATCTGATGAGGACATTAAAGGACTGTTCATGGTTCAGGAGATGGTCAGCTGACACACAACAACACACAACCAAAACCCTGGCTGTTGTACCAATCCAGTTGTTCCCATGGCAACAAGGCCTCAAAATAGAACTGTCTGTGTGTCAGTTCTGGTTCTTCTCTTTCTACTTTGCATTCTTTTTTGTTCTTCTACTATTTGTTCATCTTTAATCTTCCTCTTCTGTCAGTAAACGTGCCCCATGCTGCTGACCTCTCTCTAGTCAGCTGTCCAGGTGTTTTGTGTCTCAGAAGATGATCCGATCGTTGACATTGAGACATTGGACAGATGGTGGACACTGTGGACGTACAGCTTCAGACAGAGGACCTCCTCAAACACTTGTTTGGATGAAACCTTAGCAGCTTCTTATTCAGCATGTCAACAGGAAGTCCCACAATGCACCAGTGAGATGAGTTAGTGTTTTAGTCCAGGTGATGAGGATCAAGATGTTTGTTTACCACTAAAAACAAACAAACAATACTGTGACACCATCATCATCATCATCATCAACAGGGGACATGTCTTCCTCCTCTCCTTCTTCTTCTTCTTCTTCTTTTGTAAACATTGCTCCACGATCCTTCATGTATATCTGAGTTATGTCATTTAAAGTCAATGTTCATATTTAATGATCAAGTCTCACGCCTCTCTAATCAGTGAAGGTTTACATCGTCCATCACTTGTCTTCATCAATAAAACATCTGATCAGATTCATTGATTTGATTCGTTTACATTCAGGACGCTCTAATTCTCTTCTTATTTCTTTTAAATCTAGTTTCATTTTCTTAATGTTTAAATGTTATGAGCTGTGTTTAGTTTTGTAGTCATGTGACTTTCTATCAACACATCTAAACCACAGACCACACCCCCTGTAGTTGTAATAAATTTTTAATGCCTCTACATTCAGCTTGATCATCGTCAGCAGGAAGCAGCTCCCACAGATTAAACAGATGATTTATTTCTTCCTTGCTGATAAGAACTGTTCACATATCTGTTTAATATCATTATTATTTATTTGTTGCTGCAGGGGCGGCACAGTGGCGAGGTGGTTAGCACTGATGCCTCACAGCAAGAAGGTCACCGGTTCGAATCCATGGGCCGGCTGGCCTTTCTGTGTGGAGTTTGCATGTTCTCCCTGTGTCTGCGTGGGTTCTCTCCGTGTACTCCGGCTTCCTCCCACCATCCAAAGACATCCATTAGGTTGATTGGTGATTCTAAATTGGCCGTAGGTGTGCGTGTGAGTGTGGATGGTTGTCTGTCTTTGTGTTAGCCCTGCGATGGAGTGGCGACCTGTCCAGGGTGTACCCCTGCCTCTTGCCCGATGACAGCTGGGATAGGCTCCCCGTGACCCTTAACAGGACTAAACGGGTATAGAAGATGAATGAATGAATGAATGCAGGATTTAAATCATTAACTGGTTTCATTAGGATTCAGAAAATCAAAGAAAAATTAGGGTTTTCTCCAGGATGTGAAGAGTTAACCTTTGACTTAATGTTCCAGCTGGTAAAGATCCATCTATTGGTAACTGTTTTATATGAACCATCAGCTTCATCTTCTGTAACCGCTTGTTCCTGTGAAGGGTTGCGGGGTCTGCTGGAGTAAAGTAAAACATTTGCTTGTGCATAATGTTGTTTTATACAGTAAATACACTACCTGGCCAAAACAAATGTCCCCCTCTAATATCTGGTTGGACCTCCTTTATCTCTGATTCCAGCTCATTCTCTGTATCATTGTTTCTATAATCTTCTCCAATATCACCAGATTTATTTCCATCCAGTGTTTCATTCATTTTTCACCAAGATCTTGTATTGATGATGGAGAGTCTGACCACTGCACAAAGCCTTCTCCAGCACATCCCAAAGATTCTCAATGGGGTTAAGGTTTGGACTCTGTGGTGGCCAATCCATGTGTGAACATGATGTCTCATGCTCCCTGAACCACTCTTTCACAATCTGAGCCCCATGAATCCTGGCATTGTCATCTTGGAATATGATCCATTGATGGAATAACCTGGTCATTCAGTATATTCAGGTAGTCAGCTGACCTCATTCTTTGAACACATAATGTTGCTGAACCTAGACCTGAGCAACTGCAGCAACCCCAGATCATAGCACTGCCCCCACAGGCTTGTACAGTAGACACTAGGCATGATGGGTGCATCACTTCATCTGCCTCTCTTCTTACCCTGATGCTTCTCCACTATCCTTCCAGTTTTTATTAATGCCTTGGACAGTTCTTAACCCAGTTTTAGTAGTTTCTACAATCTCCTTAGATGTTTTCTCTGCTTGATGCATGCCAATGATTTGACCCTTCTCAAACAGACGACCACAGGATGTGTCTTTAGACATGGTTGTTGAAGAAATGAGAAGCTACTAGGGGTGTAACAAATTACCGATATGAATCGGAAATCGGTTTTGATTTAAAAGATGCGAGTGCATCGATACACAAGCCCCTGGACCGATCTAAATGTACCACGAACCGGTCGATGGCCCGATTACAAAGTTATGAGTCGGGTTATTACCGTAATTTCCAGACTATAAGGCGCACCTGAATATAAGCCGCACCAGCTAAATTTTGGAGAAAACTACAGATTGTTCCATATAAGCCGCACCCGACTATAAGCCGCACCCAAGCCGCTGGTGTTTTAATGTTTAATTACCGTAAGAGTTTCTTCTACCACGGAGGCGATCGTCGGGACAGAAATGACTGTTTGGAAACGCAAAGCGTCCCATTTATTTACATTTGAGAAACACAATAAATCTTTCAATCAATCGATCGATCAAACTTTCACATCTTTGACATTACAAACAGCATTCGTGCAGTGCACAAATAATACAACGGTGCGCTCCTAGCGCACTTCCTGCAGTCATAGTACCGTAGTGCAGTATAACAAAAAACAAGGCTTACAACGCTTGACGAGGCAATAACGTTAAATGGCTAAATTTAATTCGTTTTTAAAAGTGCTTGCCTGTAACACGGCAGCAAAAGTGCAGTAACCCGGCTGCTCAACTAAATAACAGCATCTTTTTCTAAAACAGCCAACACAGCAGTAAAGGTGCAGTAACACGGCCGTTTACTGTATCAAAATAACCAGCCTACTATACCAGAAAAGTCAGCCAGATCGATCGCCTTTAACTTAAAAGCAGCTCTCGTACTGCATTTGGACTCACTTGGTTTGTTTTGCTCTCGTTACCTGGCGCAAACTGTCTGTCTCGCTCCTGCGCTTCCATGATAGTGCGCCCCTGGTGACCGTTAGCTGTAAGAATCCATAATAAACCGCAGGGTCCAAAGCAAGTGACAAAAGTAGCTTATAGTCTGGAATTTACGGTATATCAGCAATACAGCTGGAAGCCCCGCTTGCTTATTCTCTTTCTCTCTCTCTTTCCCGCAAAAATCTCGCGAGACTCTATTAAACTTATCACTATGAAGGTAAACAATATCACATTTTTAGGATTGATTTAGGAACATTCATAATGTAAAATGTCTACTTTAAACAAGGAACTATATCGGATTACTCTCTAGGCAATTGAATCAGGTCAACTGGACTTGGTTTTTGTCTGTGTCTGCGGACTAGTCAGACTTGCCTGCTAGTCTCTCGAACTGATGAAGCCACTTGGATAAGGAGCGAAACGTCTTCACAGACAAAAACCAAGTCCAGTTGACCTGATTCAATTGCCTAGAGATGCCTTTGACCTGGACAAATGAGAATTTGCACAGACTCATCGGATTACATCATATTGCACTGAATCGTACCGAATCGTACCGAATCGGATCGGATCGGATCAAATCCTACCGAATCGAATCGAATCGGTTGTTTTTAAAATGTATCCTTCCTGAATCGTTTCGTACCCCATGTATCTAGATACGTATCGAATCGTCTTATATTGGAGAGATGCACACCCCTAGAAGCTACTCATTGCATCAGTTGGGGTTAAATAACTTGTTGTCAGCTGAAAGATAATCACCCATGCAGTAATTATCCAATACGAGGCTCCTACCTATTTGCTTAGTTAAATCCAGGTGGTCTTTTTTGTGGCCAGGCAGTGTGTATGCAGCAGAGATGTGTTCCTCTTTGATAATGTTGAGCCTGAACTCTGGCTCCCTCTAGTGCTCATTAAGGCTTCTCACGGTCACCATGGACATTAAAGCTTATGTTATTTCAATTCATGTTAACAGATTCTCTGTTCGGTAAAACAGCCCGAAGAAACCAAACACACCTACACCATTTATTTTAATGTAGATAAAATCTTATGAACTAAAATTTATTTAAAATATTGCATTACATCTGCTCAAATATTCAAAGATATTCTGTGATAATAAAAAATGAATCCCCTTTAAAATTAGTAATGAACCAGGTGTTTGTTTTAGTTCAGATGTGATGTTTTTCATGCTAGTCAGGAGGATAACATGAAACATACTGAAATATAATTGATCATTTATTGATTGACCTGTTTCACTATCAGGTGAATGTGCGATGGACTGTAAACCATCATTGGACATTTATCGTGTTATTAACTCTGTTGTATTCAGTGTTTCTGAAAATCTCTTAAGCCTCAAAGCAAATTATAAAAGAGAAAACTTTCATTGGACCCAAAGTTTTTATCGAGAATCAAATTTGGTCCACTACCTACAGTATGCTAGAGTTACGTCAGACTTATGTCAGCTAGAATGCACAGTTTATTTAGCTAGTGAATGCTAGCAGTTATGCTAGCTAGTCCAGACAAATAGTTAGGTTAGCTAATTCAACATTTATGTAAGCTAGTTCTACATACTACATGAGCTATGCTAGATGCTGCAAGAGTTACTTTAGCTAGTACAACACGTTACGTTAGCTAGTGTTGCTAAAGTTTTATGTTAGAGAAAGCAACAAACAGTATGTTGGCTAGTAGGCTACAGTGTGAGCTAAATTAGGTATTGCAAAAGTTATGGTAGTTAAGAGTTACGTCAGTTAGTAAAGCAAACACTGGCGAAAGCCAGACTAACTTGAGCTACATTCGCTATTGCAATGTGTCCAAACCTTAAGGAGTCAAGTTGTTTCATTGGAGCAATTAATATTTGAGTTCATTGAGGTTGAGCTGCTGTGGCTGCTGTCCTCAGACCTCAAGTCACATCGGACCTTATTTGTCATTAGCATTTACGCATTTCTGTTTCCTCATTCAGGGTTTCAAGCAAGCTTACGCTAAAACTTCTCTAATTTTTCTCCAGACTTTGGTTTGCTCGATGTGTTGGTGCAATTCTAATTTTGCATCTGCTGTTTCTGATGTTCCTCTTCTCCAGCCTTATTTGGTTACTAGAGTGTATAAGCAAAACACACATTAGCAACCTCTCAGTTCCCTAAATCAGCCCTTAAATGAGCATCACAAGAAATCAGGTATCACTGATAGCACTGGAGTCTGAGGTCTTCTCATCAGGTGGATACGTTAAGGTATCTTTGAATATGTATGATTGAAATTAAATGTTTATGGTGTCAGCATTGAACTCATCACAAAAAACATCGGACTTCCAGACAGGAGACCAGGTCTGTGATTATTTTATTTCTCTTTGTGGTTATTTTTTGTCTTTGTGTAGACTAAATTAAAGTTTATCTGTGTGTCCTCTCCAGATGATCATCCCTGGACAATATTAACAGCATCCTCACAGTAACTCCAACAACGTGTCCACAATGGGAAGTCTGTCTTCACACTTTGTTCTGAGACTTCTTGTCTCACTTCTGTCTCTCCTGTCCCATGTAAACCTTTCAGTGACGTATTCACTGAGCAACTGTAGCATAGATTCTCCTGAGGATCCCTCCGCTGATCTTTCTTTGGATTGTGGAAACCATGAACTTGTGACTGTCCCTGATGACATCCCCAGAAATGCTGTCTCTGTAACACTTTCCAACAATTGGCTTCAGAAGATTAACAGAAACGATTTTGCTCAGATGTCAAAGCTGAGAATTTTGTCTCTAGCCTCAAATCGTATCACTCATGTTGACGATGGATCTTTCATTGATCTGGTGGCGCTGAAAACTCTATCAATGAGCGAGAACCAACTCTCCAGCCTGTCAAGTAATGTCTTTCAGGGACTGTCCAACCTCACTGTTCTTGACCTCAGTAGCAACCAGATTGAGTTTATTCATAGCTCGGCCTTCCGCTACCTGACCAGCTTACAAACCATGAGGCTGGAATCCAACCAACTCCGACAAGTCGTGGACATTCAGCCTGTCCTACAGCTGCCACAAATACAGAATCTGACCCTTAAATCAAACCAGTTTTCCTCCTTCCAGACCAAAGACCTGCTGCTGAATGAGCCCTCAGGACTGAAGCTGCTGGATATCTCAAGTAATAAGTTGGAAACGTTCAGCATCTCAACACCGATCTTTCCTCTCCTTCAGACCATAGACCTTTCTGGATGTGGCCAAGCCTCTGGCATGAAATGGGACATACCTGACAAGACTTTACTGAGGAACATAACTCACCTGTACTTTAGATTCCCTCTGATTCTCTTTGGAGACATCCAGAAGGTCCTGCAGAGCCTTGACTCGTTGACCTATCTGCAGCTGAATTACATGGAAAAGTGGATAAAGAGAGGTCTGTTGGCTACCGTCTGTAAAATACCAACACTCAGGGTGTTGGATTTGTTTTACAACCATCTCCAAAATTACCCAATGGACCTAGCAACTTGCTCTCAGCTCACTGAGCTTGACCTGTCCTGGACTTATATCAGTGAGTTGCCAAAAGGCTCAATACGATCAATGGAGCAACTCAGGTCCCTGAAGGTGTCGACCAACTCCCTCACCAAGGTACCAGACGACATTAAGAGCCTCTCCTCCCTGGAGATCCTGTACATGGAAAATAATCTTATCTCTGAGTTTGGCTGTGATGATTTCAAGAACACAACACACCTGACAGAACTTTACCTGAGTGACAACCACATTGCCAAACTGGACAGGTGTGTCTTTGAGAGTCTCCCTGATCTAAAGGTGCTTGACCTGAGTTACAACCAGCTGTGGACGTTTGGAGACACCTTCAAAAAGGGCCTGCAGAAACTCGAGTACTTGGACTTGAGCAAAACTGTTCTGTCAATTCTTGAGAGGGGAGATTTTCAGGGTTTAGAGTCCCTGAAATATTTGAATGTGATGACGGATCATATTGGAAGGGTGAAACGTAAGACGTTTGACAAACTGGACAACCTGGAAACTCTTGTTGTATCGCTTCCGTGTGACTATGAAAATAGCTTCAGCGGATTACAGCACTTGGAGAATCTTACAATCTACCTCGCTATTAACTATGAGCACAAATGTCCTCATCCCAGTGACTATGAAGCCTTCTTCCATTTAAAATCTGTGAAGACTTTCACAGTAATCTGCAACGGCGATCACTACGGCTTTCCGTTGGACGTACCGATGAAAATCCTCGAAGCTATGAGACATCTGGAGTCCTTTACAGCTGTGAATATCTACATTTCTGCTCCACAACCGGACACGTTTCAGTTCAACCCCAGGCTCAAGAGTCTGACCTTTGGGAAGACAGATTTGTCAGATTTAGACCCTGAACTGTTTCAACAAATCCCAAACCTGCAGAATCTGGATCTCTCTGAGAGTAACCTCAAGTCTCTGGATTTTCTGGCGCAGGCCGACCTGTCAGCTCTCAGATCTCTGAAACTCAGTGGGAATGAGATCAATGTGATCAATGAGACGGTCTTCCAGTTCCTCCCTGCACTGAGACACCTGGACCTGGACAAGAACCCTTTCACCTGTGAATGCTCCAACGCCGGCTTCATCCAGTGGGTGAAGAGCAACAACCAGACTCAGGTGGTAAACGCCCATCAGTACACTTGTGCCTTTCCTGTGGCTGTAAAGGGAAGCATGTTGCTGGACTTTGACATCCAGTCCTGTTGGATGGACACAGGCCTCATCTACTTCGTCTTCAGCTCTTCTCTGGTTCTTCTAACTCTCCTCTCGTCCTTCATCTACCACTTCCTGAGGTGGCAGCTAACCTACGCCTTCCACCTCTTCCTGGCCTTCATCTACGACAGCAGGAAGAAGAAGAAGGGAGTTCCTCATCACTACGACGCCTTCATCTCCTACAACGTCCATGACGAGGACTGGGTTTACCGAGAGATGCTCCCAGTGTTGGAGGGAGAGCAGGGCTGGAGACTCTGTCTGCACCACAGAGACTTCCAACCAGGTAGACTCTCCGTCTTCATGTCTTTCTTCTGATCCTGGTCACATTTATTCATCTTTGTACAACCCTGGTGACGGGGGCCCATGTCTGGGGGTCCTACTCCTCTGTAGTAAAGTTAGGGGCCCGTCTCATGTCGTGTTTAGAGGCTTCTTACTTCATGACCTGTCTGTTCTTTCACTTCTCCATTTTTTATCTCTGTTCTTTCAGAGCCTGACATTAAAGTCTGAGTGATTGTCTTTGAGTTTCACATCCTCCTTTTTCACTGAAGCCTATCATGCTGGCTTCAGCTCTGGTTCCTAGACTTAGTTTAGTATTTTCTCTGTGTTGTTTCTGTTTTTGGGATTTTATTCTGTCTGGGACCAGTTACAGCTGGAGACAGTTACAGCTCAGTGTCTTGTCTGCTGTGTCAACAGGTAAACCCATCATAGAGAACATCACTGACGCCATCTACGGCAGCAGGAAGACCATCTGTGTGATCAGCCGCCACTACCTGCAGAGTGAGTGGTGCTCCAGAGAGATCCAGATGGCCAGGTGGGGGCGCTGACTTCCATTACTGTTCATGTTATTAGTTGAACCTCTTCAGTCCTAGGCTGCTGGGAGGTGGATCCTAAAAATAACCAATACATTAGGAACATCTCCAGAGCCATCAGGTCCATGTTCCTGACCATGGTCTCTATGGACCCTGGTCTCTATGGACCCTGGTCCTTATGGACCCTGGTCTATATGGACCCTGGTCTTTACGGACCCTGGTCTCTATGGACCCTGGTCTCTATGGACCCTGGTCTTTACGGACCCTGGTCTTTACGGACCCTGGTCTCTATGGACCCTGGTCTATATATACCGGTCTCTATGGACCCTGGTCTCTATGGACTCTGTTCCTGTTCATTAGAATACTGAGATTTCCTCCATGTTGTTCACACATGTAACTCACCAGGGAAACCAGTCACCAAGGCATGCTACATATCAATGCTAAGCTAACTATCACTGTGTTGTGTTTGTTATCTGAACAAAGGACCATTTAATTGAATTAAGGCTCAGATTCTATCAGTCAAGTCACCATGTGGTTCATAGTTGATGGAGAATCATGTGGATAGACTCTAAAGGACCGCAGAAGACAAAAAAAACCTTATCAGTTGCCTTGTCCTATCTGTCCTCTGTCCTCTATCCTGTCCTCTGTCCTGTCCTCTGTCCTCTGTCCTCTCTCCTCTGCAGCTTCCGACTGTTTGACGAGCAGAAGGACGTGTTGGTCCTCCTGTTTCTGGAGGACATCCCGTCCCAGCAGCTGTCTCCGTACTACCGCATGAGGAAGCTGGTGAAGAGACGCACCTACCTGAGCTGGCCTCAGGCTGGACAACATCCAGGAGTCTTCTGGCAGAGCGTCCACAGAGCTCTGAAGACAGGGGATGCTCTCGGCACCGACATCTGCTGAGATGAAGACGGTAGAAACTGGATCAGCCTCTATCACAGAGATGGAAAGACTTCAGAGGAAGGTACCAGAACATCTGACTTCAACCCACCTGGACATGTGGACATGTGGATATACGTGTCTCAGGATGTCCCACTCAGAGACAGTCACCAGGAAATGTCCTCTTTCATTTTATTTTATCTGTTTTATTTCGTTGCTTCAAAAAGTTCAGATAAATAATTTTCAAATGTGTTTTTATATAAAAACTGTTGTTCTCTTCTCTCTTTCTTCTGTCTGTACCCGGCTGGCCTTAGGCAGATGGGTTCCTCCATATGAGCTGGTTCTGGTTCTGGTTCTGCTCAAGGTTTCTTCCTGTTAAAAGGGAGTTTTTCCTGCCACCGTCGCCTTCAGGCTGCTCTGGGGGTTTCAGACCGGGTTTTTGTAAAGCGTCTTGACACGATTTTTATTGTTATTGACGCTATATAAATAAAATTTAATTTAACTGAATTACATCCAGATCTTTACTGTTTGGATTGATTCATGTTTTCATGTAAATACTAACATGACACTGTGGTGGTTCTCCTCCAACAACAAGTCATTCATTGTCAGAACCAGAAGAAACAAATAAAACCTTTTCGTTGATCATTGAATGTATTTCTGTGTAAATGTTCAGAGCTCTGTTGTTTATCACGTTGCAGGTTTGTTAGATGCTCTGTTAGATTCACATCATGTGACTGACTCTGTCGTTGGACAATGGTCTAGTTTCCAGTTCTGAAAAGACGCTTTGTTTGTGTAGCAGAGTGTTCGGGGTTGTTATGTTGTTGTTGGATGAAGTTTGGAGACATGGTGGCAGATTAACGTCCTCTTTACGCCTGTGAAGGTTCTCATCAGAGTCACATGACTCGAGTCTGGTAATGACCTGATACTCACCTGTACCAGAACCTGGACCTGTACTTGAGTTTCAGGCTGGTCTAAATCATAACCAGTCACTTGGAGATAAAAACCACAAGCTAATGCTAGCTAATGCTAACGGCTATTAGCATCACCATTAGCATCTGCTCTCAAGTACACCTAAACATAAAGCTGAAATAAGGACAGCAGTTTGTCTGTTAAGGTTTTCAGACAAAAGACACTTCTTGCAAGACAGTCTCTGGACATTAATGGATCATCAGAGAACCATTACTTGGAGACAGGATCAGAACGGGTTCCTCCAGGATCAGGTGAGTATCAGGTCATTACCAGACTCTAGTCATGTGACCTTCAGGTGATAAAAACCTAAACTCTCCACCAGATATTTAGAGCTGAACACTTGGAGGAAGCGTCTTCTAGTCCAGATGTCTTTGTCTCAGCTTGTTTTTTGTTTTTTATCCAGGACTCTGAGCAGAGATGTTGTTTTCTGAAATGGTTTCCTTATAACGTTAAATCTTCTCAGTTTTTCTGGATTCATTGTGAGTTTTGATGATTGACAGGACATTGCAGCCTGTTTACATGGATCAATGCTCGCTGTGTCTGTGTCGCCGGACAAATCCATAAATACACAGAAACCCAACAGTGTCATTGTGAAATCCTAAAAACACAGCCAGCCATCACCCTTTACCTGCTTAGATACGCTTCTCTTACCTAAGCCTAGACACAAATATTCACTCTCTATGCAAACAGTGAAAACCCCAGCAGCTCCTATAAAACCAGCTCAGAGAGACTCAGTCTGAAACGTTCTAACTCTGAGTTTATTTTACAGTTTTGCTCTGAAGTCGCCCGTCATCATGAACCTGTGGCTCGGAGGTCATTTCATGTTTGCGGTTCTGTTTCTGAGCTGCTCGGCTCTGACTCCTGAAGAATGCCAGCCGCTGGTGAAGCCCGTCTCTCTGGACACCATGGTAAACCTGGCTCCTGTGTCTTTGACTGTGACCGTCCATACGTGGGTATAAAATCACTGGTTTCAAAGATGTTTGTCTGAGAAACTCCAACATGTGCAATGAAAGCCAGTTTGATACGAACAAGAATCTGTTTCTAACCAAAATGGTTCCAGAGGTTTGTGGTCTTAGATCTGGATCTAAGCTTCATCAGCAGAGGATGGAGGAGATTTAAAGAATCGATATCAGATCTCACAAATAAGGACTGATTTGAGTTGTCAAATGTATTTTTAAAGACTTGCAGCCTTTTAAGAGCTTTGTGTCACGATGTGTAGCAGCGAGGTAGCGACACAGAAGGCAGCAAGGCAAAGGTGAAATGATAAAGTTCAGTCTGATTAAACCTACAATGAAGGGAACAAAAAGCAGAGTGAGTCTGAATAATCAAAAAATAAGTCAAGAGAACAGAACACAAGGAAAACATCTGGGAAGAACACAGGTGGAAGTAAAAGAAGACATGAAGCCACAAGGAAGAAACTTTCAAAATAAAATCAGGAAGGAAAACACAATATCAGGACAATATTAAGACTCAAGTACTGACTTCCTGTTTATGTTTAGATTCATGACAAGGTGTTCTACCTCATGGGCTACGCTGAACAAGACGTCTACAAAAAAATCCTGAGTGAGACCGACAGCTCCTGGGTGAAGATCACACGGTCACCATCGGCCTCCAATGAAGTTGTTATGTACCAGGAGAACAGACTGTGAGT
>NC_140349.1:380000-560000 GCF_963514085.1 Chelon labrosus
AGCGTGTCACAGCTTTAATAACTGCTTCATTACTGTAGTTGATCATCAATCTGAAACCCACCTGCTGGTTAGTTTAATGAACCCTGGTTAACCGACGGGGCGGAGTTAATGACCAATGACCTGCCTCTAAGGTCAGGGGTGAGCGCACCGCCCAGCTCAGCCACAGAGGTAAACAAATCTAACAGACTGTGTCGAGGGTTCAGGGAGTGAACAGGTAAAACTTTGACCAACTTATTAACCGCGTCTGTGACCTGATATTAAACATTTAGTTAGTTATAAACTCATACAATCATCTAAATGTGAAGCCTTTTAAATCACCACCTGTTCGTATTCTCTAGATAATTGTTTACACTGATAGATTTACGTTCTTTAACGTTTGGCTCCTTATTTCTCGTCATTATTTGAACAGAACAACTCGTTCATCAGTTTTAATCTTCCACATTAACTTTATCACCAACCGACTGAAGGTAGTTTAAGGTTAGTTTCTTGTTTTAGATGTGTGCTGCTTGGATGCAACTTTCACGCCGAATTAATCAGCGTCTCCCGGTGAGTTAGTAAATCTGTTAATAAACGCGTCTGGTTGTTTGTAACTGAAATGGCTGCTAAATTCTTCTTAATTTTGTATATTTGTAATAAAGTTTTGCTTCGTCACAGCACAGTGCGCTAGCTAACTCATGCTAAGAGACGAACATTTTATTAAATGACCGCCTCCGTGTTTCCTGTCAGCTCCGCTTCTGTGCTCCGTTTATTTGTGTGTCCGTTGTGTTATCGGTGCGAACTGAGCCGTCACTTTTATCTTTTATCTGGTTTCGTTAAAATAAAACCGTATTAGCTAACCACGGGGCTAACGGCTAATGCAGGGCTTTGAACGTGGACCGGATGTGATGTCGCGGGGCTTTACGTGTATCCGGTGGTGGGCGGGGCCTGTGAGCCGTCTGTGTGCGTGCCTGGCGCAGAGGAATGTAAACAGCTAGCATGTCCGCGCAGCATCCAGCGGCAGCGCACATCACACACCCGGACCCGGTGTCGGTAAGCTGCGTCATATCAAACCGACTGTCCGTTGAGATGTGAGGCCGGAGGTCAGGGCCGTATCCCGGGCAGCGGTGCCCGCGGCAGAGTTTGTTTCTTTAAGGGAGCAGAGCTAACTTGGCTAAGTTAGCTCGGAGGGCTAGCGTCAGGTTTGCTAGCTCCGGGAGTTCTCAACTGAAAGAGGCTTAAAGCGGAGGCATCAGCGGGGTCGGGGGGGGGGGGGGGGGGGGTCCCGGCTAGGATCCGGGCTAGGATCCGGGCTAGGATCCGGTTCTCCCGGCTAGGATCCGGTTCTCCTCAGACTGAGCTCAGTGAATCTCTCCAAGATATAAAACAGAGATTCTACAAATCTGTGTAAAAGAAGCAGCTGTGTTCATGTTGTTGTTCAGTGTTCTCATTAGAATGATGTTAAAATAAATCATTTAAACTCTGAAACAAGATGAGTCGTCCTTGTTCCAGAGGTCTGTGTATAATCATGTCACATGAGTGTAGACTGGTTCTGGTTCTGGTTCTGGTGGACCTCCTCCCTCAGAGAGACAGCTGATTGGTTGTGTTTCTCCTCAGGTGTGCCAGGACGCCATCTGAAGCGTTTCTCTTGAGGTTGTGACCGGCGCCATGTCCAGTCTCCGTTTGTTTCCTGGATACCTGTGTCCTGGCGGCCATGTTTGAGCAGCCTGGCGCCCCCTCCACGTCCCCCCCTCCATCTTAAATCAGAGGCTGAGGACCAGTTCTTCTTCTGTGTTTTTGTGTTTTCATCAGCTCCTGTTTTTTGTTGTGTGAAGCCGCCGGGCCTCGTCTCTTGGACTGATCATGGCGGAGTCCGGCTCGGAGCCTGCGGCCGCCGCCGACCTGCTCGTCACACGCAGCAAAGAGGGAACGACCGTCGACACAGGAAGCTTCTCCAAAGAACTGAACGTAACCGTGACGACGGACGGATCGGGCCTCGGAGCAGACGTCCCGAGCAGCAGCAGCGCCGAAGGCCCTCCTCCTCCCGCCGAAGCCCAGAAGGGGGTCACGCCCTCGCCACCCAGTCTGTCTGAAAACGGGACGCTGAGCGCCGCCACCACAGAAGAAGAAGCTCCGTCGTCTCTGCTCAGACACATGAAGGCGGAAGGAGGACCGGACAGAGGAGCAGATCCAGGTAAGAGTCAGACCGGGTCCAGGATCAGATGATGTGACGAAGCTCTGGCTGCGTGTTGGTGCTGGCGCGCAGCAGGAGACGGCCAGCTGGGACGGGCCAGCTGGGACGGGCCAGCTGGGACGGCCAGCTGGGACGGGGTGTGAGCAGGGACCAGAGACATGACGACCACATTCATCACAGCTTCAACTAGAACACAACAATATTTACACTGAACACAAGAACCAGATAAAGACCAGTGTCCACATCCAGACCTCGTCTCTCAGGTTTCACTTATATAAAGACTGAAAGCTGACCGTGTCCCTGACGTGTCCCTGACCCTGTCCGTGTCCCTGTCCGTGTCCCTGACCGTGTCCCTGACCTGTCCCTGACCGTGTCCCTGACCTGTCCCTGACCTGTCCGTGTCCCTGACCGTGTCCCTGACCGTGTGCCTGACCTGTCCCTGACCGTGTCCCTGACCTGTCCCTGACCTGTCCGTGTCCCTGACCCTGTCCCTGACCCTGTCCCTGACCCTGACCGTGTCCCTGACCGTGTGCCTGACCTGTCCCTGACGTGTCCCTGACCGTGTCCCTGACCGTGTCCCTGACCTGTCCCTGACCGTGTCCCTGACCGTGTCCCTGACGTGTCCCTGACCTGTCCCTGACCCTGACCGTGTCCCTGACGTGTCCCTGACCGTGTCCCTGACGTGTCCCTGACCTGTCCCTGACCGTGTCCCTGATCGTGTCCCTGACCTGTCCCTGACGTCTCCACAGGTCTAGACCTGGACCTGGAGGAGAGCTCCTCGGTGGTGACCGCCGGCGGATCCGATGACCAGCGGGAGTCCTCTGACTCGGCATCGTTCTCCCTCCCCAGCCTGGAGCTGTCTGACGGGGTCACGGCTGCAGGAAACTCCCTGGACGTGGAGGACGGTCTGTCCTCGTCCTACTCAGCTCCTGGTGTTGAGGGCTGCTCTCTGTCCGCTGACGTCCCCGGTCTGAAGCAGGACGAGGCGTTGGAAGCTGCAGGTGAGACGTCTCTTGTAGCTGGTCCCGGTCCCGGTCCCGGTCCTGGTCCTGGTCCCGGTCCCGGTCGATCTCTGGGTAGAGTTTAGACGCGTCCCGACTGCTGCTGTTGTCTGACTGTAGTTGTCCTCCTGTCCACAGGGGGCGCTGTAGCTGCAGCTCCTCCTGCGGCCGCCGCCGCCGCGGCCCCGGAGCCCGGGCCCTCCATGCCGGCGTATTACCTGGTGAAGTGGATCACCTGGAAGGAGAAGAAGACTCCCATCATCACCCAGAGTGAGAACGGACCCTGCCCCCTGCTGGCCATCATGAACACGCTGTTCCTGCGCTGGAAGGTGAATCACACGCTAAGAACATACGACCACGTTAACCCCACACGCCTGTTCAAACTCTGAGTCTTTATGTGTTCAGGCTAAACTTCCTGCTCAGACTGAAGTGGTCACCACCGAGGACCTGATGGCTCACCTGGGTACGACCCCACCAGGACCAGATCCACATTAGTCTGGTGTTAGTCTGGATATCACTGACTGATTGGTTTCCCTGTCTGTAGGAGAGTGTGTGTTGTCAGTGACGCCCAGAGAGAAGACGGACGGCATGGAGCTCAACTTCCAACAGGTACAAAACAAAACGCTCCAAGAACTACACACAAACCCGTAAAAGCTCATCTAAAGGTTTTCTTTCTCCTGATTAAGTTCCCAGACATGAAGCTTTAGTTTGTTTTCAGAACATGAGCGACGCCATGGCTGTCCTCCCGAAGCTGTCCACGGGTCTGGACGTCAACGTGCGCTTCACCGGAGTCTCAGACTTTGAATACACGCCGGAGTGCATCGTGTTCGACCTGCTGGACATCCCGCTGTACCACGGCTGGCTGGTCGACCCTCAGGTAGCATGCTAACTCTGTGCTAACACTGCTACATGCTAGCTGAAGCAGTTGACAGCAGCAGTTAGCTCAACACATGACAGTGAAGCTAACTCTTCTTCCTGTTTACACAAGAGAACCACAACAGAGTCAAAGATGGCCGCCGTCACAAAACCTCTCCATCGCCCCCTGGTGGCCATAAAGTGGAGGCAGCTGTCGACCCTGTTCACACGTAGCTAATGCTAATACTGAAGCTAGCAAACTGAGAACACAGCTGGTCCATGAGGAAAACAGCTGATATGTTGCTAGTTAGCTGTTAGCAGCTAGCAGCTAACAGCTAACAGTTACTGATCATTTAATCTAGAAACAGCGTCAACAACAAGACGGTCAAGATGTCAGGTGGGCGGAGCAAGAGACGTCTCCACCCCCAGGACAAGATGGCGGCGGCGTCTTCAGATCTTAATTCTTTAACTCAGAACTCTACACGTAGAGAAGCTTGAACTAAATAACCTGTGCTGTGGCGCCACCTACAGGACGGACTGAGCTAAGACAGCGTTACTGTGTGTTGTGTTCAGGGTCCAGAGGTGGTGGCGGCCGTGGGGAAACTGAGCTACAACCAGCTGGTGGAGAAAATCATCGACTACAAACACTCTGCAGACAGCACCCGAGTCAGTGAAGGTAACGTCCTCAGGGGACAACACGGGACGGGGACGCGTCCTCGGAAAGTCTTAGACTGATTGACTGATGCTGTGAACTCATGAGTTTGTCTCCATGCGTCTCTGGTCCAGGTCTGGTGGCCGAACAGTTCCTGGAGTCGACGGCGACTCAGCTGTCGTATCACGGTCTGTGTGAACTCAACACGACGGCGAAGGAGGGAGAGATCTCTGTGTTCTTCAGGAACAACCACTTCAGCACCATGATCAAACACAAGGTGGACACCATGTCCAAGTGTGACTGTCTCAGGGTCACCTGTACCTGCTGTTAATAACGTGTGACTGTCTCAGGGTCACCTGTACCTGCTGTTAATAACATGTGACTGTCTCAGGGTCACCTGTACCTGCTGTTAATAACGTGTGACTGTCTCAGGGTCACCTGTACCTGCTGTTAATAACATGTGACTGTCTCAGGGTCACCTGTACCTGCTGTTAATAGAGTGTGACTGTCTCAGGGTCACCTGTACCTGCTGTTAATAACATGTGACTGTCTCAGGGTCACCTGTACCTGCTGTTAATAACGTGTGACTGTCTCAGGGTCACCTGTACCTGCTGTTAATAACATGTGACTGTCTCAGGGTCACCTGTACCTGCTGTTAATAACATGTGACTGTCTCAGGGTCACCTGTACCTGCTGTTAATAGAGTGTGACTGTCTCAGGGTCACCTGTACCTGCTGTTAATAGAGTGTGACTGTCTCAGGGTCACCTGTACCTGCTGGTGACGGACCAGGGCTTCCTGCAGGAGGAGACGCTGGTCTGGGAGTCTCTTCATAACGTCGAGGGCGATGGAAACTTCTGTGACTCTGACTTCCGGCTCAGTCATCCTCCTCAGAGAGCTCCGCCCACTTCTCACCTGCCGCCGGGTGCTGAGGAGCAGCGGAGGCAGATCGACCAGGTGAGTCCACCAGGTGAACGCAGAGAGGCGTGGCCCCGCTACAGCATCACTGACTGGTCTCGTTGTTGTCAGGACTACCTGGTGGCGGTGTCCCTGCAGCAGCAGCAGGGCGGGGCCCCGGGGCCCCTCAGTGACCTGGAGTTGGCCCGACAGCTGCAGCAGGAGGAATACCAGCACCAGCAGCAGCAGCAGCAGCAGCCCCACCCACCGGGGGCGGGGGCGGCGCCGGCGGCTCAGCAGGTAAATAACTGGTCACGTGACCATCAGCTCAGGTCATGTGACGTAGCCTCATGTCTGATGTCACTGTTGTTTCCAGGTCAGAGGTCAGGGGTCACAGCAAACCAGGAGAAGAGACAAGGACTCTGACTGTGTCCTCTTATAGACTCTTCATCTTCATCTTCATCAGTTACACATTAAACATGATGCCAAACCTCAGCGCCGTCGCTTCGCCGTCACTTCCTGTTTCAGTCGTGATTCCAGTTTGTAAATTTGTAAGAAATGACGATGGTGAAGCTGTCTAATAAATCTGCCTTTAAGACCAACTCACCTGACCGGCGTCCTCACTGAGGCTACTGAACAGGACAAATTATTAGGAACACAGAGCGCCCAAAGAGTTGATCCTTCAGCTGTGGTGTGATTGGCTGCAGAGGAGGAAGGAGACAACGAGGAGTTACTTTAGTCCAGACTGACCTGAGACCTGCAGGTGGTTTAAAGGAAGAGGACTGGGCTCAGGAGCAGGTTTCAGGTTTATTGGATGAGTTCATGCAGCGTTAGTTCTTCTGTACATGATGGAGAACGACAGCAAACAAACATAAATAACAGGTTTACATTCTGGGAGGAGGAGGAGGAGGAGCCGGAGCCGGAGCCGGCACCTGGTCTTCATCCTGAAGCCTCCTCCTCCTCCTCATGAGATGATGACGTCTGTGTAAAACCTCAGAAATCAAATCCAGTGAAAAGCGTTTCCATGACGTTAGTGTCGATAAAACTGGATTCAAACTGGATTCAAACCGACCACTAAGGTGGATTTAGTGTTAAATGTATGAACAAACTTTTTAAATGCACTTAAAGGAAGTTCTTTCACATTGAAACCGTTTGTCGCTGATGAAGGAAGAAAGAAGGCAATGAAGGGTTTTATCTGCAGGGACCAGATTCAAGAGACGCGTCTCCTCCACCAGACTCCAGTCAGAAAAACAGCGATTTTAGCTGCTACTACTTAGTTAACAGTGGAAACGTCGAGGGTTACTTCACTTCAGTCACTAATAAATTATCATGAATGTTTCTATTTTTAATCGGCGCGTGAACTGGACGTAAATATTAAAGTGAGGAAGACATTTTAGTTTTGAACCTGGTCCCTGAAGCGTTAAACGTCGGGTATAAAAGCACTTTCTGAGTCTGGACGCCGTCGTCCGGTTGCATTGATAAGAGTTTGTACCTTGTGAACGTGTCAAGGCCTCGGTCTCCTCACAGGAAACGCATCACTTCATTATTTACAGGTTTAAGCTGCTCAGCACAGCCGCGTTTAAAGTAGCATGCTAACAGTTAGCAGGACACGATGCTGTGCTTCTCCTTCTATAGTGGTCACAAAACACACCGACTTTAATCCAGAATCAGAGCTGTTAGCTGTTAGCTGTTAGCCGTAACCATGACAACGGTTCAGCTAAAACTGGTAGCACTAGCTAACGGCTGTCAGACCTCTCATCTCATTTATTCATTAAATACACAAATGATTCAGATGATGTGATGTTGCTGGTAGTTACGTTTTCTAAAGTGAATTAAATCTGAACTTTAGGAAGATCACAGCACGATGGCGCTAAAACGTTTTAACTAACAAACGAGTAAATAAATCCACAGGCAGCACATCGTTAGCTAATTAATGCTAAGTAGCTTATTATCATTGTTCTTCAGTTGTAGTTATAAACGTGCAGTGTGTTAGCATTGATTAGCCGCATGCTAACTAGTTCTTCATACGGCTGACAAACCAGCTCGTATTTACAGACCTGAACATTAGCTAGCATTAGCATTAGCATTAGCTGGACATTTGTTAGTGTAGAGTGGATGATCTCTGCTGATGATGTGATTCTGTTCTGGACTAAAGTCGGTGATGAGTGTTAAAGTAAAGACAGGAAGTTAGAGTTAGTAAAAAAAAAACATTCACAGGTTCACAAACTGATCATTGATCTCATAATGAGCTGCCTCTTCCTGATTGGCCGGCGTTAATCACAGGAATGTATCTCAGGGCCAATCAGGGAGAAGGAAAGTCGAACCCTCGTTATATATAATTAGATAAAAAACAAACTCAACACAACACGTGAATTCAGAGATAAACGGTCATAGACGCCGTGATGATGATTCACATAAATCACTTGTCGGCCATTTTGGCTCAAAGTAGACGCAGGTAATCTGATGCTAACGTTAACGTTAGCCTTCTGAAGGGAGAGTTGTGTGAACATTAGAGGAGTCAGATCTCGTTCAGCTCGGACCGACGACGAGTCATTTCATCAGCCCTTCACAATAAAAGCAGAACTTTCCTCTCTGCTTCACACGAAAACAACACTGCCAATAAAGTTCAGACTAAAAACTAAGTCATGGTCTGTTTTTGGGTTGAAAGACGACGTTAGCATGCTAACGCTCTATTTAGCATGCTAACTAGAGCGTTAGCATGCTAACTACAGTGTTAGCATGCTAACTAGAGTGTTAGCATGGACACAAGTGAATTAGTTCAAATATTAAAAACACAAACGTTCATGAACACCAGAGACACACGTTCCAGCACTTAGCGTCAACATTAGCATGCTAATACTTAGCATGCTGCGCTCTGTTTGCGTTATTTAAGGCTAACACGGATTCAGTCAAGGATTATTGTCTTGTATTCTATTTGACCTAAAGTAAAGCATCATGTTTCAGCCTGGTTTCTATCGTGTTCCCTCTGAACGTCCAGAGAACAACAGAAAGTTCACATTGTGCTTTTTCCATTTAGTTTCTGTTCTTTAAGAACAACCACAGATTCAGATCAGGTCCTGCTGCTGATTGGTTCCTTGAAATGTTTGTAATGTGAAGCAGGAAGTAGCCGCTGTCAGAACCCAGTCGGGTCCAGTGGAACACGTTCCAGCTCGTTTCTCTGACCCAGAAAAGTTCCAGATGCTGAACTTTCCAAGATCGCGACTAAAAGCGGATCTGAGCCGCGTCAGATTCCAGGAGAATCAGTTTGAGGTCCAGTCAGTCTGGAGGTTTGAGCCGGGTCACATGATCCCGTTGGTGACGTACTGGAAGGAGTCGTAGAGTTTGGTGGTGATGGAGCGCATGGACCCGTCCACCATCTGCTCCACCAGGACCTGCAGCTGCTCCTCCGTCAGAGCCATGTGGAAACGCTCCTTCAGGCCTCGGATGGTGCTGGATCCATGGAAACAGGGAAGATGAGAACCTGGAGGACAGAGAGGAACCATTAGGAACCATGAAGGTTCTGATCCAACAGGATCCATCACAGGAGGAGACCAGAGAGAAAATGATGGAAGGAAGAAGGAAAATCAGCAGCGCCATCATGTGGTCAGTAGAATATTGTACCAGCTGCTGTCTCTAATGGATCTCTACCTACCACTGATCAGAACCATCAACAGCTGCTGGTTGACCTGAACTAGGCCTTGGGTTCCTACCACCAGAACCACCATGACAGCGGCTTGGAGAAGACGAAGAAGAAGTAGCTCCGCCCATACACTAGATATATTTATACGAGGGTTACCATGGCAACGAGAGCCTGGGATAGTTCAAGTTGGAGGATCTTTAACATGAAGTCAAATAAACGTCTGGAAACTAAACGAGAACTTTACAATGAATCAAACTGTTCTACGATGACGTCGTCACAGAACACAAGAACAAACATCAGGTTCTAGACTTGGTTCTTGGAAACAAGTGGAACGCGTTTGGGTTCATGAACAAGAACAGAAGCTGGAACCTCTTCTCGTGGCATGTCGGAGGCGTGTCGGAGGCGTGTTGGATGCCTGTCGGAGGCGTGTCGGATGCGTGTCGGATGCCTGTCGGAGGCGTGTTGGATGCCTGTCGGAGGCGTGTTGGATGCCTGTCGGAGGCGTGTCGGATGCGTGTCGGAGGCGTGTCGGAGGCGTGTTGGATGCCTGTCGGAGGCGTGTCGGAGGCATGTTGGATGCGTGTCGGAAGCCTGTCGGAGGCGTGTCGGATGCCTGTCGGAGGCGTGTCGGAGGCGTGTTGGATGCCTGTCGGAGGCGTGTTGGATGCCTGTCGGAGGCGTGTTGGAGGCGTGTTGGAGGCGTGTCAGATGCCTGTCGGAGGCGTGTTGGATGCCTGTTGGAGGCGTGTCGGATGCGTGTTGGAGGCGTGTCGGAGGCGTGTCGGAGGCGTGTTGGATGCCTGTCGGAGGCGTGTTGGAGGCGTGTTGGAGGCAAATTACCTTGCTGCATGATCTCCACAATCTGCAGCACCTTCTCCATGTGCTTCCTGGCTGCGATCAGACCCTGAAGCATCAGCATCTTGTAGTAGATGAACATGTCTCCGTCCAGACCGCCCATCACCTGTCATACATCCAGTCAGACTGTTTAAAGCAGCAGGGCTGGAACACTTGAAGCATTTACTTGATTGTCTTTTTATTCTGTTTAAAAGGTTAAAAAACAGGAATACTAAATATTTTCCTTTCGTCTTTACTCACGTCCACAAACTCTGATGTGAGCTTGAAGGCGGACGTCTCGAAGCCGAGGTTTCGAGGAGAGCTGGAGAGGATGAAGCCAAAGTCGATGTGGATGATGTGGCCTTCAGAGTCCAGCAGGATGTTCCCGTTGTGTCTGCAGAGACCAGACTGTTAGCTTAGCATTTATCTGACAGATCCTTGATAGATGAAGTTAAAGTCAAGCACAGATTCCTTCCTCTGAGGAAACAGTAAACTAATGTGGTCACTCTGCTAGAAAGAATAGAAACTACTCTTCAAACATAGCTGGAGCTAACCAGCTAGCCTCAGCTAACCAGCTAGCCTCAGCTAACAGAGAAAACACTCAGACAAACTAAAGTTCTCAGTCTTCATGTCAGAATTTCTTCTTCTGTCTCAATATTTCATCAAATCCAAAAACAACTGACAATAAATGTAACTGATCTAGTTTTATTATCTTCTGTCCTTTAGAGTCTATCACATGATTCTACATCAACTATCAACCACATGGTGACTGGTCTGATAGAATCTGAGCCTTAATTTCATACATGGTCCTTTGTCTCCATCTAGTGGTCTAATGGTGGTACTACAGATAATAAACACAATACCGCCATCAAGTAGTGACAGTTAGCTTAGCATTGATATGTAGCATGCCTTGGTGACTGGTTTCCCTGGGGAGTTCCATGTGTGAACAACATGGAGGAAATCTCCATCTTCTTCTGGATTGTATAATGATCACAATGGTAGAATGTGATGATGTCCAGGATAAATAAAATGTCCTACACTGAAGTCTGACGTATCCACAGAGACCAGGGTCCACAGAGACCAGGGTCAACAGGGACCAGGGTCCACAGGGACCAGGGTCCACAGGGACCAGGGTCATGACTCTCACCTGTCTTTGACCTGCAGCAGGTAACAGATGAGGCTGTAGCCGGCACAGCTCTGGACAAAGTTCCTCTGAGCCGTGAGGAAGGCCTCGGTGGTGAAGCTGCCGTGCTCCTGCAGGAAGTAGTCGAGCAGCGACAGCTGACTCTGTTTCCTCACCTGACGAACAGGAAACGTTCATGTCTGATTAAAACTGATACACAAACGCTTGAGTCTGTCCTCAAGAGACAAACCAGGAGACATGACCACCACAGTGAACAGCTGATTAAAGAGTCAGCTCAGTGGAGAACAACATTTCCCAGAATCCCCTGCGTACCTGGTGCAGAGAGACGGCGTTGAGGACGGGTTCAATCATCCCGCTGTCTGAAGACATCACCAGGATCTTATACGGTTTGATCCACAGAGGAACTCGCTCCTGCTGCCAGATGGACTGAGGACACAACCAGACCTTAGTTCAGGTGTGTCCAGGTGTTTTCAGATGTGTCCAGGTGTGTCCAGGTGTGTTTGGGTATTTACCTGCAGCTGTCGGAGCACCTGATAGGCCAGCAGCTCCTGCCTCAGGTCGTCTCCACACTTAACGATGACGGACAGCAGCCTCCAGTTGGACAGGTGACCGTAGGGCGACGCCTCTCGGATCCTCCTGAACACAGACAACTTGTCAGAACAGGAAGCAGCAGAGGACACTTCCTGTCCTTGTCTCCGGAGACTCACCTGACTTTCTCCTCCCAGGGTTCCTTGAGGGCCACGGCCGACGGGTCCTCGGGGTCCCTCCTGAACGTGGTGGGGGTGTGAGCGAGGTTCTCTGAGAGCCGCCGTCTGAAACCGAGACAGATCAGATGTGGACATCAGACCCTGTCCTGCGTTAGCATTAGCTCATCAAGCTGCTACAAGCCCTGTGGCTACAGGTGAGGAGGCTGGCCTTAGACAGGTAGGTCCCTCCATATGAGCTGGTTCTGGTTCTGGTTTCTTCCTTCTTTCCTGCCACGTTGCCTTCAGGCTCTGGAGGTTCTTCTGAGTGTGATGTTCACGTCACGTGTTCGTTCTTGTCTTTTACCTCAGTCAGGTTAAAGTAGTGTCTGAATGCTGCTGCAGTCTGTCTCTGATCACTGGGTGGTGCTGCTGGAAACAACATCCACCCAACTGAACACTGCTCTGCCTCTGATTGGCTTAGACCGAACACTGCCTCTGATTGGCTTACACTGAACACTGCCTCTGATTGGCTTAGACCGAACACTGCCTCTGATTGGCTTACACTGAACACTGCCTCTGATTGGCTTAGACCGAACACTGCCTCTGATTGGCTTAGACCGAACACTGCCTCTGATTGGCTTAGACTGAACACCATCCTGCCTCTGATTGGCTTAGACTGAACACTGCCTCTGATTGGCTTAGACCGAACACTGCCTCTGATTGGCTTAGACCGAACACTGCCTCTGATTGGCTTAGACCGAACACTGCCTCTGATTGGCTTACCATGAAACCTGAGCCAATCATCATCACTTATGCAGCTCTTGTGTCTGGCTGACACACAACGTAACGCACCACATTTAACTGTTGCTAACGGCGGAGGAACTAGTAATTAGTTAGATTATTAATTACTGAAAAACATAACGTTGTTTATTTTAACACCGTTAATCAGATCAATTAAATTAAACTAAGAATCTGACATTAGAAGGAGCATCACTCTGATCAGTCACTAAGATAACTATGAAGTTAAAGACGTCTCAGCTAAGAACGTTACTAGTTACATGAAGTTATTGACCTCTGGCCTTTGACTGACACTTAAACAGTTAGCATTTAGCATTTAGCTAAGACTGTCCATAGATGTAGTTCTCTCTGTAATATCTGATCAAATGATCTGATCAGAGATCAGTGTTGATCCAGACTGTCACCTGGATTCACATTAAACTAAAGACACAAACACTCTATTACAGATTAAATTAATGTTTAAAATTAGTGTCAGTTTGACTCAATGTGAGAATTAAAAGTAAACTATGAAAGATAAAGACGACTAAATCCAAGATGGCCGTCAGAATGAGTCTTTGTTTACCTGATGTCTCCGGCGGCGATGAACACCGGCTCTTTGCTCTCCAGGCTGGTGATGCTGTCGACAGAGAACTGGCTGATGTTGTCACTGCTGCTCGTCTGAGCTTCGGCCTGAAACACAAACACGTCTGAGTCCCTGCTGAGGATGTGGGAGACCCCGACCGCTAACCAGGAAGTTATTAATAAAGTTTACAGAGACGTCGTTACCTCCACCTGCAGCTGTCCGATGTCGTCCGTGGCCCAAGCCTCGTCGTCATTGTCGTAGTTCGGCACAGTGGAGAAACTTCCTGCTCGTTGCTCCGACGTCATACCACCGTTAGCATTAGCGTTAGCATTAAAGCTGGCGCCACAGTCGAGGTTCTCTGCAGAACGAGCAGAACGGATCCTCGTCTCTGGGATCCTGACGGGAACAGGAGACGTCTCAAAGCTGTGACACTCCAAGACCTCCACATAGATGATGTAGGGAGCCTGGAAGAGGAAGAGGAGGAAGAGGACAACACAGAAGGTTAGTCCAGTTTTAACATTGTTTGTCACGTCCCCAGTCGTCCTGAGTCGTCCCCACCTTGTCCTTAGAGTTGAGGACCACGGCCTGGGTGTGGGGGACCCTGCAGACGTGGTGCTGCTGCTCGGCCGTCGGCAGCCAGACTCGTGCCGGCAGCTTGTGGTTGAGCAGCGACAGCTCTGAGATCAGACGCTGCGTCTTCTGCTCCTTGGTCGGCAGCGTGGCCAGACGCTTCCCGATGCAGAACAGAGACTTGACGAACTCCCTCTGAGGACGAAGACGCTCGGGCTGCGGGGACAAGAGGACAGAGACGTTCAGAGACGTTGATTCATTCATGTTAACACGTTTAACCAGCAGGGGGCGCTCAGGAGTCTAGTTGACCCTCTGGGTCAGAACCAGGACAGACAGCTGGTCCAGTTCCAGGGACGAGACACAGAGACGTCCAAGACATTTACAGGACAGAGTCTGGAGGACGAAGCAACCCAGAGAAAAACGATCTGAAACTGAATAGATTTAAATCGTAAATATTTTAAATGGAGTCTGGTGCTGAAAGCCGATCGCTGATCTCTTCCTTCCCATCGCCACGGCAACCGTCAGGAGTCAGATGTCCAGCTTTGACATGGGACGTTTTATTTTGGTAGGACACTTCCTGCAGCTGATCATAAACATAAAGACGTGATGTCATCGGGGGGAGGAGCCTGACTGTAAAGAAACAATGGCGTCTGAATATAGACAAATCCGCCGCGAACTCTATGGGCACCGCCATCTTGCCTGCCACAATTACTGCGTGCCTGCTAAGTGTGACGGTGTACAGTACAGAGTACAGTACAGTACAGTACAGTTGCCGGTACCCTCTAATGACATTTCAATGAAAGCAGATCCTGCTCATGAAAGAAAATGTCTGGTGAAAGGGAACATTGGGTAGATGATGTCAGGCAGTGGCCAAAACCTACCGATAAGGGTAATTTACTGACCTCATAATGTATTAATGTAAAAATGCGTCAGCCAAATGTAATGTAATGTAACTGAGACGTGTAGATATAAGGCTAAGCTAATTGATGACAACAATAAAACCGAAAGTCATTCTACACTAGCTGTGTTGCTAATATGTTCACAAGTTGCAAATAACTATTAGCCACGACCAGTTGTAGCAATAAAATATCCTACATGTAGGAATAAATAGAATTAAAGCTGCAAGCAGCGTTGAACGGGCCCTCGCAATCCACGCCAGTCGGCGTCCGGCAAGGACGGGGTC
Organism: Chelon labrosus; assembly: GCF_963514085.1. NCBI lineage: Eukaryota > Metazoa > Chordata > Actinopteri > Mugiliformes > Mugilidae > Chelon > Chelon labrosus. The sequence continues at coordinate 394,991 of NC_140349.1, forward strand.
ACTGCATTTCTCAGGGGATACAGTGGAGTAACAGTGCGCCGTGGCACGATAGCTAACAGTTCTCCAATGACAGGCAAAGTCTTCTTGCTTCAAGGATTTATTTTGTCACTCCTCATTTAAGTTTACTGTGAAACTGAAATACATACAACAAAAGATGATTAAATATAAAATTAAGCATACATCTTAAGTATCTCTAAGTATCTCTTACTTCCCTTTACATCTAGTAAAGACTGACAAATACTGTAAATTTATGTACATATACAACTATCCCCCCCCTTTAAGTTGACCAGTCTATATTTTTATTTTTATTTCATTTTATTTCTCTAACGGTGTACATTACACTTATAAGTATGCTTATAAGTATTGCTTACCTTGTGTGCAAACTACTGTTTACTGTAGTACTTATATATTTTATATATTTTTTACTACTGGCTGCAGGTACAACAATACATTACACTGTGCATTGTACTATGTATAACTGTGCATGGGACAAATAAAACCTACCTATCTACCTATCTATCTATCTATCTACCTACCTATCTATCTATCTATCTACCTACCTATCTATCTATCTATCTATCTACCTACCTATACATCTATCTATCTACCTACCTATACATCTATCTATCTATCTATCTACCTACCTACCTATACATCTATCTATCTATCTACCTACCTACCTACCTACCTACCTATCTATCTATCTATCTACCTATCTATCTATAACAACGAAGGGTAATCTCCGCTAGCTTAATGCTAACGTACAATGCGAAACACCATAGACAGGCTAACGGAACTAGCATCGCCATAGCGGCGGCAACATCAAACTCTTTTGACTGTATTCTCTCTGTGGAATCAACAAACAGTTGTATAATTATTCTCTCTGTGTCATCAAAGTATGTTAAAACAGCCTCACCAATCATTAGAAGTTTAACCAACACACACACACACTGACATTCAGCCAGCAGAGAGAAATACTTTGGCTCCATCTGCTGGACAAAGTAGCGAACTACGTGTGCACTGATGATGAAATGAGGGAGAAAGAGCAACTTTTCACTTTCACTACCATAAAAGGCCCTAAAGTTTAACGAAAACTCACAATCTTCGCAGGGAGTGATCATGAAAATCATAAGTATGTCCTGATAACATCAGAAGACAATAAAAATCATCCCGACAGGAATGGCAGCTCATACAACAGACTCTATTTAAATCAGCCCACAATAGGTGGCGCTACAACAATTGCATGAATATTGACATATGGATGTGTTTAGTTAGGGACCAGTAACAATACTGTAAAGTTTCATGCACTTTGGACTGAATTGAAGCATGTTTACAGCACGTTTAAGCACGTTTAATGCAACTTCCTGTTTCATGGCGCGTCAAAAAAACTTTGAGGGGCCAGCAGACCCACGCCACATAGACGAAAAGTCAAAAAGAAAATATGCTCATGTTCATCAAGGGTTCAACTACCTAATTCAATAGTTTTTGAAGTCTATCTGATAGGTTTAATGCCTTAAAAAAAAATGATGATTAATTCCAATTTTCTCCAATTTTCTCCAATTTTCACACTTTTAATAAAAATAGCAGACTTCCTGTTGGGTTTAGAATATGGCTCCAAGAGACTTTTTTGTGCGTCCTGGGATGTTACATATACGTGACATATTTCCAGATTTTTAGACGCAACGGGCTTCAGGGGCTGGTCCGTACAAGGTCCGTAGGTGGCGCTACTGAGCCAATTTGCCACGCCCATGCTCGAGGCCCTGATACATTGCAATTTTCGGGCAAACGAATCTTTCTGCAAATTTTCAGGACTTTTCGTGCATATTTGAAGTCGTGAGAATTTTTTAAAGACCCAGAAAAGAATAATAATAATAATAAAAAGAAACAGTACGAAAACAATAGGGTCCTTGCAACTCCGTTGCATGGCCCCGTTGGGCCCCTGCACTTCGTTGCTCGGGCCCTAATAATAGAATAAATATTCTACATCTACATCTACATCTAGTTATATGAATAACCAGGAACTCTGTGTAATCCGTATGGCCGTAAACATGGACAGTCGATGTGCAATAAAGGTTCGTGAATTTCACAAACAGTTTTATTCCAGGCCTGTAGTTTTGTGCTGTTGTTAAAACAGCCAACCACACAACACGATCTTCCCGGCATCACTGGACAGCATACGTACTAAAAAACTAAATAAAAATAACATTTCCTACAGCTAACGTCTGCTACAGCCGCCTACGGGACCAACACGCTACTTCCGCTATTTCCTTAGCAGCAAGGCCCGCAGTAATGGCGGCGCTGCTTTACTTCCGTGTTTCGCCGGATTTGTCTATAAGACACATATGTGAAGATGCTAACACTGCTAGCATGCTAGCTGACCTGGACCTGCATCCCAGAATGCATTTCATGACAGTGGTTTGTCGTCATGGTCCCTGAACCTGATGAATGAACGTTTAGCAGAAAACAAAAGATTTAAAGAATTTAAAATTAGACTTAAACTTTATCGTCACAGTAGCTGAGGTACACATACAAACACTTTTAAGAACCACAAGATTAAATAAAATAAAATTAAAATAAGTAAAAGAAAATAGTAGAAGCAGAAATGTACAAACTGGTGTCTGTACTACGCTAACGCCTCCACAGCTCGAGGTTGTTGTCGAGCAGTTGATGCTAATCTGAGTAAACTATGACATTTCCCTCATTTAGTCCAGTTAGCAGCAACAATCTAAGCTAAAGAAGCTAAGCTAAGCTAGAACCAGAGGTATCCCTGTCATAGAGTCGTGAATCTGAGAACATTTATAGCTTCAAGCTTCAAATCTCCATCTTCTTCTGGATTGTATAATGATCTCAATGGTAGAATGTGATGATGTCCAGGCTAAATAAAATGTCCAAAGGTTGAATTGTGTGTTCGTTGCCTCCTGTAGTGGAATCAGGAGGATTTTGTAGCCAGATTCACTTTCAAGAGGTAAAAACCCAACGTGGTAAAGCTAGCTAGCAGCAACAAGCTAAGCTACAGAAGCTAAGCTAAGCTAGAACTAGAAGTATGCCTACCAGGCTATAGTAGATGCTAATGAGGGTCTAACACAGATGTTTATAGCTTCAAGCTAAGCTAACACCACAGAGGTTTTATAAATAATAATAATAATAATAAAGAACGTTTGTTAGCTTCTTATTTATGTAATGATAAGAGCTGATTTACTGTTGTAGAATAAAATAAACTCTTTCATTCATATTAAATGATGGAGCAATAAATGTCCTCACCTCCTCGTGCACCGCTTCCACCTTGGGGTTGCTCCCCGTCCGTCGGAGGCCGGCGCCGGGCCCGCTGCTCGCCGTGGTGGCGTCAGACTTGGATCTCTGGTGCGTCCTCCTGGATGGAGAGATGAACACGTCCTCCTGGGCCGGGCCGGCGGCGGCGGCGGCCTCGGCCTCTGTGGTGTTGCTGCTGTGGTGCCGGCGGTGACCATGGCGGTGAGCCGGCGAGGACAGGGGGCTGTCGGAAACAGAGGCGGGGCGGACAACGCCGGACGGAGGAGACGCAGGTTTGAGCTCATCTGACAGGATGAGCTTCCTGAGCTTGGTTCCTCTGGAGTGACGCTGGGTGGAGATGTGCATGTCGGAGGAGTACGCCCCCAGCAGCCAGGCAGACAGCAGCGAGAAGGTGATGCTACCTCGACAGCGATGGATCTGAGGGACGGACCAAGAACACGTTAGGAGGAGCTTCTGGGAAGACGTTAGCTCTAAGGTTGCTAAGCTAGCGGCGGACTCACCAGGTAGGGTCTGATGGCGTCGCCCACCTCCGTGTCCATGTGGACGTACATGTTGAGCAGCTGGGGCAGGTAGAAGTCCACGTCTCCGTCTGGGAAGCTGAACAGACGGTTACCGATGTACGCCTGGACGCCGGGCTCCTTGGACTTGTACAGGTACGCGATCGCCATGGAAACGTCAAACAGCTTGGACTCGAACAGGCGCAGCAGCCACGACTGTTTGGAGGAAGATGGCCGACCTCCCTCCTCTTCCTCCTCTTCCTCCTTGATGGAGCTGGTGTCCATGTTCCACTGTGGACCGCAACGCTCCGTCACCTGCTGCTGTTGTTGTTGTTGCGGTTGCTGCTGTTGTTGTTGTTGCGGTTGCTGTTGCTGCTGCGGTTGCTGTTGCTGTTGCTGTTGTTGTTGTTGTTGCTGTTGTTGTTGCGGTTGCTGCTGTTGCGGTTGCTGCTGCTGTTTGTTGTCAAGCAGCCTGACCTTGAGGAGCACTTCCTGACACGCCTTCAGAGCAACTTCTGGGTCGATCACTGAAAGAAAATGAAAACAGATCAGACAAAGACAATCTCTGGAAACGTTTCTCCAACAATGTGAAGACTATGTGAACTGACTTTTCTTTTCATCTCAGGACATGAAATGGTTTGATGTTGAGAATACCGACCAATGAGACGGCAGCGTCTGTATCTGGACTGTTGGTGGTCACATACTGGGATGCTAAAGCCAGTGCTAACAGTGATGCTAATACAAATACTGATGATGCATCTGTTTCCTGGTCTCGTTACCTTGGTCGACGCCCAGGTCCATCTCCAAGGCGTCCTCTGAGATGGCGTCCAGGGGGGGGCTCGGTCCCCGGGGGTCGCCGCCGCTCGACGTGCCGGTGCTGCCGATGCCTTCGCTGGCGCTGGAGCTGCCGATGCTGCCGGTGCTGCCGATGCTGCCGCTGGGGCTGGAGCTGCGGGGGCTGGCGCTGGGGGAGGACGGCTGTTCGCTATGGGGGGGCGGGGGAAGCTGCAGCTGAGGCCGGGGGTGGTGGTGGTGATGGTGGTGGTGGTGGTGGGTGGGGCAGTCTGAGGAGCTCTCTGAGCAGGAGGAAGACGACGAAGAGGAGGAGGAAGAGGAGGCACTGGAAGGGGAGGAAGGGCAGGAGAAGGTGGTGGGGGAAGAGGAGGAGGCTGGCAGCGGTGGGGGCGGGGCAGAGTGGGAGGGGCTAAGGTGAAGCGGTGGCAGGGAGACCTCAGTGTCGGCCATTTTGGAAGAGCAGACCTAGAGGGAGAGAGGAAATCATAACAATAAGCATTAGCATTGCTAGCTTAAACAAACGTTAGCCACGCACGCTCTGATTCCACAGGAACACATTGAAAACCTGTAGCGTTAGCGCAGCATTAGCGTAGCATTAGCACACATAACTATGACTCATCAGAAACATGAACAACGTACAGACGTTTGTGTAGAGCAGCTGTTAGCATGTGTGGCCTCCTCAGTACCGAGTTTATAAAATAACAGAGATAACAGAGATGATGTAGAGATATTCTAGACGTACCGTCCTGATAACTGAGATAACATAGAGATAATGTAGAGATATTCTAGACGTACCGTCCTGATAACTGAGATAACAGAGATGATGTAGAGATATTCTAGACGTACCGTCCTGATAACTGAGATAACAGAGATGATGTAGAGATATTCTAGACGTACCGTCCTGATAACTGAGATAACAGAGATGATGTAGAGATATTCTAGACGTACCGTCCTGATAACTGAGATAACAGAGATGATGTAGAGATATTCTAGACGTACCGTCCTGATAACTGAGATAACAGAGATGATGTAGAGATATTCTAGACGTACCGTCCTGATAACTGAGATAACAGAGATGATGTAGAGATATTCTAGACGTAACGTCCTGATAACTGAGATAACATAAAGATGATGTCGAGATATTGTAGACGTACCGTCCTGATAACTGAGATAACAGAGATGATGTAGAGATATTGTAGACGTACCGTCCTGATAACTGAGATAACATAGAGATGATGTAGAGATATTCTAGACGTACCGTCCTGATAACTGAGATAACAGAGATGATGTAGAGATATTCTAGACGTACCGTCCTGATAACTGAGATAACAGAGATGATGTAGAGATATTCTAGACGTATCGTCCTGATAACTGAGATAACATAGAGATGATGTAGAGATATTCTAGACGTATCGTCCTGATAACTGAGATAACAGAGATGATGTAGAGATATTCTAGACGTATCGTCCTGATAACTGAGATAACAGAGATGATGTAGAGATATTCTAGACGTACCGTCCTGATAACTGAGATAACAGAGATGATGTAGAGATATTCTAGACGTACCGTCCTGATAACTGAGATAACAGAGATGATGTAGAGATATTCTAGACGTACCGTCCTGATAACTGAGATAACATAAAGATGATGTAGAGATATTCTAGACGTACCGTCCTGATAACTGAGATAACAGAGATGATGTAGAGATATTCTAGACGTACCGTCCTGATAACTGAGATAACAGAGATGATGTAGAGATATTCTAGACGTACCGTCCTGATAACTGAGATAACAGAGATGATGTAGAGATATTCTAGACGTATCGTCCTGATAACTGAGATAACAGAGATGATGTAGAGATATTCTAGACGTATCGTCCTGATAACTGAGATAACAGAGATGATGTAGAGATATTCTAGACGTACCGTCCTGATAACTGAGATAACAGAGATGATGTAGAGATATTCTAGACGTACCGTCCTGATAACTGAGATAACATAGAGATGATGTAGAGATATTCTAGACGTACCGTCCTGATAACTGAGATAACAGAGATGATGTAGATATTCTAGACGTACCGTCCTGATAACTGAGATAACAGAGATGATGTAGAGATATTCTAGACGTACCGTCCTGATAACTGAGATAACAGAGATAATGTAGAGATATTCTAGACGTACCGTCCTGATAACTGAGATAACAGAGATGATGTAGAGATATTCTAGACGTACCGTCCTGATAACTGAGATAACATAGAGATGATGTAGAGATATTCTAGACGTACCGTCCTGATAACTGAGATAACAGAGATGATGTAGAGATATTCTAGACGTACCGTCCTGATAACTGAGATAACAGAGATGATGTAGAGATATTCTAGACGTACCGTCCTGATAAATGAGATAACAGAGATGATGTAGAGATATTCTAGACGTACCGTCCTGATAATGTAAATTCTGAACTCATTCATTGACAGGAAGTGACCAGACACATGAACACACGTACTTCCTGTTCAGCAGAGAAACATGTTGGTGTCACAAATAATGATCAACGTCAGTATCCACCCTCAGGATCCGACAGGAAGTCACCATCATCATCCTCCTCCTCCTCCTCGCGCTGAGTCTGACTCCACGTTTCTCTCGGCTCACTAACACTGGCATCTGTTACCATGACAACGCTTCCTATAAATGGTTCGGTGTCCGTGGCGACACCTCCACGCTGCTCCGCTGCCTTGTCGTCACGGTTGAGAAACACGTCTGAGGGGAGGAGCTCAGCTGATCAGCTGGTTTCACCTGAGTTCTGCTCGAAGGTTACGTCACCACGGTAACAACACGAGGACACACACACACACACACACACAGAGCTGAGCATGATGTCATCACACTGCACTGATAGAGACAGATGGGTTCCAGATGTGGAGGTTGTTGCCACGGAGACAGTGTTTACAGAGCGTTTCTATCAGTGTCAGTTAAAGTCTTCGTAACCGTCTCTACACGTGTTCCTAATATTCTGACATTATGCTCAGCGGGCTGCAAACACGTCTGTCCTCCAGGTGAATCAACACCTTTCTGACGTCACTGGTGTACCTAATGAACTGGACACGGAGTTAAAGTTCATGTTGTGCAGACGCTGGTTTTAACGGAGGACAGTGAAGGCATCATCGACGTGTTACGTTCAGGACAAAGTGTGAAGTTTATCAGAGTCAACACAGATGTTAACAACAGGAAGTGAAGACAGAGGTCTCACTCTGCTTCAGGTTGAGTTGCACTTTAACTTTTATTTATTAATTAAAACATTAAAGAGATTTAAATGTAAACGGTCACGATTAAACATGTGACCCACACACTACGGATATACCAGTGTACAGCTGTGTAGAAATAATATAGAGATAGACCAGGGGCGCACTGGCCCCCATTAAAGAGAGGAAGAGGAGGAGGAGGAGGAGGAGGAGGAGAGCCGCTCCCTCCTGATGAAAACAAACCGGAGGAAGAAGGAGGAGAGTCGGCCTCAAAACAGGCCCACAGGCCGGAGCTTTAACTCCGGAACATCCGAACTACTAACACGGCTAACAGCTAACAGCTAACGGCTACCAGCTAACGGCTACCAGCTAGCTTCACTGAACCAACACAAACAGATTAAAGAAAGTAAAAGGAAGAAAAGCAGCGAAGAAGAAGGAGACCTACCCGGGGACGGGGGCGCCTTCAGTCCGGTTTAAAAGCTCCGACACTCGGCCTTCGGTCCGGTTTTCTTCCCGGGAGTGTCCGGGTTGAGTCCGGGGCTTCAGTCCCGGCTATGTGGCGACTCTCTGTCCGTGTGTTTAGGCTCGGTACCGGTCCATCTGCTCCGCGGTCTGCGGTCCGACGACACTCCGTCTGCTTTAAAGCAGCAGTGACGCAACATCCGTCAAGGCAGCGGCGCTCCGGAACCAACGGAACTTCCGCTACCGGTTACAACAATAAAAGCACGTTAATCTGTTATTATCCGTGATTTTCATTTATTTCATTAAACCTTTGTTTCTCATTTTAAGTCTTTTCAAATTTAAATTTCTGCATCATATTGTATTTGTGAATTTCTGTTTATTTCTATCAGGAGGGAGCTGGAGTCGACAGTAGCCTGGCTGCATGGACCATCGACTCCAACAGGCCGCAGCATGTGAGGCTTCATGACTGTGTGTCTGATGTGGTAGTCTGCAGCACGGGGCGCGGCAGGGTACTGTGCTCTCTCCCTTCCTCTTCACCCTGTATACATCGGACTTCAGACACAACACGGACAGCTGCCACCTCCAGAAAGTCTCTGATGATGTGTGTCTCAGGGAAACGACCTGGACTACCTGGAGGTCATCACCAGCTTTGTGGACTGGTGTGCTCTGAACCACCTGCACATCAACGCCAGAAAGACAAAGGCAGGAAACCACACCTGACTGCACCGGTGAACATCCAGGGCTTGGACATCGAGGTCGTGGAGGATTACAAGTACCTGGGTGTTCACCTCAACAATAAACTGGACTGGACACACAACACAAACGCCCTGTACAAGAAGGGCCAAAGTCGTCTCCACCTGCTTAGACGACTGAGGTCCTTTGGAGTGTGCAGGTCACTGCTCAGGACCTTCTATGACTCTGTGGTGGCTTCTGCCATCCTGTATGCAGTGGTCTGCTGGAGCAGTGGGAGCTCAGAGAGGGACAGGAAGAGACTGAACAAGCTGGTCAGACGGGCCGGCTCTGTCCTGGACTGCTCTCTGGACTCCATGGAGGAGGTGGGTGAGAGGAGGATGTTAGCCAAGCTGACATCAATCATGGACAACCCCTCTCACCCACTGCATCAGACTGTTTCAGACCTCAGCAGCTCCTTCAGCAGCAATAAACATGTCTTATCTATATTTATGAGTCAATTTAAAAGTGTTCTTCGCCCCCCCCCCCCCCCCCCCCCGTGACCCTTCACAGGACAAGTGGTTAGAGAAGATGAATGAATGAATGAATCACTGGACATCCAGAACGTCTTTATTCTCACTTCTTTTTAGATGAAACCGATTTTATCGTCATTATTTTAATCACGTGAGATATTATAGGATGTGCTGACCTCATGAAATAAAACTTTTTAGAAGTTGTTTTGTCTCTGTGGTATAAAGTTTCAAAGTCAAGGTGATTCATTAATAATGTTCCTTTATTAAAACCAGTAAGCTGCAGGCTATGACGCCTTTATTTTGAAGAGAGCACGGCGTCAGTTCCTGTGTTACTGCAGGTACCTTGACGGTGCAGCTGGTTCTGGTTCTGTCCTCCCACACAGCTTCAGCTGGTTCGAACCTTTATCAGTCTTTTATTAGTTATCGTTAATTATTAATCATTTATATGATCTGTGAGCTCTGAGTCTGGGTTAGCAGCTGATGATTCAGACTTCAGGGCAGAGCGCCACCCAGCGGCCCACACACAAGAATAATAAAAAGAGGAACAAACAGAAAAAGATGGAAACGGAACAGGAAGAACCGGTTCCAGGAGTCTGAGATCGGAACCAGAACCAGAGACAGAGACAGAGACAGAACCAGAGACAGAACCAGGGACAGAGACAGAGACAGAGACAGAGACAGAGACAGAACCAGAGACAGAACCAGGGACAGAGACAGAGACAGAGACAGAACCAGAGACAGAACCAGAACCAGAGACAGAGACAGAACCAGAACCAGAGACAGAGACAGAGACAGAACCAGAACCAGAACCAGAGACAGAGACAGAGACAGAACCAGAGACAGAACCAGGGACAGAGACAGAACCAGAGACAGAACCAGGGACAGAGACAGAGACAGAACCAGAGACAGAACCAGAACCAGAGACAGAGACAGAACCAGAACCAGAGACAGAGACAGAACCAGAGACAGAACCAGAGACAGAGACAGAACCAGAACCAGAGACAGAACCAGAGACAGAGCCAGAACCAGAGACAGAGACAGAGACAGAGACAGAACCAGAGACAGAGACAGAGACAGAGACAGAACCAGAACCAGAACCAGAGACAGAGACAGAGACAGAGACAGAGATCGGAACCAGAACCAGAGACAGAGACAGAGACAGAACCAGAACCAGAACCAGAGACAGAGACAGAGATCGGAACCAGAACCAGAACCAGAGACAGAGACAGAGACAGAACCAGAACCAGAACCAGAACCAGAGACAGAGACAGAACCAGAACCAGAGACAGAACCAGAACCAGAACCAGAGACAGAACCAGAGACAGAGACAGAGACAGAACCAGAACCAGAGACAGAACCAGAACCAGAACCAGAGACAGAACCAGAGACAGAGACAGAGACAGAGACAGAACCAGAGACAGAGACAGAGACAGAACCAGAGACAGAACCAGAGACAAAGACAGAACCAGAGACAGAGACAGAGACAGAACCAGAGACAGAGACAGAGACAGAACCAGAACCAGAACCAGAGACAGAGACAGAGACAGAACCAGAGACAGAACCAGGGACAGAGACAGAGACAGAGACAGAGACAGAACCAGGGACAGAGACAGAGACAGAACCAGAACCAGAGACAGAGACAGAGACAGAACCAGGGACAGAGACAGAGACAGAGACAGAACCAGAGACAGAGACAGAGACAGAACCAGAGACAGAGACAGAGACAGAACCAGAGACAGAACCAGAGACAGAGACAGAGAGCGAGTGAACGTCTTTTATTCCATCAATGTAGGAAAATAGATTCACATCAACGTCCTCCATCACTTTCTCCTCAAACACAAACCAACAACATGAAAGTGCTTTCACTGACGTCTTGTCAAACAGGAAGTTCGTTCTGTTGTAACCAGCATCAGCCACAACGTTCTGGAGTAAAGTGCAAATAAAAACAAAAGAGGAAGTCACAAAGAAACGAAATGCAGACCGACAGGAAAACCATGCAGGAAGAGATGACATCAACCAGCTGTACAACCACAAACAACTACATTACCCAGAGTTCCTGAGCCTCAGGCAGCAGCGCCTGCAAGACTTCACTCAGGGTAAAAACAACAAACTGGATTTAAACAAGAAGAAAATAAAACAACAAAGATCAACGTCAGCTGACGACTCGTCATCTGTCACCTCCTCCATCTTCATCATCATCAACATCATCATCATCATCATCATCATCAACATCATCATCATCATCAACATCATCATCATCAACATCACCATCATCATCATCATCATCACCATCATCATCATCATCATCAACATCATCATCATCATCATCATCATCAACATCATCATCATCAACATCACCATCATCATCATCATCACCATCATCATCATCATCATCATCATCATCATCTTCATCATCATCACCATCATCATCATCATCATCAACATCAACATCTTCATCTTCATCATCATCATCATCATCATCATCATCAACATCATCATCAACATCATCATCATCATCTTCATCATCATCATCATCAACATCATCTTCATCATCATCATCATCGTCAACATCATCATCATCATCTTCATCATCATCATCATCAACATCATCTTCATCATCAACATCATCATCATCATCATCATCATCATCATCTTCATCAACATCATCATCATCATCATCATCATCAACATCATCTTCATCATCAACATCATCATCATCATCATCATCATCATCAACATCATCATCATCATCATCATCATCATCATCTTCATCATCATCATCTTCATCAACATCATCATTATCATCATCATCATCTTCATCAACATCATCATCATCATCATCATCATCTTCATCAACATCATCATCATCAACATCATCATCATCATCATCAACATTCATCATCATCATCATCATCATCATCATCAACATCATCTTCATCATCAACATCATCATCATCATCATCATCATCAACATCATCATCATCATCATCAACATCATCATCATCATCTTCATCAACATCATCATCATCATCGTCATCATCTTCATCATCATCATCTTCATCAACATCATCATCATCATCATCATCTTCATCAACATCATCATCATCATCATCATCATCAACATCATCATCATCATCATCATCATCAACATCATCATCATCATCATCATCATCATCATCTTCATCAACATCATCATCATCATCATCATCATCATCAACATCATCATCATCATCAACATTCATCATCATCATCATCATCATCATCATCAACTTTCAAACATGTCCATGACAGGAAGTGACATCAGAGATGGTTGTCATGGAGACTGATACCCGGTTCTGATCCTTTCATCTTTGATTATCTGACCCGTTTCTGTTTGAGCAGCACAGCTCCACAGTGAGACATCCAAACGTCTAGACCCGGTTCTCCTCAGGAACCTGGACCAGCCTGGACCAATCTGGACCAACCTGGACCAATCTGGACCAACCTGGACCAACCTGGACCAGCCTGGACCAATCTGGACCAACCTGGACCAATCTGGACCAGCCTGGACCAACCTAGACCAGCCTGGACCAGCCTGGACCAACCTGGACCAACCTGGACCAATCTGGACCAACCTGGACCAACCTGGACCAGCCTGGACCAATCTGGACCAACCTGGACCAATCTGGACCAGCCTGGACCAACCTAGACCAGCCTGGACCAGCCTGGACCAACCTGGACCAACCTGGACCAATCTGGACCAGCCTGGACCAATCTGGACCAGCCTGGACCAGAAGATGGGTCCAGGCTGGTCCAGGTTGGTCAGTATCAGTTCTAGGTTCCTAAACATCTAAACATTAGAGTCAATGTGAACGTAAACTAGTTCTTGTTTCATGTCTTCAGACCAACTTGTCTTTGTTTCTTCTCTCTTTACTCACGGTTCACCAGCACTATTAGAATTATTATTAATATCATCATGACCAGATGTAGAAGTCAAGCCTGAGGCTCGGTCGGCCTCAAGCCGAGCCTAAAGCCGAGCCTGAGGCCGAGCCTGAGGCAGAGCCTGAGGCTCGGTCGGCCTCAAGCCGAGCCTAAAGCCGAGCCTGAGGCAGAGCCTGAGGCCGAGCCTGAGGCCGAGCCTAAAGCCGAGCCTGAGGCCGAGCCTGAGGCAGAGCCTGAGGCTCGGTCGGCCTCAAGCCGAGCCTAAAGCCGAGCCTGAGGCCGAGCCTGAGGCAGAGCCTGAGGCTCGGTCGGCCTCAAGCCGAGCCTAAAGCCGAGCCTAAAGCCGAGCCTGAGGCCGAGCCTGAGGCCGAGCGTCACAGATCAACTTTCCCATCATGCAACAGGTGACCTTAACAGTCGCTGTCTGAGCACAGGAAGGACAACGTCCTGCGGGTTGTAGCACCAACGATGAAGAAGACAACGCTCTCGCCACGCAGCGAGGCGCCATTTGGCAAAAGTGAAGAACAGCAATGTGACATCACCATGACGACCGAGAGTCAGACTCCTCCAGAAACACCACAGAAGAAGAGGAGGAGGAGGAGCAAAGGTTATTTAATGGTGCTGCTGAACCACAGCTTCAGCTCCTGAAACTTCTTTACACGATGAATCGATTCAATGTTGATAAAATAAAAAAATAAAAATGAAATAAAGCTTTGAAACGTCTTTAAGTCCAGACATCAGAGAAAAGCAACAAGTTCTGTTATTTAACAGATGATCTGTCAAAGTCTCGTCTTCTGTTTCAGTGTTTTAGTATTTAATGGTCTGTATTTATTTAAACTGCTGAATGAGACGCTCTGATGGCGGCCGGATGTGATGATGTAGAGGCTGAATAAAACAGCTGATCGTCTGGAGGATCATCTTCATCATCTGATCAGCTGTTACTGACGTCATAGACCAAACTATTTATGTGGAATACTGGCCGATAACCGGCGGTGGACGACTGATCGGACCTCAGGAAGTGATCAACGCAGCGGGGACGCTGTGGACAGAAAGCAGAGTGTGAAGTGTCCTGCAGAGGACAGCGATGCGTCCGCTAGAGACACAACTGACCAACACCACTGAAGAAGAAACGAGGGAGTAGAAATAGATAGATGAACTTCTGAAGTTCATCGTCAGCGTCTGGTCAGAGGGTTCTTTTCTAGACTCTACGGTCCAGGTTGATTTAAATCCTGCGGTTCTTAGACCTCCAGGTTCCAGGTCTGAGGTTCTGGACCATGGTGGTGTCACATGGCTGCTCCAGAGCTGCTGAGGCTCTCTGAGGAGGAGGTTGAATTAGTGCAAAGGGCGCATGGTAACATATAACAACAGCTAAGCTAATTAGCGGGCTAATCAGTGCTACAAAAGCTAACGCTAAGCTAACATCCGTCGTCACTGAACGGTTCTTACTGCATCTGGATGTGTCGGCGCTACGTGGCAGGAAACCTTGTGCTTGGCTCTTTGTGCCTGAGCTGAAGCGTCTTCTGGTGAACTTTGACCCCTGTGATCAGCTGACCCCTGTGATCAGCTGACCCCTGTGATCAGCTGACCCCTGTGATCAGCTGACCCCTGTGATCAGCTGGCTCCTCTAGCAGCAGCCCAGCTGATCACAGGGGTCAGACACAGGATGACACACTAATAGATAAAAACATGAATCTGTTCAGAACAGACGTCGTCCTCTGAATCGAGGCTCCGCTCAGATTTAGAACTTAGAACCTTCTGAAGGTTCTGACCCGTAAAACCAACTGTCTCCATGAATCCTTCCTCCTCCTCCTCCTCCTCCTCCTCCTCTCGCTCTGATGTGAAGCAGGAGCAGAGATGAAACATGCAGGTTTCTGTCTAAGTGCTGTGGGCCAATGGGAGGACGGCGTGTGGGAGGGTTGGCTTCATTCGTCCTCCTGATTGGCTCTCTGCTGCTGCCAATCAGGGACTTCCACCAATCAGGAAGAGGAGATGATGACAGCAGGAGGAGGGAGGTGAGTGCTAATGTCCCTCTTTCTTTGAGGAGGTGCCGCCCTCCCCTGCGTGCTCCTCTACGGTGGAGGAGGTGGGGGGCGGGCTGATGGCCAGCTCCACCGGCGTGAGCGTGATCTCCACCTCCCCCCGCTCCTCGTGCAGCGTGGGGAGGGGCAGAGGAGGCGGGGGTGGAGGAGCGGCGCTGTTGTTGTTGCTCGGCCTCGGAGCTTTCTGGATGACCTCCACCATCGGGGTCCGTCCCCCCAGCTCCCAGCTGGGGTTTCCTGGACTCTGGAACAGCAGCAGGGGCCGTCCGTGGCGGTCCGGCTCGGCCGCTCCGCCCGGCACCACCACGCCGTGGTGCTCCACCAGCCGGTGAGCCGAGTCTGACACCGGCAGAGGACTCAGAACCAGCCCCGGCTGCTCCTGGATCACCAGCTCCAGAACCGGCTGTGACGAAGACGAGGAGGAGGAGGAGGAGGAGGCCTTCTGGATGACGCCCCCGGACAGGGAGGTGATGATGGGGGGGTGTGGCTGAGGAGCAGAGGGGGGAGGAGGAGGCAGGGAGTCCTCGGGGCGAGGCTTTCTTGGTCGTCCACGTTTCCTCTTCACCGGAGGAGCGTTGGAGGCGGAGCTACCGGACCCGCCCGCGGCGCCACCTGGCGTCACCACCTCCGGGGGGCGCTTGGCGGCGTTCCCTCGGGCTTTCTGGACCACTGAGGTGGGGGCTGCTGGGACATGAAGCTGCTGAGGAGGAGGAGGCCCCTCCCTCTCGTAGGACAGACAGCCTTGAGGCAGGATCATCACGGGAACGCCCTGCTGCTGGGGCAGCGTCGCCATGATGACCTTCATCCCTCCTCCGCTGGCGGCGGAGGCGGGGGCGGGGCCTCCGGATCCAGACGCCCCCCCGACACCGGAGGCATCTTTAGGCGCCAGCGAGGGCGGAGAGGAACGAACAGACAGCGTCTTATCTGGGATGGAGCTCCGAGGGAGGAGTCTAGGTAACTGCTTCATGTACGCCTCCATCTGCACCTGCACCTCCACCTGCACCACACACAGGGGGCGGGGCTTAGGAATACAGTCACCTGCTCATATGTAAACAAGACAAGTTATTGATGTTGACATACCGCAGGACGCAGCGAGGAGGACGAGGAAGAGGAGGAGGAGGATGAGGAAGAAGGGGGAGGAGCCTCCAGGGAGGACGGTTTGGCCACTGCAGCTGATTTGTCTCCAGACGGCAGCTTCAGCGAGGACGAGTCTCCGAGGTCCTTCTGCAGAAAGACAGGAAGTGGTCAGCAGCTGATCGATGAACCAGACTCTGATCAGCAAGAATCAGATGAAACCTTCTGGTCTGCTGCTCCGTCTCCGTCAGCTCTGGGGGGGACAGGTGTCTTCTTAATGACCTTATGAGGTTTAGCTGGACCTCCTGAGGACAGAGAGACATCGTTAAAATGGACAGAATGGACCAGGCGTCCTCACAGAGACAGGGGACACAGACCTGCCAGGGCTGCAGACATGACCAGCTCGGCCTGGCTGCAGCGAGGGTTGACGTTCTGGTCCTGGATCAGGTAACGAGCGACGTCCACCACCGTGTCGAAGGAACGCTTCAGGACCTTCTGCGCCCACTCACAGATCAGCTCGCACGCCGCCTCCGTCACTTCCTGTTTGTAGGTCTGGACCAACTCAGTTAACTCCGCCTGGACAACAAGACGAGACAGTGGACTTACTGAGGGGAGGTAGGGGGACGGGTTGGACTGGTGTCAGTACTGGGGGGGGACAGGTCTGTACCGGGTCATTCTTCAGGTCCAGGTTGGGCAGCAGAGGCATGTTCAGAACGGTCTTCCTCCTGATGCCGCTGTAACAGTACGTGTCGCCACACAGGTCAGGGAATTTAACTAGCAACCCTCACAGCCTCAGGGGCCACGGCCTCAGGGGCCACATGGGCTCCAGGGGCCACATGGGCTCCAGGGGCCACGGCCTCAGGGGCCACAGCCTCAGGGGCCACATGGGCTCCAGGGGCCACATGGGCTCCAGGGGCCACATGGGCTCCAGGGGCCACAGCCTCAGGGGCCACATGGGCTCCAGGGGCCACAGCCTCAGGGGCCACATGGGCTCCAGGGGCCACAGCCTCAGGGGCCACATGGGCTCCAGGGGCCACATGGGCTCCAGGGGCCACAGCCTCAGGGGGCCACATGGGCTCCAGGGGACACATGGGCTCCAGGGGCCACAGCCTCAGGGGCCACATGGGCTCCAGGGGCCACATGGGCTCCAGGGGCCACAGCCTCAGGGGCCACATGGGCTCCAGGGGCCACATGGGCTCCAGGGGCCACAGCCTCAGGGGCCACATGGGCTCCAGGGGCCACATGGGCTCCAGGGGCCACAGCCTCAGGGGCCACAGCCTCAGGGGGCCACATGGGCTCCAGGGGCCACATGGGCTCCAGGGGCCACAGCCTCAGGGGCCACATGGGCTCCAGGGGCCACAGCCTCAGGGGCCACAGCCAAATTAACACCATCATCAAACAGAATAGTTTCCCTGAAACTGTCCTCATGTCTCTGGAGACAGTGTCTGTCCAGCAGGTTAAAGGATATTTGGACTGTCCTCTGCCCCCGAGACGTCTCGCCTTGATGTTGGGAAAAATGTCTCTGATGATCTTCCCAAAGTTGGCGGCACTCAGAGGACGATGCTGGAGGTTCTCACAGTATCTCCTGGAGGACAGGGACAGGACAGGGACAGGAGAGAGAGAGAGGACAGATTACTATTAAATGGTCTCGTCTCTAAAGTGTCCTCTGAGACGTGTGGACGTGTGAATGTGTCCTGACTTGTATGTCTCGTAGACATCCTGCTTGGGGAGACATGTGTCTGAATGCTCCTCCAGGTGACTACGGATCCAGTTACAGGTGTGGAGCTGGTCGGCGGTGTTCACTGAGCTGGAGTCACCGCCACTGGAGACACAAACAAACAGGTACACAATAAACAAACAGGTAAACAATAAACAAACAGGTACACAATAAACAAACAGGTAAACAATAAACAAACAGGTACACAATAAACAAACAGGTAAACAATAAACAAACAGGTACACAATAAACAAACACGTACACAATAAACAAACAGGCACACAATAAACAAACAGGTAAACAATAAACAAACAGGTAAACAATAAACAAACAGGTACACAATAAACAAACAGGTAAACAATAAACAAACAGGTACACAATAAACAAACACGTACACAATAAACAAACAGGTAAACAATAAACAAACAGGCACACAATAAACAAACAGGTACACAATAAACAAACAGGTAAACAATAAACAAACAGGTACACAATAAACAAACACGTACACAATAAACAAACAGGTACACAATAAACAAACACGTACACAATAAACAAACAGGCACACAATAAACAAACAGGTAAACAATAAACAAACAGGTAAACAATAAACAAACAGGCACACAATAAACAAACAGGTACACAATAAACAAACAGGCACACAATAAACAAACAGGTACACAATAAACAAACACGTACACAATAAACAAACAGGTACACAATAAACAAACACGTACACAATAAACAAACAGGTAAACAAACAGGTACACATTAAACAAACAGGCACACAATAAACAAACAGGTACACAATAAACAAACAGGCACACAATAAACAAACAGGCACACAATAAACAAACAGGTAAACAATAAACAAACAGGTAAACAAACAGGTAAACAATAAACAAACAGGTAAACAATAAACAAACAGGTACACAATAAACAAACAGGTACACAATAAACAAACAGGCACACAATAAACAAACAGGTACACAATAAACAAACAGGCACACAATAAACAAACAGGTAAACAATAAACAAACAGGTAAACAAACAGGTAAACAATAAACAAACAGGTAAACAATAAACAAACAGGTACACAATAAACAAACAGGTACACAATAAACAAACAGGTACACAATAAACAAACAGGCACACAATAAACAAACACGTACACAATAAACAAACACGTACACAATAAACAAACAGGTAAACAATAAACAAACAGGTACACAATAAACAAACAGGTAAACAATAAACAAACACGTACACAATAAACAAACAGGTAAACAATAAACAAACACGTACACAATAAACAAACAGGTACACAATAAACAAACAGGTAAACAAACTGGTACACAATAAACAAACAGGTACACAATAAACAAACAGGTAAACAATAAACAAACACGTACACAATAAACAAACAGGTACACAATAAACAAACAGGTAAACAAACTGGTACACAATAAACAAACAGGTACACAATAAACAAACAGGTACACAAACACGTACACAATAAACAAACAGGTACACAATAAACAAACAGGTACACAATAAACAAACAGGTACACAAACAGGTACACAATAAACAAACAGGTACACAATAAACAAACAGGTACACAATAAACAAACAGGTACACAAACAGGTACACAATAAACAAACAGGTAAACAAACAAACAGGTACACAATAAACAAACAGGCACACAATAAACAAACACGTACACAATAAACAAACAGGTACACAATAAACAAACAGGTACACAATAAACAAACAGGTACACAATAAACAAACAGGTAAACAATAAACAAACAGGTACACAATAAACAAACAGGTAAACAATAAACAAACACGTACACAATAAACAAACAGGTACACAATAAACAAACAGGTAAACAAACTGGTACACAATAAACAAACAGGTACACAATAAACAAACAGGTAAACAATAAACAAACACGTACACAATAAACAAACAGGTACACAATAAACAAACAGGTAAACAAACTGGTACACAATAAACAAACAGGTACACAATAAACAAACAGGTACACAATAAACAAACAGGTAAACAAACTGGTACACAATAAAGAAACAGGTACACAATAAACAAACAGGTACACAAACAGGTACACAATAAACAAACAGGTACACAATAAACAAACAGGTACACAAACAGGTACACAATAAACAAACAGGTACACAATAAACAAACAGGTAAACAAACAGGTACACAATAAACAAACAGGTAAACAATAAACAAACACGTACACAATAAACAAACAGGTAAACAATAAACAAACACGTACACAATAAACAAACACGTACACAATAAACAAACAGGTAAACAATAAACAAACATGTACACAATAAACAAACAGGTAAACCATAAACAAACATGTACACAATAAACAAACATGTACACAATAAACAAACAGGTAAACAATAAACAAACATGTACACAATAAACAAACATAAATAAATAAATAAATCAAACCCAGGTCTGACCTCTTGTCTCCTGAGCTGGGTCCTGAGGGCAGCTGGAGGTACAGGTACAGTTTGTCGTTGTCCGAGAACCGTTGGACGTCTTGCTGTGGAGACAAGGAAGACGGCAAAACAGAGACATAAGAGACATCAGAGATAACAGAGACACCTGGGGGTCAAAGGTCAGACAAGGTTCTTACTAGGATCTGGTCCACTTTGGTCTGGACATTCTTCCTGTGGGACAGAAGAACAAACGTCAGCTTCACTTACACACTTCCTAGATCTACTGGTCACCATGGTTACCCTCCTCCCAGAGGACGTCTCTGATCTAAAGACACCTACGAGATGTTGCTCTTGAGTTTCTGCAGCAGCATGCTGGGCTCCGTGTCGCCCTCCCCCGACTCCAGGCCCCCCTCCCCTCGCCGCTGGGCATCGGCCCGCTGGCGCCGCTGGTCCTCCGACATCTGGATCAACCTCTGGACCTACTAACGTACGCTGAGGAGCAGCATCTGGAAGGGAAGGAGGAAATACTGGATTATAAACTGAAGTTATTTCTTCCTAATCTCATGTTCACCAGGGGGGGCTGGACATGGCCTCCACTGGTTCTATCAATCAAAGACTAAACTACAAACACATTGACATGACAGACATATTTGGTCATGTGACTTTGCTTCTTCTTCCTCTACTTGATCTCTGCCAGCCATGATGTCAGCCATGATGCCAGCCATGATGCCAGCCATGACGCCAGCCATGATGTCAGCCATGATGCCAGCCATGATGCCAGCCATGACGCCAGCCATGATGTCAGCCATGATGCCAGCCATGATGCCAGCCATGATGCCAGCCATGATGCCAGCCATGACGTCAGCCATGATGCCAGCCATTAATATAAATATAGGTTAATATGAATAAATATAAATATAAATATAGATATAGATTAATATAAATATAGATTAATGTAGATTAATATAAATATAGGTTAATATAGATATAGATTAATATAAATATAGGTTAATATGAATAAATATAAATATAGATAAATATAGATATAGATTAATATAAATATAGATTAATGTAGATTAATATAAATATAGGTTAATATAGATATAGATTAATATAAATGTAGATTAATGTAAATTAATATAAATATAGGTTAATATAGATATAGATTAATATAAATATAGGTTAATATAGATATAGATTAATATAAATGTAGATTAATATAGATTAATATAAATATAGGTTAATATGAATAAATATAAATATAGATAAATATAGATATAGATTAATATAAATATAGATAAATGTAGATTAATATAAATATAGGTTAATATAGATATAGATTAATATAAATGTAGGTTAATATAGATATAGATTAATATAAATATAGGTTAATATAGATATAGATTAATATAAATATAGATAAATATAGATATAGATTAATATAAATATAGATTAATGTAGATTAATATAAATATAGGTTAATATAGATATAGATTAATATAAATGTAGATTAATGTAAATTAATATAAATATAGATTAATATAGATATAGATTAATATAAATATAGATTAATGTAGATTAATATAAATATAGGTTAATATAGATATAGATTAATATAAATGTAGATTAATATAGATTAATATAAATATAGGTTAATATGAATAAATATAAATATAGATAAATATAGATATAGATTAATATAAATATAGATTAATGTAGATTAATATAAATATAGGTTAATATAGATATAGATTAATATAAATATAGATAAATATAGATATAGATTAATATAAATATAGATTAATGTAGATTAATATAAATATAGGTTAATATAGATATAGATTAATATAAATGTAGATTAATGTAGATTAATATAAATATAGATTAATATAGATATAGATTAATATAAATATAGATTAATATAGATTAAAATAAATATAGATTAATATAGATATAGATTAATGTAGATTAATATAAATATAGATTAATATAGATTAATATAGATATAGATAAATATAGATATAGATTAATATAAATATAGATTAATATAAATATAGATTACTATAGATAAATATAAATATAGATAAATATAAATATAGATTAATATAGATATAGATAAATATAGATAAATATAAATATAGATTAATATAGATAAATATAAATATAGATAAATATAGATATAGATTAATATAGATTAATATAAATATAGATTAATATAGATATAGATTAATATAGATATAGATTAATGTAGATTAATATAAATATAGATTACTATAGATAAATATAAATATAGATTAATATAGATAAATATAGATATAGATTAATATAGATAAATATAAATATAGATTAATATAAATATAGATTAATATAGATATAGATTAATATAGATTAATATAAATATAGATTAATATAGATATAGATTAATATAGATTAATATAGATAAATATAAATATAGATTAATATAAATATAGATTAATATAAATATAGATTAATATAGATATAGATTAATATAGATTAATATAAATATAGATTAATATAAATATTAGGGGTGTGCCAAAATATCGATACTACAATATATCGTGTTATTTCGTCTCGCGGCACGTTATCGATACACTGACGCCAAATATCGATATTTAAACAATAAACATACAGCGGTTCTAAACAAATTCTCTCACAAAAACCTGCTACAATTTTGACACTACTTCAAGCCACCACATGATGGCGCTTAGCATGAATAAAAATGGGTGCTGCGGCCAAGGACGCTGAACATGTAAGCAGCCAATAAAACAAAGAAGAAGAAGTTAGCCGAAGAAGAAGAAAATGGCGGAAGGCGGTGGAGAAAAACTTGTGGTAAATACTCTAATAGTATATTTATTAGAACCATCTCGGCAGGTCAGGGTTTCGGCGGCACGGTGTGGGAGGATCCCCTCAGCGGGACCTCTCCCCGGCGTCGGCCGGCCCCCGCCGGGCGCATTTCCTCCGTGGCGGTGTGCCGCAACCGGCTCTGGGCCGGACCGGCGCGACTGCCGACCGGCAGCGGACTGTCCTCAGTGCGCTCTGACCGCGTCGCGCCGCTCATTTGTTGTTAATGTTCTGTATGCATACCATGTTATGGTAACTGTACGTTTTCAATAAATGAACCTAGTATTTTATAGGTTCAAATAGACACAAATCTTGTTTTTATTCATTCTACTGGTAGTTCGTTTTGCTCAAATAGAAATTGAGGCATGCCTCAATTCTAATTCATGCTTCTAATGCGAGGAGAAGAGTCCAACAATCTCCGTCATCAGACATCTGTGTGTCCCAGTGGCCAGTGTACGGAACGTGTTTTTTCTACTGCAGGTGGCATAATCAGCTCTCAGAGGAGCAGTTTTCAGTTATCATAATGCACTGAAATGTAAATTTTTTTTGTGAATTTCTGTTAATAAATTCAGAATTTCTTCAGACACAGATATCGTGATGTATTGTGGATGAAATTTCTTGCAATATATCGATTATCGCAGAATCGCTGTATCGTGATATTATCGTTATCGTGGACAAAATATCGTGATAGTATCGTATCGCAAGGTACCTGGTGATACCCAGCCCTACTATATATAGATTAATATAAATATAGATTAATATAAATATAGATTAATATAGATAAATATAAATATAGATTAATATAAATATAGATTACTATAGATATAGATTAATATAGATTAATATAAATATAGATAAATATAGATATAGATTAATATAAATATAGATTAATATAGATATAGATAAATATAGATATAGATTAATATAAATATAGATTAATATAGATATAGATAAATATAGATATAGATTAATATAAATATAGATTAATATAAATATAGATTAATATGGAATTAATCAACCAATAACTAGAGTCATAATCAATATTTATGACAGTTAATAATTGTAATAGTTCATTAGCTGAGAATCACATGATATTCCTGACAATAAAAACAACTGATGACTGATTAGTTATTGGTCATTGATCAGAATCAGTCGTCCAGCTCTGGGGCCAGTCAGGGGCCAATCAGGGGCCAGCTCTGGGGCCAATCAGGGCCAGTCAGGGGCCAATCAGGGGCCAGTCAGGGGCCAGCTCTGGGGCCAGTCAGGGGCCAATCAGGGGCCAATCAGGGGCCAGCTCTGGGGCCAATCAGGGCCAGTCAGGGGCCAGCTCTGGGGCCAGTCAGGGGCCAGTCAGGGGCCAATCAGGGGCCAGTTCTGGGGCCAGTCAGGGGCCAGCTCTGGGGCCAGCTCTGGGGCCCAACTAAACACTATCATGTCGTGAACCTGGGGGGACCTGAGGGGCTTTAAGTGTCAGAGCCCAGGGGCCCATCCTGGGGCCCATCCTGGGGCCCATCCTGGGGCCCATCCTGGGGCCCATCCTGGGGCCCCTCAGTGGTCTAACAACACATTTAACTCAGAGTTCATCTGACCCGGTGACTCCAGCCGCTGGAAGGCCGCCTGGTGGAGACACGTTCCAGCGGTACCGGCGCCGTTAAACGGTCGGACTATAACCGGAGCTGGAGGCATGTCTGTGCGGAGCCACCGCCCGCCGCCGGCTACCGGCTACCGTTAGCTGGTGGTGCTGGAGCCGGCCGTGCTCCGTGTCTGGGCGGACTGCCGGTGGTCATGTGGCTGCCATTTACTACAACACACACACACACACACACACACCGAGCCAGCGCTACATGCTACTGCCTAGCTAGCAGGCTAACAGGCTAGCGGGCTAGCCCACAACACGGACAGCATCTGCGTCATCCGACGGAGACTTCCGCTCTCACTGCGGCTCGTTCGGTTGATTTATACCGAGCACATCTGATAAAAGCCCCGCAGTCACGGAAACCGAGAGATCCGTCCCCAGCGGAGGAGACGGGGGTGTTAGTTCGGCTAACGATGACATTTGTTAGCTAGCTCGAAGCTGCAGCTAACTAACCTAGCTACATGCTAACTGACAGCATTAGCCACGAGCACAAAAACACACGTATACACGTTTAACGCGCTGTTTTCACTTTAAAAATAATTCCTGACAGCGGTTAATTAATTCTGTAATTAATGTTTCATCGGACGGTTGAGTCCCATTTGAGTATTTATTTTAGAAAAGAAAAAGAAAGTACCTGAGCCAAGATTCAGCAAAAATCCCCTTTCAATTTTTTTTGTGATTGGACGACTTTGTTATGTCTGCCTGACTACAAAGCCAACGTCTATTCCTATTGGACGGTTCTTCCAAATCTACCCGGATACCAAAAGCGGTCGAAATGCTATTGGTCGAGAAGAATTATTTTTCTGACATGGATTATTCCGATTGGACACGTTTTTCTGGTCTGCCCAGTTACAAAACAGATGAATGTATCAGGCGATATCTGCCCAGCAACAGCGCCGTTTACATAACGAGGAGCTAGAAACAGACGTGATTAGACCTGCACGTTATACTAACACACGGAAATATATTAATACCCTCAAAGAAAGTCACCAGAAAAGAACTGAATGTCTAATTTTCATAACATTAATCAAACCAATCAATTCAAAGGAAAGTAACTATTACAATTCATTAATCCACAGGATTAGATGTAACAATCCCTTGAGCCAAGATCCCAGGCAAAACACATTTAGAGGCCTGTCCAGCTGAGAAACCCTAACGAACCTACGGTCATGTGATATGACGCTTAACCTACAATCTACATGAACTAATGCTGCTGGCTTGTACGGCCCACTCAGCAGCTGACGCTAACTCAAACCTTGTGAAATATAAGCTAACCAAATGCTACCGGCTACAATATATATATACGTATATTTATTATTAGCTTTAGTTAAATAAAGAACACTGTGCTGTGTCACATTAACAGACATTTTTGTAGGGAATGACATCTCAAGAACAAAAATAAAACCAGAAACCAACTCAGTTTTTATTTGTCATGTTTATTTTCCATTATACAAAAGTGACAGTGAACATCAGACACAAACTAAACTGGAGAGTAGAGCAGAATCGGTTTTCATGCGGCAGAGAAACGGTCGACGCTCGTCTTTATTCAAAGCCACTGTAGAGAAACAGGAAGACACCACATTTAAACATCTTCAAATATTAAACATCTGAGACTTTTATAAATGAAACTACATTTGGTTTTAGGTTCAGTTAACAGATTTATTGTGTAAAAGTTCAGTCAGATAACTTTTAATGAATCACAGGATTAAAATAACATTTAAAATCACAGTTAGCCACGTTATTGTCCATGTCTGCTTCAAAATAAAAGCCCTACTGTGTCTGCTTTGAAGCTGCTCAAAGGCTTTCATTTTGGGGTTTTCACAGTAAAAGTCCAGTTCACTAAGCCATGATCAGCTCTTTAGTGACTTAATCTTTCACTGTTTGTTTCCCGCTGTGACCTTTGACCTACCTGACCATGTGAGCGATGTCCCAGTTGGTTTCTGATGACAGAGGACCCACGATCTCCACGCCCTCCTCCGTTACTATGGCAATCTCGTGCTGGAACAGACAGAAACATCACGGTGAACTCAACAGGTTTAAATACACGTCCAGAGGTCAGAGGTCAGAGGTCAGCTGATCAGTCCATGAACTCACTCTGTTGTAGGAGCGAGCATCTCTGTAGTACAACACTTTGAGGCAGCGCTCCACCAGCTCCCGGGCCTCCTGCTTCGTGATCTCTGCTTTCTTCTCCAGCACCTCCCTCATCAGAGGCTGTTAGACAGACGCCACAAACATCAACAGGATCAGGTTTAACAACAACTTCAAACTAATGTCCTCATTGGTTCCAGAGGTTTGTGGAGTCTCCTCCGTCTTCTCATCTGTCTTTGCCGTCAGACTTTTTAAATCCTGACGCTGCTCTCAGAGCCGGAGCTTCTGTCCTGATCTAGATCTAACATTTATCACCAGAGGATGAAGGAGATTTAGAAAATGAACGGATGTCAGATCTTTAGATAAAGGTGGATTTGATTCTGGGACAGCTCATAGTTGACCAGAGAAGAACTTAACTGAGACAGTAAACACTGCGTCTGAACTCCTGGTGTTTACTGTCTCAGCCATCAAACCCAGAGTCACAACCATCTGATGGAGGTTAACATTTACACAGTGGTTGGTGTTTTGTTCAGAGTCGTGTGTAGATGAACTGAGTTCTGACGGTTATCATCTGTCCTAGTCAAACGTCTCCGTCCAACTTCACAGAACCATGTGACCGAGTTCAGTCCAAAGACCTGGATGTGTCCTCAGGAGGAAACTAGTGTGGACTTGGTACAGCCAGGTATCCCATAATGTCCAACAGGTCAAACTCACCTGAGCCAGGTACGCCCCGAAGCCCGTGGCCACCGTGGGGGCCTCATAAGCCACGCCCAGCTTGTCCACGTAACCTAGGAAACTAGAGGGAAACAAGATGGCCACCAGGTTAATTGTAGTTCACAAAACGAGAGCAGAGGAGATTAAAACTACAAGTCTGGTCGATTCAGTCTGACATTTCAGAATCAGAATCAGCTTTACAAGGAATCTGACTTCAGCAACTTTGCTCTCTTGGACAGAAACAACTTAAATAAGTGAAAGAAAGATAAAATAAAATAAATCTCAATCTGTACACATAAAATATAGAATAGAGCAGATATATACACCAAACCAGGGTTTGTACAGTGACTCTATCCAGCAGAGTTCTAGTTCATTGTTCATGTGGATGGTCTGACACTCTGTGACTGCTCAGAGTTCATCAGAGCCACAGCCCGGGGGAAGAAACTGTCCTTGTGGCGGGTGGTCCTGGCGTACAGCGCTCTGTAACGCCGGCCTGAGGGGAGGAGTCTAAACAGGTTGTGACCAGGGTGGGAGGAGTCTGTGGAGATTTACTGGCCCACGTCCTGAAAATCTCCACAGACCCCTCCCACCCTGGTCACATGTGTACAGACTGAGGTTTATTTTATTTTATCTTTCTTTCACTTATTTAAGTTGTTTCTGTCCAAGAGAGCAAATGGTGAAATGCATCATGGGAGTAATTCTGTTCGTTACTGTTGGACAAAGACGGGAGGTAATCCGGTATCTATGGGTCAAACTGAGGCTGTGACAGATGAAGCTTTACGTTGTTGTGTTTCCAGTGTAGCTGCTGATGTTGGGTTCCTCTCACCTCTCTCCGTTGTAGAAGCCTCCGATCACCACGGTGTTCCACAGAGGGTTCATCTTACTGCGGCGGTTGTACATGACTCTGGTCAGCCAGGAGTGGACGGCCTTCGGGCTGTAGCTGTGTCCGTCGCCCAGCAGCTCCTCATCGATCCTGATGGAAGAACACAGTGTTTGAATGAACCAGACTGTGATGAAGACAAGGTGATGTCTGTGTGTCTGCGTCTGGACCGGCGGCTTACACCATCTGCTCGATGACCTGTTTGAGGTACTGGTAGTCGGCGTAGTCTCCCGACGCTCCCAGCATGGTGTTGTTGTTGACCTGCAGAACAAACGCAGGTTAAACTAACACTTTGCCTCCTTCACAGTCAGCTGACGCCCCGGTGGCGGCGGCGGCGGCGGCACTCACCTTCATGAGACGGGAGATGTTCCTGAACCGAGCCAGGGAGCCGTAGGAACCCAACATGTCCGCCGCGATGACAACACCACCGGTGAACTTCACCCCGAGCACCGACGTCCCGGTGACCATGGGGTTACTGAGGAGGAGGAGGAGGAGGAGGAAGAGGAGGAGGAAGAGAAGGAAAAGGAAGAGGAGGAGGAGGAGGAGGAGGAGGAGGAGAAACATGAATGACCCCAAACACACTGATGCAGACATGTTTTAATTTAAACCAATCTGTTTAGTCCTGAAGCTTTAAATCACTTCTAGAAACTAAATGTTATCTCTTTAAACGAGAGATAATCCAGTGACTGTTTCACCAGGTTTAGTAAATTAAAAGTGTTATCTAAGTTAAAACGAGTTTTCAAGTCTGTAAACAGAAGCTACGTTTCTGTGTGAGGCTAACTCAGCTAACGCGGCTAACAGCTAACAGCTAACAAAACGCATTAAAAACAACCAACTTTAACGTTTCCGGCTGAATAAAGAAAACTTAATTTATTAACTTCAACAACACGCGACAACATGTCCACACTGAGCGGTAAAACGTTTAAACTGACGTAAACTAGCAGTTAGCTTAGCATCCTATAGCTGCTGTTACTCCATGATGATACAGCACTGCGATGGAGCTCAAACTGAAACCGACAGCCGGGGTTTCGGGTTAAATTAACGGAGAACTGCCGCGGTTGTGTCGGAGCGGATGACTCACAGCGTGTGTCTAACGGGTCCGCATGATGGCACCGGTCCGCTGCTGCTGCTCCCGCCGGAGAAAGAGTAAAACTGTCCCGGTTTTGGTCCGTTCTCCCAGAAACTCAGCTTCAAACCACTCGCCTCCATCTTTGATATCTGGCGGAAATGACGTCACGGCGTCTTCTTGTTGGACTGAGCCGTGTTGACGTCACTGAGGGAAACTGTAGCGCCACCTGCTGGTACTGCAATATAAAAATAATAACATTAAAAATAATATATTTATTAAAATAATAATAATATATTAATTTAAATATTTAAAGTTGATAATGGATTTATTTTAAAAATGCTGCTGTAACACTGCAAATGTCCCAACTCTGGGATAAATAAAAGGATTATCTTATTTTATCTTATTTGTATTTAAAATAATACAAGGAGGGTCTTTTTTTCATATAATTAATGTTAGACGTTTATTTAAAACATATTTAAAAATAATTAAAGATATTTATTAAAAGGAGAAGGAATATAAAAGGAGCAAAATTATAATAATAATAATAATTCAGATTAAGAATCAAACAAGGACACAGTTGGTGTATGTTCAATATACTGATGAGAAAGTAGATTAAGTGCAGGTAGATTGGGATTAGGATTAATATGTATAGATTTAATGTTGAGTCAGATTTATAACGGATCAGATCAGAATTACAACTTGAATAGAATTCACGTTCAGATAAAGATTAAAATAAAGACCAACCCCCATGATTGGCTGAGGGCAAATATCAGTGGAGGAAATCTGAATCTTCTTCTGGATGGAATAATGTGAACAATTCAGATTCAGATTCAGATTCAGATTCAGATTCAGAAAAATGATAGAATGATAGAAAACAATGATAGAATGTCCAGGATAAATAAAATGGAGACCAGGGTCATAGAGACCAGGGTCACAGAGACCAGGGTCATAGAGACCAGGCTCATGGAGACCAGGGTCATGGAGACCAGGGTCCATAGAGACCAGGCTCATGGAGACCAGGGTCCACAGAGACCAGGGTCCACAGAGACCAGGGTCATAGAGACCAGGGTCATAGAGACCAGGGTCCATAGAGACCAGGGTCACAGAGACCAGGGTCATAGAGACCAGGCTCATGGAGACCAGGGTCATGGAGACCAGGGTCCATAGAGACCAGGCTCATGGAGACCAGGGTCCACAGAGACCAGGGTCCACAGAGACCAGGGTCATAGAGACCAGGGTCACAGAGACCAGGGTCCACAGAGACCAGGGTCATAGAGACCAGGGTCCATAGAGACCAGGGTCATATAGAGACCAGGGTCACAGAGACCAGGGTCACAGAGACCAGGGTCCATAGAGACCAGGGTCATATAGAGACCAGGCTCATAGAGACCAGGGTCATGGAGACCAGGGTCCACAGAGACCAGGCTCATGGAGACCAGGGTCATAGAGACCAGGGTCCACAGAGACCAGGGTCATAGAGACCAGGGTCACAGAGACCAGGGTCATAGAAACCAGGGTCACAGAGACCAGGGTCATAGAGACCAGGATCATAGAGACCAGGCTCATGGAGACCAGGGTCATATAGAGACCAGGGTCCACAGAGACCAGGGTCATAGAGACCAGGGTCACAGAGACCAGGGTCATAGAGACCAGGCTCATGGAGACCAGGGTCATATAGAGACCAGGGTCCATAGAGACCAGGGTCCATAGAGACCTGGCTCATGGAGACCAGGCTCATGGAGACCAGGGTCATATAGAGACCAGGGTCCATAGAGACCAGGGTCCATAGAGACCAGGCTCATGGAGACCAGGCTCATGGAGACCAGGGTCAGGAACATGGACCTGATGGTCCTGGACCCAGTCCTGATTCCTCCAGCAGTCTAGAGACTGAAGAGGTTAATTAAATAATTAATACTTGTGTCTCCAAACCCTCAGAACAAACACAGCTTCAAAACAACACAGGTGAGTTATACAACCTCTCTCACACACACACTTCTGTTTCTATCTTTGTGAGGACCTTCCATTGACTTCATGCGTCCTCTGACTCTGACCTTGACCTTGACCTTGACCTTTTCCCTGAAACCAGGTCTGGACAAGTTTTCTAAAAGTTACGGATCCAGAAAAAGGTTCGGTCCCCACAACGTAGTGAAAACAGGAACACACAGTCAGCAGGTAGGAACACGCTGCAGTTTCCACACCTGGACGACTTCTTGTACAGTCATCGTCACCACGGCAACGGGGCGAGGTCCACACCTCCATGGTCCTGTTGGCTGAAACACAGAGAGGGAGGAGAGTTTCAGAGTCCACTCATAAACCCACAGAGAAACCAGGTGAGCCTCCAGGTGAGCAGCAGGTCTCTAAGGTGTCTCCGTCCTGAACCCGTCTCACCTGTCTGTCCTCACCTGTCTGTCCTCACCTGCCTGTCGACTCGCTGAGAAGTGTAAGTCTCCTCAATGTTACTCCTCAGTCTGAAGTCAACTTGTGTTTTCTTTGACTTCAACCTTTCTCTGACCTTCTCTATAAACGTCTCCTGTCTGATAAGAGCTGGATCCATAAAGTTTAGTGCAGCAGGACCAGGTCTAAAGTTTATGGTCGGCTTTTGTTTACCTGCTACGCTAGAAATGTTTGTTTAGCTTTGAGTCAACTTGTCAGGAGATCAGAAATACTGTCGTCATTCAAGCTCTCCCAACATTTACCAAAGTATTCAGACACTAATTATTTAATGAATTAGCAGCTACGTTAGCCGTTAGCCACAACTACTAGCCAAGAGTACCTGGACCGGAGGCTAGTTCTGAGCTAACAGCTAACAGCTAACTGCACATAGAAGCTAATTCAAAGCCAAGGCTGGTAAATGGACTCCAGGTCTGATGTAAAGCTAGATAGCATTTAAAGCTAACTCTAATCTAAGGACAGGCTAAGCTATCCAAAGAGACTGATGGTTATTGATGATTTTATCAGATATTAGTGATTAATAAAGACTGATCTTCATCATCATCATCTTCTTCATCTTCATCATCATCATCATCAGCAGCAGCAGCAGCAGCATGGCGTCCAGACCAGAGGAGCAAGAGGAGGAAACACAGAGGTCAGAGTTCATCTATAAACCTCAGACGTCAAACTGATTAAACCCAAACTATTCAGTCAGATATTTTATTGAGTCACTTCATTAGTTTCCCCTGTGATGGATCTCTCTAATGTCGGACTGTGCTGAGATAAATAAAGAAGTTAAAACATGTCAAAGCCGTTCACAGGAATCAAGAAATCAAATGAAACTTTGATTGTCAGGCGTGGCTCTGAGCGTGTCTGATCACGTCAGGATGTTGTTAGCTTAAATGTGTTTAACATGTCTCATGGAGCTTAAAGTCTCTATAATTAGCTTTAGCATCCAGGCGTTTCTGTGCAGGTCACCACCTCCAGATGAAGAAAGCATCCAGACCGCTAGTCGCTTGACTCCTGATACGACCACGACCACGACTCCAGTCACTGCAGCGACTCCTGCTGAACCCTCTGAGGATCAAACAGGTACAAAAGAGTTGAAACACATTGTACCTGATTAACCTGCAACCGGTCTGACAGTAAACAGGTCACACAACCAGCTGTGTGGTGGTTTTTACTAATGTCTCTAACAGGAGACCGGTTTCAGTTACATGCACGGACAACAGCCACATGGAGGAAACGGATTCAGTCTCTGGTGTGTTTGATTTTAAGGTGAGGAGGAGGAGGAGCAGGAGGAAGAGCCTGCTGCAGACGGGGACAATGAAGACAAACATGAAGATGAGGACGAGGAGGGTGAGATCTCTTCAGACAGATTAACACGCCACCTTTCTTCTTCTTCTTCTTCCTGACTTCCTGTCTTCCTGTCGTCCATCAGGAGTCGAGTCTGAGCAGAAGTCATCGACGCCGAGCGGAGGCAGACCAGGTACACGAGAACACCTGGATAAAATAATAACGACTAAAACAACATGAACCATGAGCCAGGTCAGTTTTATTTTGATGATCTGTGTCCTCACTTCCTGTCCACAGCTCCTCCCACCAGTCTGGCGTTGTCGGGACCGCGACCAATGAAGAAGAAAATCCTGGCGGCTCCAGCTCTCAGCCTGTCGCTAGGTAACCAATCAAGTCTTCATCCCCAGACTTTTATTTTGAAGGGATTAAAGATGGCGAACAGAGGAGCACAGAGAAGAACCTTGACCTTCTTCTTCTTCTGTGGTGGTCAGGTCGCAGAGAGTCGGGCGTCTCTGATGACTTCCCGTCAGCGTTCCTGTCCCCCTCACCTGAGGACGGTGAAGACACGGGGCTCGACTTTGACCTGGACGCCATGGAGACGCCTTCAGACACTGAGTCACTGCCGTTCCCCATCTATGACCTGGAAGGTGAGAGGTCAGAGGTCAGAGGTCAGAGGTTGAGGCATGACCTCTATCTGATGAATGTCTGTCTGTTTTCCAGACGACCTGCAGCGGCTCGGCGTGGCGTCCCGTCGCCGCAGAGCGTTCAGCTCCGGCCCCGGGGATCAGCCCGACTCTGGCTGCCTGGCAGGGGCGGGGCCACAGGTGAAAATGGGGGCTCTGGAGCAGGAGGACCAGGTGGACAGCCAAGGCATCAGGTGGCGCTGTTTCTCCACAGGTGACCCCCCACAGGAGACCAGGGTCAACATAAGCGTCCTGGAGCCGTTCCTCAGGGTGTTGTCCCATGGAGGTACCCTCCACCTGTCCCACCTGTCCCACCTGTCCCACCTGTGGCCCCACCCTCATTTTAAACACCTGTTTATCTCTCAGGTTACTATGGAGATGGAATGAATGACATCATCGTGTTCTCCTCCTGTTACCTGCCAGAGAACAGTCTGGAGAACTACCAGTACGTGATGGACAACCTGTTCAGGTAAGACACACACTTGTCTCTCACCTGTCTCTCACCTGCCCCCCCTCCCCCCTCACCTGTCTTTCACCCCCCCAGGTTTGTGGTGGGGACGGTGGAGCTGATGGTGGCTGAGGACTACGTGATGGTGTATTTCTGTGCTGGGGGACAGAAGGACGGACTCCCTGGGATCAGCTGGCTCAGAGAGTGTTACACAACCATCGACCACAGGTGAGGACACACCTGTTTCTGCCTCAGAGGCCACGCCCCCACACCTGTGTCTCCATGGTAACGGGTCTGTCTGCAGGCTGAGGAAGAACCTGAAGGGTTTCTACGTGGTTCATCCCACCTGGTACGTCAAGGCTCTGATCACCATCATCAAACCCTTCATCAGGTCAGCTCACTCCTCTTCATCACTTCATAACTCTTCATTACTCTTCATCTTAATCAACATCCATCGTCTTCATCACTCTTCATCCTCCTCTTCCTCAGCTCTAAGTTCAGCAGGAAGCTCCAGTTCATCGACAGCCTCCAGGAACTTTCTCACTTCATCCCCACGGAGCATGTGCAGATCCCAGACTGTGTCAGAGAGTGAGTGACGTTCACTCGTTCATCTGCAAATAGTCAATCAATACAAACTAGATGTAAACTCGTTTCTCTCCAGGTATGACCAGGAGCTGTCCAGGTGATCCTCCAGGTGATCCTCTAGGTGAGCCTCCAGGTGATCCTCCAGGTGAGCCTCCAGGTGATCCTCCAGGTGAGCCTCCAGGTGATCCTCCAGGTGATCCTCCAGGTGAGCCTCCAGGTGATCCTCCAGGTGAACCTCCAGGTGAGCCTCCGGGTGAGCCTCCAGGTGATCCTCCGGGTGATCCTCCAGGTGAGCCTCCAGGTGAGCCTCCAGGTGATCCTCCAGGTGTGGCTGCAGTGTCTCCTCCTGTCGTGTTGCTCTCTGCTCCTCCAGCAGGGGGAGCTGTTGGACTCAACGAGCGTCTCTGAACAATGAATCCAGTTTTTCTGACAGATCTTCGTCCTGTAACAGTGTTAAAGTTCAACTTTTAGACTTTTAATCAGAAAATAATGATTGATTTCACTGCTTTTTATTTTTTACTCTGTTTTATTCTGACACAGACGGATGTTTTTAATCCTGCTGAAGATTTTTATTTCTGTGCAGTCAAATAAAATCATGAGGGTTTATCTGCTGCTGTGTCTCCGTGTCAGATTTATAACACATTTAGATTTATAACACATTTAGATTTATAACACCTGCAGATAAAATAAAACCACAACATCATCCAAACTTAAAGGGATTATGAAGAAAACAGCGTTGAGTTAAAATCAGTTCACATTTAACCTCCACCTGTTGATCCTGTTTGTCTGATGATGGCTTTGTGTTGTCATGGTGAACCTTCATGTTAATGTTAGATAATCTCATGAAGTCATGTGACTCGCTGATGTTTGTGTCTCTGGTCATTTGGAGGCGACAGGAAACGTGAGTCTGAACCTGTTTAACTTCACATTCTGGAGTCCCAGATGGTTCAGAGCAGGTTCTCAGACTTTAAGGTTCGTTCAGGCTGAAGAGGAAATGATCGGAGTGAGTGTAAAGTCTGTGAAGTGGTGGAAACAGGACAGACTGTGTGTCTGAACGGACAGGAAATGGAGGCTGACAGGAAGGAAGTGAGGTCACTGCTGAGGAAACTCCATAAACAGGAACAGAGAGTCGACTGTGTCAGACCCTCTGGACCAGGTCTTCACATCCATCCCAGAATAAACAGAAAATAACTCAACATCTTTAAGACGTTTCAGAAGCTGCATTACAGACGACGCAGCTAACAATGCTAACAATGCTAACAATGCTAACACCGACAGTGTACAAACATACTGTGGTTGTTAAAACTAAATGTATCAGAGAACACGTCATCTATTAGCATGTTAGCATAAATCACAGTTTGTCATTCAAGCTATCAGTTAGCTTCATCTTTAGTTAGCTCATTGAGTTAGCTTAATTAGCTTCTAGGTTCTTATGAACCCTGATCATTAGTTTGTTGTTTTTTATGGACTAAGCTAAGCTAAGTACAACCTAGCACCAGTTACCTGCATGCAGCTAGCGCAGTGTTTAAGATGATAGCTAATTAAAACCTCCATGACAATGATAATTACTCCTGAGGTTACGACACAGGAAGTCGAGAGCCACCAAGGCTAACAGTTAGCTAGCCAACTAGTGGCTAACTATAGGAAGTATAAAGCCATAATGAAAGAATGGGGCTGTTGATAGGTAGATATATCATAAAATTAAAACATATATAAATTCACCACCCACTGTTTCTGTAAATACCACAAGCTGATGTTCAACCGGCAGGACGGCTGCTAACAAGACACCATCTGAGGACAGCATGCTAACAGTTTGAAACTTTCATAAATTCACTTCAACTTCAGTTAGCTTAGTTAGCTTCTGTGTCCAATTAGCTTATAGCTAGTAGTTCTAGTCAGAGTTAGCTCCTGGGCTAAAGCCAGCTGAACCTAGATCACCACAGGATGGACCAGGAATAAACAAAGCT
This sequence comes from Chelon labrosus, assembly GCF_963514085.1. Classification (NCBI taxonomy): domain Eukaryota; kingdom Metazoa; phylum Chordata; class Actinopteri; order Mugiliformes; family Mugilidae; genus Chelon; species Chelon labrosus. The sequence continues at coordinate 432,350 of NC_140349.1, forward strand.
GGAGCAAAGACATCTGGACACGTTGGTCTCTAGAAGACGTTTCATCCCAGGAGCTCGACACCAACACGTCCAGGACGACCGAGAACCTTCACAGACGTCTTCAAGGCTGTTGGAGTTTCTCATGATGGAGTTAGTGGTCTAGTCTGTGTGCTAAGCTAGGCTAACACATCCTCGTACCAGTTAGCTACAGTTAGTGTTACCGTTGTTTATGAGGCTGATTAACGTCTCCAAACATTTAACCTCGTCCCCAGGATCAGCTTAGACTCTAGACCTGATTCTTTATGGGGGACAGTCACATAGAGACATCCTGAGGACACGTCCTATTAATGTGTCCCTGCTCTTTAGACGCAGTCTCTGGTTCAACATTGAGAACACATGACGTCACTGCCACACGTGTTCAGCCATAACAAGCCACCAGCGGCCACATCTTTAACTTTTCCACTTACGCTGCTTCCTCCTCCTCGGCGCTGGGCTGCCGTTTCCACGGCAACGCAGACTTCAACCATCATTATTACAGCTCTGTGGTCTCTGCACAGCTGCTTCTAATAAAAGCCGAGAGTGACTCAGTCTGTGAACAGGGTCATACATGTAGAAACAGGACACGCTGCCTGCACACACACACACACACACACACATATAAACATATGTATATGTGTGTGTGTGTGTGTGTGTGTGTGTGTGTGTGTGTGTGTGTGTGTGTGTGTGTGATATCTGACGACATTTAAAAGTTGTAACGGACCACGATGGAAAAATACTGATGACTGAAAACATCAGCAGTAAAGTGTGTTTTTAACGGAGCACCATGAACACAACACCAAGCTCCCGCCTCTGAGACGTCTTTACGTGGCTTTAAACTTTATTCTTGAAATATTCTGATTCTGTTCTGGAACCGTTTTAAGACTCGACCAGACTGGTTCAGACTCGTTCAGACTTGACCAGACTGGTTCAGACTGGTTCAGACTCGTTCAGACTCGACCAGACTGGTTCAGACTCGTTCAGACTCGACCAGACTGGTTCAGACTGGTTCAGACTCGTTCAGACTCGACCAGACTGGTTCAGACTGGTTCAGACTCGTTCAGACTCGACCAGACTGGTTCAGACTCGACCAGACTCGACCAGACTGGTTCAGACTGGTTCAGACTGGTTCAGACTCGTTCAGACTTGACCAGACTGGTTCAGACTGGTTCAGACTGGTTCAGACTCGACCAGACTGGTTCAGACTCGACCAGACTTGACCAGACTGGTTCAGACTCGTTCAGACTCGACCAGACTGGTCCAGACTGGTCCAGACTCAACCAGACTGGTTCAGACTGGTGCAGACTGGTTCAGACTCGACCAGACTGGTCCAGACTGGTCCAGACTCAACCAGACTGGTTCAGACTGGTCCAGACTTGTCCAGACTTGTCCAGACTGGTCCAGACTGGTCCAGACTCAGACTCTGAGACCGACTCAGATTCAGTCATGAACACATTCAGAGAGGAAACAGCAGATTTATTTAGTTGTCATGAGACAGCGTTACATAACGAGGAGGAATAAAGTCGATCTGTATTTCTGTTTGTGGAGGAGGAGGAGGAGGAGGAGGAAGAGGAGGAGGTTACATAAGCAAACAGAACATCACACATTCATGTCACTTTAACACTAAATAAATTCCACTCATCATTTATTCTCACTGATCTTATTTGTATTTCTTAAAGAACCAATCAGACGGAGGCTCAGGTTCAGTTTCTCAGATCTGTTCTCTGGACAGATCGTCATAGAAACGACAGAATCATCACGTCGTTTCCTGGACGACGAACCAGAAGCTTCACAGCTGTGATTGGATGAGGCACCTGTCAATCAAACTAATGTCCAACATCAAAACAGTGAGTGATGCGTTTAAGAACCGCAGGAAGAAAATGATTCAACGATAACAGAGAAGGTCACAGAAAGACTCTGAGATGGATTCTCTTCTGGATTCATTCAGACAATAAAACAAACCGCGTGTTGAGAAACAGAAGAGTTAACTACAGTTTAAATGTGTCTGATCGTCCACCGTCCAATGAGCCTGAGGACCGCAGGAGACGAGACGTCGTCCTCAGACGGTCTCACCAGAATAGAATGAACTGATTCACACATGGTGCGTTCAGGAACCACATTATAAACACAACACGAGTCTCAGTTCACAGAAAGTCCTGAATCAGAAGTGAATGTTTGTTTAATCAGCTGAGGTCTGAGTGAGTCACTGAGGCTGAAAACTCCCACGCTCTGAGGAGCCCAGTGAACACACCGGGACCAGCTCAGCTTCTCCTGAAACAGAGGCAGGGAGGAAGTGGCCGGTCGCCATGGTGACGGGGACACCACGACTCAGTGGTGTTTCCATGGTAACCACAATCATCATGGCTTTCTCTTTTGATATGGACCAGGAAATAAAAACATTTTAAACGGAGCTGCGTCTTTTTTCATGTTTCTAATGGTTAGTTTTCTCCTTTCAGGCTGAATGTCCTTAAATTAATTAGAGAAAATTAAACATTTACAAAATAAATTAAATGTTCCAGCCGTCGTCTGCCTTCAGGAGCTGAAATTAAAATTTTTGATCCAAACGGACGTTAAAAGACAAAATATTTCTGAGAATTTTCTTTGACACAAACTTATAAAACTGTTTCTTTAAAATTAATCTTTTTTTTTTTTTTTTTTTACAGGAACATAATAAAATAGAAGAAACACATTTAACCAGAGTCGACCTGAAATGTCCAAAAACACTGAAGAAGAAGTGAACGCTGACCCGGACCCGGCCGTCAGACGGCCCTCAGGGACCACGGGCCGCGGGTTGAGCCCCAACAGGACCAGCTGTGAGCGTCTGTGTTTGTGAGGACGCTGCCATGTCCTCACAAACCCAGACACACCCAGCACACACACACACACAGTCCAGTGTAGCAGGGGATCTTGGGAGTTTCCCTAGACTGAAGCATCCTGGGAGATGGAGTCCTGCAACGTCACCGCCGTGGTCATATGACCTGGAAACAGGTGGAGCATTCTGGGAAATGAAGTCCAGGTGACGTCTCCCTGTGAATGCTGGGAAATGTAGTCCTTTAACACTGACAGTTTATGATGAATACAGACATTCTGTCGTTTATCCGAAGGGGACGGGATGCTGGGAAATGGAGTCCAGTGACGTCACCTGTGGGTTTGATTTAATACTGATGGGAACATCCAGGTGCGCCCTCTAATGGTGGAAACTGGAACTACAGGTTTTAATTCTCCGATCCAAACGCAGTCCCTCTGGTGAAATGTAAAGGGGGGGGGTCCAGAGGCATGCTGGGAGACGCAGTCTTTGTGTCTGTCTCCATCAATCTCATTCTATAAAAGGACGTCCATGGTGAAGGACAGCGCCCCCTGCTGCTGGTGGTGATGGTGGGAGGGGTTTCAGTGCTTTGCTCAAGGACACTTCAGCAGGGAAGGAAGGAAGGAGTCAAACCTCCAGCTAGTGTTGGACGCTGGAGGAGGAGGAGGAGGAGGAGGAGGAAGAGGAGGAAGAGGAGGAGGTCTGTCAGCTGATTTCATTCACTCCTACAAAATAAAAGCACAGCAGGATCAGCTGTTGTTTGTTTTTTTAAAACTGAGACAAGGAAGCAGGACAAGGAGACGCCCTCTCCCCTGGGACACTGACTCACTTCCTGTTTTATTTTGAAATCTAACTGTCAGCCTTCACTTCCTTTATTATCCTGACCGTCTGTAACCAGAGGCTAACATGCTAACAGGCTAACATGCTAACAGGCTAACATGCTAACAGGCTAACAGGCTAACATGCTAACAGGCTTAGATTTAATTAGATAAAATGTTTTATTTCCTAAGAAACTGAAACAAAGATCTAGAGTACCCTAAAGGTCAAAGGTCGGTGTCAGTGAATGCTTGATGGACGGTCCTCACAGAGCTAGAAACAGTGTGTGTGTGTGTGTGTGTGTGTGTGTGTGTTTACCAGCTATAAGAGGCTGTTCCTGCCGTTCAGATTGGGGCCTTTAGATCTCATCTGCTCCTGAACGCACCCCGACTGTAAACAACAACAACAACAAGGAGACAAATAAAGTTATGAGACAGATCTGATTGAAATAAATAGAATTCACTCAGACACAGTAACGTTAAAGTCCTTCAGTAAAAATCTGTGGATTGAGTTCTGAAAACATAACATTTAAAATGAAACAGAATTAATTAAACTAAAGTTGAGTGGTTGAGTAGAATTAAATGATTTTAATTAAAGGAAATATAAAAGATTCAGTCCAGATTTTATTATGTTACTCAATGAAAGACTGAGCTCATCTTTTATTTTCTAATGTTTCTACTTTTCCTTTGTGTTGAAAACAAACAAACAAACAAACAAACAAACAAAGTGCGTCTGACCGGCTGCAGACCCTCGGCCATCTCTCCAGAGCCGATGTGTGTGAGGTGGATGAAGTTGGTGGGTTCTCCGATCATAGTGCGATCGATCCTCCTCCTCTTCTTCTTCTATGAACACAGACACATTCCTGATCAGTTTCTACTTGTTCACATTCTCTGAGAATCACATCATCATCACCCAGACCAGCCTTTCACAATAAAACAACATCACACTCATTTATCACGGCTCCAAGTCTGACATGGACGCCGCGCTGCGTTCAGGGACGCCGCGCTGCGTTCAGGGACGCCGCGCTGCGTTCAGGGACGCCGCGCTGCGTTCAGGGACGCCGCGCTGCGTTCAGAAGCTTAAAGTGATCAAGTATATTTGTTTCCAGTAATCAATTAAATAAAGTATTACAGTTCTTATTTCTAATCTTAACTTTTTCATTTTTAATTGTAGTTTGATCCAGGGGCCGTTCACCTGACGGGGCCCATCTTTTTATTCCAGATGAACTTCCTGTCAAAGAAACAATGGAACAAACACAGACGTCTAAAAATACCACAGAGGAAGAACCAGGACTTCCTCCAGCAGAACCTCTGGATCAGACTGGATCAGGAACCTCCTGATTCATGGGTTTTAGAACCTGTGAGGACGTTTAAGGGTTCTGGTTCTGGTTCTGGATCAACTTTAGATTTAGTTTTAGATTCAGATTGATGTATCTCATCTCATCTCATCTCATCTTATTCATATTCAGATTCAGTGCGTTAGGGCTTGTTAGTTCTGGGGGTTGGACTCGGTCCTTACAGGGACAGGAGGACCAGTTTCTTACCGGCGGTGGTTTAGCCACCACGCAGCAGCCCATCTTGTGCCAGAAGTCGCTCATGCCGGCGCTGCGCCTGTCCAGCGGCTGGACGCCGCTCTCTGCTGCCGCCCTGCAGGCCAGATGAGGAACTGCAGCCTGAGGATAATCCTGGGGCATTCAGACCGAACCTGAGGTCTGAAGACTGGAGACGATGTCCTGAAAAGATTCAAATCCAAACGGTGACAAACTCAACCTGTGGAGACACAAGAGAAAAACACATCTTTACATTTTTCATTTATTTGAATCATTTCCGTTTATTTTACATTTAAAAGTGGAGACGTCCTGATCAGACAGATTCAGATGTTTTTACAACGATCAGATTGATATCAGACTTCAGCCAAGAATTATCTTTAGTAGTAATTTGTTTTAGGTCAATGAAGCGTCAACACTTCTTCTTCTTCTGTTTTAATGGCCAAGAATGACAAAAATAGAAGAACTAGAACCCTGGTTCTACCATGAAGGTCGTCCTCTGTTAGTCAGTAACTAGTGTAATGTGGATGTGTGGTGAGGTGGTAGTAGTTGATCATCTAAACAGAATCCATGGAGTCCACTCAGTCAAAGGCTGCACCCAAACAACAACAACAAACACTGAACGTTTACAAGAAGAGAAAAGTTTCCTGGAGACAGCGTCAAGGAGAAACATCTTCCAGAGAGGGTTAGGGAGTTTATGGCAGCGTTGGATGACCAGAACATTTCTGGAGTAGAGAACACAAGGTACCAGCTACCCTCTCCACACTACATTAACTTTGACTGAAAGATTTATTGGACTGAATCCAGTCCACTCTAGGAGAAGACAAGGAAGACAAGGACAGACTTTAGGAAGACACAGGAGACCAACTCTAGGAGAAGACAAGGAAGACAAGGACAGACTTTAGGAAGACACAGGAGACCAACTCTAGGAGAAGACAAGGAAGACAAGGACAGACTTTAGGACGCTACAGGAGACCAACTCTAGGAGAAGACAAGGAAGACAAGGACAGACTTTAGGAAGCTACAGGAGACCAACTCTAGGAGAAGACAAGGAAGACAAGGACAGACTTTAGGAAGACACAGGAGACCAACTCTAGGAGAAGACAAGGAAGACAAGGACAGACTTTAGGAAGCTACAGGAGACCAACTCTAGGAGAAGACAAGGAAGACAAGGACAGACTTTAGGAAGACACAGGAGACCAACTCTAGGAGAAGACAAGGAAGACAAGGACAGACTTTAGGAAGACACAGGAGACCAACTCTAGGACATTTAGGACCAGGGAGGGACGTCTCTATGTGACATCATTTATTGACACAGCATTAATCTCATATACTCTTCTACAATTAAAAGTCTGATCTGAGTTTGTCCGTTTGCAGACAGACCTGTTGAACCTCAGTGGATTTATCTTGACTTTAGTTCTTTCTGTGTTTTCTGTTCTCATTAAACTGTCCATCAGCCTCCAGGGAGCTGAGAGCTGACAGATTCATTCACTAACGTGTTGATGAGATGATTAAAAACATCCTTTAATTCACATTCTGTGTGTCCTGGTCCTCACAGAGACAGAAGAACATGAACACACTCGGTCTGTTCTGTGTTTGGGAATCAAACCGTCGACACATTAACGTGACTAAACACTGGGTGTGGTCCACAACAGGAAACTCTGTGTGTGTGTGTGTGTGTGTGTGTGTCAGGGCGTTTCCTGATGAAACCAACTCTTACTGAGCATGAGACCAAAGTAAATCTACACTCTGACCTCTGACCTCTGACCCCTCAGGTAGTCAGGTCTACATCTCACTTATTCTGTCTGTTGTTTTAAAAGAAATCTGGACGATAAAAGCTGAATTTCCTTTCATCTGAAAAGCACCTGAATGCATCACAGGATCAGCTGATTGACTGTGGATCTGCAGGAGAACCGTCTGGAGTTTGTCCAACAGCCGGAGATAAGAGAAGAATGTGGAGACGTGTAGCTTCATGCTTCAGCTCTGAGCAGCTCCAGGAATTCAGCCCGAGGACCACGCAGCCACTTCCTGTCTGAGCGTCATGTGATCAGTCTGAGGAGAACACGCCGTCTCCTTGAAGGCTGTTAAACTAAACTTTATTCCTCCGTCTCAAACAAACACGGTTCTCTAATATCTGTGTGTGGAGGAGGTCGGGGTGGAGGGGGGGCACTAAGAGCCAGAGGCATTTCCAGGATTAATTGAGTCACTGCACAAACATCATTACGTCACAATGTTCTCCACGGTAACCAGACAGAAGACAGGAAACAGCCCAGGGAATCAAAAGCTAGCAGCTAATGCTAATGCTAAGTGGCCTTTCCATTCGCCTCCCCACGGATCACAACACAACCTGTAACCATGGTAACAGTGGACAAAGATGGAGACGGACATGGAGTCAGGAGCTCAGAGGAAGCTGCTCAGACCTGACTGTGACCTTTGACCTTGACCCTGAACCCCCCGTCTGTCAGCAGGTGGTACGGCCCGGTTTCTCTTCATCATCATCATCATCACTGAATCAGCTGAGTCTCTAAACAACCGTCACAGGTCACATGACCAACACGTTGATCAGCTGACAGGAAACTTTATTTAAAGCGTCTGATGAACGACGGAGCGGATCATAAACGGAACAAACCAGCGGAAACGATGGTTCTGACGGTTCTGACGGTTCTGACGGTTCTGACGCCTCGGTGACGTCTGAAGAAGTTGAAGCTGAGTTCTTGGAGAACAGACTGAGTGGTTTTATTTTCTGTCTCTGGTTCACTTCCTCTTTCTAAACTCAGACGCTGACTTCCTGCTGCAGCTTATCTGTGGACGTCAGCCGCAGAGAAGAAGAAGAAGAAGAAGAAAAACAGGAAGTGGACGCGTCCAGAGCATCCTTCAGGCCGATACAGGTGTGTTCACCTGGACCCAGATCAGCTGACTGTGTCTTTGCTGCTCTCAGAGCTTAGCTCATCCAGGTGAAGATGATTTGACCTCTGACCTCTGACCTCCCAGCAGCTCTGGGTGTTCCTAATAAAGTGGCCAGCTTCTTTCATTTCAGTTTGACGCCAGTTTAAAATGTTCAGATCTCAGAGAGCGAAAAAGGTATGACGTCAGAGAAAAAGTGAAAGTTAATAATAAACTGAAGGGGGGGGGGGGGGGGGGGGAGAGAGAGAGAGAGAGAGAGAGAGAGAGAGAGAGAGAGAGTGTGTATGGGGCGGGGGGAGAGAGAGTGGGGGGGGACAATGAGCTCTTTTCATTCAGACGTCTGAGGTTTTCAACGGTCGACTGTTTCAAGCAGAAACAGAAATCAGACCTGAGACCAGACTCTGTTCAAAATTTGACCGATTTAACCAGAAACTGAAAACTGAAACAAACCAAGTCAACGTGTTGTTAAGTGAGTCCCAGTGAGTCGTCTTCTCTCAGCGGTAAACAACATTAACTGGTCAACTGTTCAACAACAACTCCACATGTGACTCCACGACCTGGTTAAAGGTTTTAGGTTTTTACACTTTCTTTAAAACAAGACTAAACGTAGAGTTAAACTCTAAGTAGCTGACTAGTAATTAGTCTTTCTTTAAACCAGACTCCATTCAGAAAACTACAGATTTAATTCTTTCTTTAAACCAAACCTGAAGGAGAATCTGTAAAACGCGGCTTTTTCACTACTAATATAAATGTTAGTGGAGACTAATTTTCCTGACTGTTTGTGAACGCATCGCGTACATCCCATAAACACTGAGAACAGAGCAGAGCAGTGTTTGTTTCTCTAAACTGACTCCAGACCTGTAATTTGGCTCCAGATCTTGACGTTCACGCTGAAAACCGACCGAGTGCGTCGAGTATTTTTGGCTCCGAGTTTCCTGAAACATTCCTCAGAGTCCGTCCTGATCCTGACAGTGTGTCTGGACCCTGTGACCTCTGACCTCTGACCTCTGACCTCCACGCTGCAGGTCTCTTCTTATTGATCACTGCTAATGTGTCACGTCACAGACTTCAGACTTTAGACTGCTTCTGTGTCTTTTCTTTCAGCTAAGCTAATGTTAGCAGTCCTCTGCTACATTCATAAAAACTCTAGAACTTCAGTGTGGTCCCTGAACACACCACAAGTTTCTTGCTAGCAAACCGTGTGTAGCGTTAACGTGTAAATTAGCTCATTAGCGACCAAACTTCTCGCTTGAGGACAAATTAAAAACATGAAACTTCTTCCAGAAAATATTTAGCATATATACGTGCACTGAATGACATGCTAACAAGTGTTGTTTGTTAGCTGGCAAGCTAACAAAACACCTAGCAAATAACTTTTAGCTTCCTAACCAAAGTCAGACGAGTGGACTGAATGTAACATTAGCTTGGAGGCTAAGGCTAGCTAACCTTGTTGAAAATGTTAATATCAGAGTGATTACGTTTTGATGTGCCCTAACATTAGCATTAGCTATCTAGCAAAAAAGTTAATGTTAGCATAATTTAGAGGACGTTTCCTTTTCTTTTCCTTAAAGTTGCTGGCTAAGCTAACTATTTCCTGTTTCTTGTCTTTGTGTTAAAGCTAAAAGCTAAAGCTAACCTCTCTCTGGCTAACAAAAGATTTCCTTCAGTTAATTTGAGTTAAGAGCAATAAAATGTTAGCATATTAGCACCGTTCACAGTTTGGTGACTGTAATGAGTTTACATACTGTTCAGTTGAGACACGTTCTTGATTTATGTGACTGGAAACATTTGCAGCAGATTTTGTCATGTTTTCATAAAGCTAGGCTAGCCTAACAGTTTATCCCAGTTAGCTTTGTGCTAAGCTAACTGGAACAGCGCCTTCAAGAGTGTTAAGTTCTTCAGTTAGCTTTGTGCTAAGCTAACTGGAACAGCGCCTTCATGAGTGTTAAGTTCTTCAGTTCATGTTTTCCAGTTTTGACAGAGCTAGGCTAGGCTAACAGTCTGCCAGTCAGCATTAGACAGGAGGAGCATTAACAGTTATGTCACCAACTTCTTAATTTTGACTGCAGTTTTGACAGAACTAAGCTAGGCTAACAGTTTTCCACCACTTCCACTGCTAAGCTAAGCTAAGCTAAGCTAACCAGAACAATGTCTACATGAGTCCAGCCTCAGACAGTAGGGCTGTCAGGAGCTTAAACAAACTGTAAGTGTACTTCTTCACTTTGACTTTTTCAGTTTTTCCCTTACTTCCAGTGATTATGCTAAGCTAAGCTAACCAGATCTTGTTTTATCTTCCTCCTGAACACACAGAGCTGGAATCTAACCATAAATCTCTCAGCTCTGAAACAGAAGAGTCTTTCTCCTGATCAGGGTCTGGAAGGTGTTGTCCTGAAGAGAAACAGACGTGAACATCTCAGCGTCGAAACGAGAAAACTCAGAAAACCTCAGAACCAGAAACACGTCGATGATTTCAGCCTCATGTTTGTGAACAGCCACCGACATTAATCAATCATTTACTCATCAAACCTTTGTTCAGTCTGAAGGCTGGACTCTGAACTTAAATGTCAGACATGAGACTGGACCAGAACCTGATCAGAACCTGGACCAGAACCTGATCAGAACATGGATCAAAACCTGATCAGAACCTGGATCAAAACCTGGATCAGAACCTGGATTAGTTTTAAAGAGGAGAAGGATCAGACTCACCAGAGACGAGCAGCGGTGGAGAGCGGCTGAATAACTGCTCTCTGAGATCAGTCCTCTCTCTGAGGTGTGGCTCCAACCAGGAAATCCATGGTTCTCCACAGGACTTCATTCTTCTCTGTCCCCGCCCCCTCAGCCTCCACGTCGGCCCAACAGCGCCTCCTGCAGGAGGACGCCACTCATCACACAGGCAACATGTCAGCGCTTCACTGCACCAGACTCCATTAAAAAAAATACAGATTAAAGCCTTTTACTCAACCAGACTCCATTAAAAAAAATACAGATTAAAGCCTTTTACTCAACCAGACTCCATTAAAAAAACTACAGATTTAAGCCTTTTACTCAACCAGACTCCAGTCACAAAAATACAGATTTAAGACTTTTACTCAACCAGACTCCATTAAAAAAAATACAGATTAAAGCCTTTTACTCAACCAGACTCCATTAAAAAAAATACAGATTAAAGCCTTTTACTCAACCAGACTCCATTAAAAAAACTACAGATTAAAGCCTTTTACTCAACCAGACTCCAGTCACAAAACTACAGATTTTAATCATGACGTCTCTTTTGTGTGGAGCTGACTCAGGCAGCGCCCCCAGCCGACGTTTAACGGACACTACATCAGTTCGCCATCATTTACAAATGCAGTATTTTATTAATATTATATTAATAATGTTGTATTTATAATGTGTTGGCCCGTGGTTTCTTTGTCCTGATGTTACTGATTAAAATCGTTTTTTACAGTAACAGCACAAAATGGTTCGCGTCGTGTCATCATCAATCTCATCATCCGGACTCACCGGAAACTTGATGTATTTTCAAAATAAGTGTAGACATTTGTTCAGTTAAAATCTCGGTTAAAACAGATTAATTATTATTATGAATTAATAATTCAAACAGTATAATAGAAACATAATGAACATGATTTTAAGAGTTGGACCCTTAATTAGAGGACATTTAAATGTGTTTTATGTTTATTTTATTTATTGTTGTTTAATGTTATACGTCCGTCTTTTATTGTGGAATGTGTGACAGGAAGTGGTGGTGTGTGTTCAGATGCGCTTGACGCAGGCGCAGAGCTCTTCAACCTGCAGCAGCAGAATCAGCATCTTATCCGGCGGCAGCAAGAAGCAGCAGAACAAAGAAGAACCTCGAAGAACCTCGAAGAACCGGCTTTTATTTCCTCACCGGAAACAAACAGGTAAATAAACTGACAGGTGTCATTTTCATTCTGTCTCTTTCTGATGACTGTCTACATGAGTCAATCAATGCTGCTGCCAATTCAAACATTTAAACATCAAAACATTCAAACCTGACTCTGTTCAAATAAATAAAGCAATAAATAATAAAGATAAAATAATATTAAGCTTTGGTTCACGTCCAGAAATCGTTTTAAATTGTCCTGTAAAATGTTTTTTATCGTGTGGTTCGTGGGTTCGTTGTCTCCGGGGCTCTGGGCCAACGCCTTAAACATCAGCTGCTCATCAGTCAGCTGCTAAAATTAATAATCAATGAGAAAACACGGAGGAGAGCGACGCTTCAATCAGCCGAACGTCCCAGAATAAAAGAAGTCAAAAATAACATGGAGTCTGGTGGAAGATTTATTTCTGTCTGACTGGAGGCGGTGACCTGGTTTCAGTTTTAGGCCCAGGAATAGATAACCAAAGAGGAACTGGACTGGAACCAGACAGACCTTCAGAGACAGAACCAGACCCTCAGAGACAGAACCAGACCTCCAGAGACAGAACCAGACCCTCAGGGACAGAACTAGACCCTCAGAGACAGAACTAGACCCTCAGGGACAGAACCAGACCTTCAGGGAACAGAACCAGACCCTCAGAGACAGAACCAGACCCTCAGAGACAGAACCAGACCCTCAGGGACAGAACCAGACCCTCAGGGACAGAACTAGACCCTCAGAGACAGAACTAGACCTCCAGGGACAGAACCAGACCCTCAGGGACAGAACCAGACCTTCAGGGAACAGAACCAGACCCTCAGAGACAGAACCAGACCCTCAGAGACAGAACCAGACCCTCAGGGACAGAACCAGACCTCCAGAGACAGAACCAGACCCTCAGGGACAGAACCAGACCCTCAGGGACAGAACCAGACCCTCAGGGACAGAACTAGACCTTCAGGGAACAGAACCAGACCTTCAGGGACAGAACCAGACCCTCAGAGACAGAACCAGACCTCCAGAGACAGAACCAGACCCTCAGAGACAGAACCAGACCTCCAGGGACAGAACCAGACCCTCAGGGACAGAACTAGACCTCCAGAGACAGAACCAGACCCTCAGGGACAGAACCACCAGACCCTCAGGGACAGAACTAGACCTCCAGAGACAGAACCAGACCCTCAGGGACAGAACCAGACCTCCAGAGACAGAACCAGACCCTCAGAGACAGAACCAGACCTCCAGGGACAGAACCAGACCCTCAAGGACAGAACCAGACCTCCAGAGACAGAACCAGACCCTCAGGGACAGAACCAGACCCTCAGGGACAGAACCAGACCCTCAGAGACAGAACCAGACCTCCAGAGATAGAACCAGACCCTCAGGGACAGAACCAGACCCTCAGAGACAGAACCAGACCTCCAGAGATAGAACCAGACCCTCAGGGACAGAACCAGACCTCCAGAGACAGAACCAGACCCTCAGGGACAGAACCAGACCCTCAAGGACAGAACCAGACCTCCAGAGACAGAACCAGACCCTCAGGGACAGAACCAGACCTCCAGAGACAGAACCAGACCCTCAGAGACAGAACCAGACCTCCAGGGACAGAACCAGACCCTCAGGGACAGAACCAGACCCTCAGGGACAGAACTAGACCTTCAGGGAACAGAACCAGACCCTCAGAGACAGAATCAGACCTTCAGGGACAGAACCAGACCCTCAGGGACAGAACCAGACCTTCAGGGAACAGAACCAGACCCTCAGAGACAGAACCAGACCCTCAGGGACAGAACTAGACCTTCAGGGAACAGAACCAGACCCTCAGAGACAGAATCAGACCTTCAGGGACAGAACTAGACCTTCAGGGACAGAACCAGACCCTCAGAGACAGAACCAGACCTCCAGAGACAGAACCAGACCCTCAGGGACAGAACCAGACCTCCAGAGACAGAACCAGACCCTCAGGGACAGAACCAGACCTCCAGAGACAGAACCAGACCCTCAGGGACAGAACCAGACCCTCAGGGACAGAACCAGACCTCCAGAGACAGAACCAGACCCTCAGGGACAGAACTAGACCTTCAGGGACAGAACCAGACCTTGATTGAACAGTAATGTCTTGTAACAGCTGAGGATTCTGGGTATTGGTGTTTTCCAGACATGATGGAGAAGTCCAACAGCCAGTACGACTCCTTCCTGTTCTGGAGGCAGCCAATCCCGGCCCTCGACCTGTCGGAGCTGGAGGACCTGGGTTTGACTGACAGCCAGTCGACCAATAGCAGCAAAGGAAAAGATAAGAAGTCCCAGCTGTGGAGTCATGACGACCAGGTGAGACGTTTGTCTCCTCAGACATGCATGTGGATCAATCTATCAAAGAGCTGAGACAAGCTGAGACAGGAAGTCAAACAGGAAGTCAAACAGGAAGTCAAACAGGAAGTCAGACAGGAAGTCAGAAAGGAAGTCAGACAGGAAGTCAGACAGGAAGTCAGACAGGAAGTCAGACAGGAAGTCAGACAGGAAGTCAGACAGGATTATGTGTGAAGCAGAACAGTTTGAACGTCTGGATTCTTGTTCAGTGATGGTTTTTATAGTTTCTCTTTCCGTTGAATCATGGTTTCTTGTTTCTTATTTCTTGTTTCTTCTTCTTGTTTCTTGTTTCTTCTTCTTGTTTCTTCTTCTTGTTTCTTCTTGTTTCTTGTTTCTTCTTCTTGTTTCTTGTTTCTTATTTCTTGTTTCTTCTTCTTGTTTCTTCTTCTTGTTTCTTCTTCTTGTTTCTTCTTCTTGTTTCTTGTTTCTTCTTCTTGTTTCTTCTTCTTGTTTCTTCTTCTTGTTTCTTGTTTCTTCTTCTTGTTTCTTCTTCTTGTTTCTTCTTGTTTCTTGTTTCTTCTTCTTCAGACTGAAATGTCTGAGTTTTCCTCCTTCAACTACTGGAGAGCTCCCATCGCTGACGTGGACGCTCTGCTGGCCGACCTCAACCTGCTGCTCTAAACACACCTGGTCAGTCACATGACCTTTGACCCCGGATCATTCACCTGACCTCTGACCCCAGACCTGTCCTGCACACAAACACCGAAGGATGTAATTATCAAAATAAGAGCGTGTGGATCTGGTTTATTGATTAAAGTGATGCTGCTCTTAAACCAGATCTCTGAGTTTACACTGGAACAATGAAACCAGGTTCTGATCAGACTGAATTCCTTCTGTGGACAAAATAATAGGAACACTGTAGAGCTGTTTATTTGATGCAGGAAGCGTCGCATGAATCCTGACGAGACCTTCTCTCATCAAGATGCTGCCTCCTCAGTAATAATCAGTGGTCATTAAACATTTAGTCTCACTGATGTGGACGGGAAAGATGACGTTACCATGGTTACGATGAGTTTAAGCTGCAGGAGCAGCTGCTATGAGAGAAGGTCTCTAATGTTTTCACTGACACTGATTCTTCTGTTTCTCCATTCGTGCCTTTTAGTTTGTTCTCGTGTCCAGAGTTATTATTTATTTCTGTTTATTTATTTCTCCTGCAGCTGATTAAATAAACTGAGTTTATCATCATGAGTGACCTGATTATGTCATCATTAAACTAAAGTATAACTGAATATAATCCTCCCATGATTAAAATGTTATGAAAAGGATACTGACATAAAATAAGAGTAATAACATTAGGTTTTATTTAAACGGGAAGAACTGCAGATAAATCTTAAACTCAATAATAAAACAGTAACAAAAGAAATATGTTAACTCCTGATGAATTCAGATATTTATTTTGACTTTCTTAGAGAACAGACAGAACACATGTTTCTTTTCTTTTATTCAGATAAAGCAGCACAGAAGACGTCCAAGATATGCTTCAAGATTTAAATGTCTTTAAGAAACCGATCATCAAACCAAACCATAAAATTCTAAAACATTTTTCTAAATCTCTTAAGTTAACTCAGCAGCTGGTTATTCTTGAAACGTCGTTTGTAGGAGCCCACATATTTAACGGAGTGAAGTTAAACAGGAAGGTTCCTCTCTGCTGATCTCAGGTCAGCCTGACGTCAGCCACACGTGTCCGCCATCTTGTTTTGACGCAGCGCTGAAACTGACCTCGGGTCGGCCCCACTCCGCTCTCAGAAAGCCCGCCCACAGGGAGGTTAACGGACTCTGGCTTCCACCTCCGGTGTCGCGCCGCCGCCATATTTGTACCAAAAAACACAGTAAAACCAGGTGTTTCTAACGGCGCCATCGACAGGTAGACACCTGTCACCGTGTGATTCACGTCAGGAGACGTAAAGCCGCGAAAATCTCGGAGAGAAGAAGGTAAAAGTCGCTTTAATTCCCCCTGCTAACCGTCTGCATGCGCACAGGCTAACGGCTAACACAGCTAGCTGGTAAACAGAAGCGTAAAAGAAGACCGCACTTCCGGTCGTTACTTTCAAAATAAAATAAACAGTATAGTTCTAACTGCTGATTTTATATTTTCACTATTTATCATTTGTGCTGTAACAACTAATCGATTAGTTAATTCATAGAAAACAAATCTGGGACTACTTTAATCATTTTAGCGACAACATTTAAACGTTATCAAACACGGTGGTAAATAATTGTAGGTGTTGGTTTGTCGATTTAGAGTTCTCTGGATTGAGTCAAACTATTAACACGTTAGTTCCACTGTATCCGGTCTGAGAAAGCTTCATCACCACAACATGTTATTAGTGTTGGCTGTAAATATTGATGAGATATGAAATAACCGCATCGTGTCTGGGTCATTACATTAGTAAACACACCTCACTGTGTTCATATCCAGCTCTTAATTTGAAGGCTTCCGCCATAACATCCGGGCGGGTAGTGGCCGCCTCTCGCTAGCTTTCTGCGGTAAACAAGCCCGGAGGAACCCGACAGGCTGCGGTGGCGCCTAAAGTCCGTGTTTCTGTGCATTTTGAATTAAAGTTTGCACATCCTCGCTCTGTTTCTGCGCAGCGACAACTCAGCAAAACGCCTCCACGGACGGAGAGGCTTGTGGCGTTTAGCCGGCTAGCGTGCTAACATTAGCAGAGAAGAGTCGCCCGGCTGCCTCCTAATAAACCCGGACGCGGTAAGTAGCCGCTCCGCCGCCTCGTGCGGGAGAAAACGAACCTTTTCTTCTCCCACGCGGTGACCGGAGAGACAGGTGTGGGGCAGTGGGTAAGGGCGGTCGGTAGACGGGGCACCGCGGAGCCGTTTGACGGTGCGCGCTGAAGATGCTAGTTAACCGGATGTGGAAGTAGTTTTTTCTCCGCGTGTAAAATAGGAAATTTCTCTGTGACTTCCCCCGGAAAACCAACAACTTAATATCAAACGGTTTCCTGTTGGTGTGACTGTAAATGTTGGTGTGGCGGGTTTTCACCGTGGAGCCGGTGGACCACCGCTCGGTGACGGGACACGGGGGTACGTGGCACATGGCGGACTCTTTCAGCCCGTGAAGGCGCGTAAAATGGCTCCTCGGCCGCGGAGACACAATCTCGTCCTTCTTCACTGTTTCGCAACAACAAGTGCTGTGTGGCTACGCTGCTTCTATTATCGGACAGCGCTTTGACCCCTTCCCCTCTTTAATAAAAGCTTGGTTTCATTTAAAGCTCACGCCGCCCGCCCAGGCTGCACCGACCGTTAAAACCAGCAGCACTTTGTTCGTCTGTGATGTGATTTAAGCGTCGTTTCCTCAAACAGATGTGATCGACGTTAGGACCCCGACGAGCCTCGGCCATGAACCCATTATCGGACACACGTCATAGTTTATTATGGAGTTGATGTCTTCTTCACATTATGTTGCTTCATTTCATTTACTGAAAGTGAATACATATTTTAAAACTAATAACTTTTATGACAGATGTTCATTTAATATAAACTACAGACAGGCGGAGTCATGTCCGATAATAGACGCATACCATTAGCTTCAGCTAACGGAGTGGGAGGCTAACATGCCTCTGCTAGTGACCAGTGTCTGTGGGAATAAAAACATTTAGTGAGTAAACTAAACTAAATAGAGCAGCTGCTAACTCTTAATAAGTTCACATTTAAATCAGTTATCATGTTGGAAAAGGAAGAAAATGTTTGTTTTCTCCAGCATGTTTGACTTTAATTAAAAAGCTTAATCAGATGGATCTGCCCTCACTGATAGATCAGATCAGTCATTTACTGATCCTCTCTTTAATCTAAAGAGACATCAGATCTTCAGTTATTCCCCTGAAGAATAAATAATAATAATAATAATAATAATAATAATAATAATAATAGTGAGAGGATGCCTTCAGTCTGAAACACAGATATTCACATGTACAAACTGAGTCCAGTGTTAGATGCTTCACAGTCATTGGTCTGTTAGTCAGGACACACATGGACCTTTATTCTGAAGGACTACGACGGGATGTTGTTTATATTCATCTCTGGATCTGATCTGTGATTGGTCACAGACAGGAAGTCGGTCTCAGTGTAAGGTGTGTCAGAGGTGTAATTAGAGCCAGTCACATGTTCTGATCCTGTGTCAGATGTCACTGGTGGACCTGGGGAAGCGTCTGCTGGAGGCGGCTCGGAAAGGTCAGGACGACGAGGTCCGAAACCTGATGGCCAACGGAGCGCCGTTCACCACCGACTGGGTGAGCCTCCCTCTGATGTCACTGTTGGTCCTGACCAATCACTGATGAGAATCATAATATAATAATACACACATGTCCCTCCTGTCCTCTGTAGCTGGGGACGTCCCCGCTCCACCTGGCTGCTCAGCACGGCCATTACTCCACCGCCGACGTCCTGCTGAGAGCCGGCGTCAGCAGAGACGCCCGCACCAAAGTGGACCGGACCCCTCTGCACATGGCGGCGGCTGAGGGCCACACGGTGATCGTGGAGCTGCTGGTCCGGGTGAGTTCTGGAGGACGTGTCTGATAAGTCACTGGTGTCGCTCCACCGGCGCCGTCGCTCCACCGTCGCTCTGACCTCCTGTCCCGTCGTTTCAGAGTGGAGCCGACATCAATGCCAAGGACATGCTGAAGATGACGGCGCTGCACTGGGCGGCGCAGCACGGGCACCACGGCGTGGCCGAGACCCTCATCAAACACGGCGCCGACGTGCACGCGCTCAGTAAGTTTGACAAGACGCCATTCGACATCGCCGTCGACATCCAGAACACGGAGCTGATGCTGCTGCTGCAGGTGAGTCTGGACTCAGTCTACCTGTCTGTGCTCAGCAGTAGAAGAAGAAACCAGGGCTAACATTCTGAGTGTGTGTGTGTGTGTGTGTGTGTGTGTGTGTGTGTGTGTGTGTGTGTGTAGGAGGGGATGCAGAACCAGGTGAACATGAACCAGGTGAGTATGAATGTGGAGACGAGCAGCAGCACCAACCAACCACAGTTCATCATCCAGGGGATACCTGCCATACAGGGGGGCGTGGTCAACCTGGCAGAGCTGCTCAACAAGGCCAACGCAGGTGTGCTCTCTCTCTCTCTCTCTCTCTCTCTCTCTCTCTCTCTCGCTCTCTCTCTCGCTCTCGCTCTCTCTCTCTCTCTCTCTCTCTCTCTCTCTCTCGCTCGCTCTCTCGCTCGCTCTCTCGCTCTCTCGCTCTCTCTCTCTCTCTCTCTCTCTCTCGCTCTCTCTCGCTCTCTCTCGCTCTCTCGCTCTCTCGCTCTCTCTCTCTCGCTCTCTCTCTGTTTATGCGTTGTCATGATGTCACTTCCTGTGTCGTTGTCCAGGAGATTCAGAGGAGGCGATGGCCGCCAGCGCTCTGGACTCCAATATCCAGCATGCAGCAGTGGTCAACGAGGGGGGTCAGAGGGTCATCACCATAGTGACAGATCAACACGGCAACCTGCAGACCACCGGAGGGATGTCACAGCCGTTCTTCGTCACCATGCAGCACGGACAGCAGAGTACGACTCTGAACTCTTCTCCTCCAATCAGGGACCAGTCCTGACTCTTGACCTGATGTTTACTTGTTTGTTTGTTTGTTTGTTTGTTTGTTCCAGTGCTGGCGGTGCCGGCCAACACAGTGACAGAGGAGGTGGTGACGGAGGAGCCTCAGCCTCCACCCTCCAGGAAGAGGAAGCTGGAAGCCACCAACAACCACAACGACAGCGGAGAGACGGTGAGAGCCAGAGACTGGTCATCAGTCCGTTAATGATGCTAATACTGATACCAGTCAGTGGATTAACCTTCCTCCTCCTCCTCCTCCTCCTCCTCCTCCAGGAGCTGTTACAGAGGCAGTTGCAGGAGGCCAACAGGAAGGCCCAGGAGTACCGGCAGCAGCTGATGCGCAAGGAGCAGGAGGCGGAGGAGTACCGCATCAAGCTGGAGGCCATGTCCCAGAGTCAGGCCAACAGCACCAACGCCAACACGGCCGCTGCCGCCAACGCCGCCAGCCCCGAGGAGGTGGTGGGAGGGGAGGAGGACGAGGAGGAAGGGGGCGCCGGAGTAGTGGAGGAGGAGGGGGAGATGGTGGTGCTGCAGGAAGGAGGCATCATCATGGAGGGGGAGGAGGGTCAGGTGACACTGGTGGAGACGGGGGGAGAGGCGACGGAGGTCAGCTCCTAACAGAGAGGGAGGGGGGAGGAGGAGGGAGACACAGACTCCACAGGACGCCATTTTGAGTCCCTACAAATAAAATGGTGTCCCTCCACAGACGGAGCAGAGGACACACCGTTCAGACTCCCCTCACTGGACGGGATGCAAAATGGTTCAGCATCAGCTGCAGTCAGTACTTTAAAGGATGGACGTCGTTGGTTGTCCCTGTCCCACCGTGTGTCTCGTCTTGTCTCTGACTCTGGACCTCGTTGACCGGTCCTACACCACTTCGCTTCCTTGTCAGCAGTTTGTCTCCGTCTCCATGTCCCGTCGTTTTGTTTCCAGACGTGACTTCCTGTTTACTTCATTAATCTCATATTAACGTCGCCATGGAAACCCTCAGCTGGTTCACTAATTATGATTAATCACGTGGGTGGGGGCGGGTCTGGATCCACATCCTTCATTCAAACTGGTTTTAACTGGTCTGGCTGGTGAGTTCAAGGACGCTGGGATATCTGAAGACCACCAGGTGAACATCGTTGACTTTAATGTGACATGAACTAAAATAGTTTAGACTGAACTAACCTCTCAGAACTTCTCACCTGGTGTCACCTGACCAGTAGCAGCAGCGGGCCAGGATTGGTCGAGGACTAGTTGGTGTCAGAATCAGATTAAACAGGTTGAGCTGCATCACTACGACAGTAATGACCTTAGTCAACGACCCACCACCTGGATGAGAATCACCTGGAGCCACAGGTACGCTCCTTGGCCTGCTCTGGTCCAGGTCTGGTCCAGGTCCAGGTCCAGTTCTGACCCACTTCCTTCCTCTGATCAGTGACTCTGCATCCTCTCAGTTATCATAGTTATTTTTATAAGCTCTGTGAAGCCAACCTTTTTGTATGTACATATAAAGTTGTATTTTTTTAACTGTACCTGAACGCTTCAACACGATAACGATGATGATGATGATGATGATGAAGATGGCTGCCTGTAATCTGAAATATAAACACTTGTTCTTTTGAATAACACCGTCAATGTGCATGTGATTCTTTTAGCGTGAGGCGTTCACTGACCCTCGTTTATCACCGTTCCTTCCATCACTTTATTTTCATACAGATTTTAAATGTGACATTGAATGCATCATCACAAACATTAAGACGTTTTTATTTTTAATGTTTGGATCCTTTTAAAACTAGAATCAGACTAATCATTATGTGTCTGAAGCTTCTCAGAGTTTGAGACTCATTATTCTTCTCAAACTTCAGCTCCGGTTTCTTTCTATCGGGTGTTTTTTATTTATAGGGCCTTAACAACTACAGCTCCCGTGAGGCTTTGCGGTGACGCCGCGGGGGAAAAAACCGTCGCTCCCAAATTCAAATTTCACGTTTGATTGACGTGACTATCGTCCAATCAGCGACGGGGGAGACGCGCGCGGCCACCCCCCCGTGCGTCGGGGCGTGTCTAGCGAAGGGGGCGGGGCGCGAGGTATCATGGAGGATCAGTGGGCAGACAGCGGCCATCAGCGGAGGGCAGGCAGCGCTCTGATCCCGGGACTCGGTCACCTGCTCACGGCCCGTTACAGAACCGTCACCGGAGACAACTCAGGATGGACATGAAGAAGAGGATCACGTTAGAAGTGCGGAACCGGAGCCCGGCGGAGGTGAGCGGCTTTTTCTTTATTAACATATTAGTGTTACCGGAGGTGATGCTCGTCCGGTGCCCGGTACCGCTACCTCCGCTACCTCCGATCCCCTCACGGAGCTTTCTGGCAGCGGTACCGGCTGGACGTGAATCTCTCGGCTCGGTCCGCCCGCCCCCTCCTGCTCTCCGGTAAAGCTATGAGCCGGTTTACGGTGCTAATCCCCTGGATGTTTACCGAGGATGTAGAAAGAAACTTTTACCGACCGGAGCGGCTCGGCTTTGACCCATAAACGGAGTTCGGTTGTGTTCTGTGCTCTAACGGTGGTCGGTTCGACCGGAGCGGCTGTTCTCAGGCTCCGTGTCCCGGTCAGTGAGCCTCGTCCTCCGGCGGACATTTTTAATCCCCGGTGGATCAAACTTCGACAGAATCGTCTCGGTAACGGACATGACCGAGCCAGGTCCCGGTCCAGAGACTCCCGGCTCGGTACCTCTCGGTCCTACCGTCGGTTGAGTGACTTTGAACCCAGCTCGGTGCTGCTCTGAGGTCGGTTACTTCAGTAACGCGTTACCGGCTTACCATTACCGAGAGCGGATTAGTGGCTTGTCCGCGGGACATATGTGGACTTTACCGCCAGAAACGACCGTTAAATCCGCTTTACGGTAACGTGATTACTGGTAACGGAACGGAACGACGTTACTGTAACGGCCCGAGGATTAGACGTTACAGTAACGGAGCCCGGAGTGTTACATAAGCAGGAACGGTGCTGAACCGGAGAACCGGCAGATGGAGGATGAAGATGAGGAGGAGGAGGAGGAGGGGGAGGAGCCTCTTCATCTTCATCATCCTCTGTCATTAAAGCTGCTGCTTATATAAGAAGGAAATAAAACGTCAAACTATCTGATATTAAACAAATAAAACAGATTAATTAATGTAAACGTCACCTTTATCAGTTTATTAGTCTTTATGTTAATTAGGTGGGCGGTCCTCGGTTCAGTCTGAACTGGGCCAATCAGGCAGAAGTAAATAGTTGATGCTAGCTAGCTATGCTAACGCTAGTGACCTCCCCATGGACCAGGGTCAGACCTCATCCCTCTTCAGGTCGTCTGCCTCCCACCTCTGGAACGCTCCTGTTGTCCGTCATGTTTTTAGGAGAGGTGGATTAAATATGCTCCAGACTGAACCAGGATCTACTGTCAGACTGGTTCTACAGTCAGACTGGATCTACAGTCTGGTTCTACAGTCAGACTGGTTCTACAGTCAGACTGTAGAACCAGTCTGACTGTAGATACAGTCTGACTGTAGAACCAGACTGTAGAACCAGAGGACGCATGTGGAGCTCCCCCTGGTGGCTGGCTGCAGTACAGACTTGGACTGAGATAAACTTTATTCATCCACAAGGGAAATAATAAATAATAATAATATATAATGCTGATGAATGTTCATGTTATTTATTGTTATGAAAACAGGAAGTGATGTCATGATGATTGACCGTTGTCATGACAACCGCTTTGGGAAAATAAATGACTAAGAGAGTTTATCCAGAACCTGGATCCAAACTAAACCAGATGGAGGAGTTCTAGCCTCAGTTTGACCGACGGGAGGACGAGGAGACGCTTCTTCATCAGAAATGAATCAGAACAGAATTAATAAGTAAACAAATAATAAATATAAGTGTGTTTCTACTTGGTTCAGCAGATAAAACCATCAGACAGGATGTTTATTCTGACTCCTGCTGGACGCTGGAGGAACTGCAGCTTCACAAAGACCTGCATATGTGATTGAGCTCTGCTGATTCCCTCCCCCCGTCTACCCCCCCGCCCCTCCCCTGTCTTCTACCCCCCCCCCGCCCCTCCCCTGTCTTCTACCCCCCCCCCCCCCAGATCGTGGAGCTGGTGGTGGACAA
Source organism: Chelon labrosus (assembly GCF_963514085.1). Taxonomy (NCBI): domain Eukaryota; kingdom Metazoa; phylum Chordata; class Actinopteri; order Mugiliformes; family Mugilidae; genus Chelon; species Chelon labrosus. Next base: position 456,376 of record NC_140349.1, read on the forward strand.
CAGTCGCTCTGCAGATGGAGAGGTAGAAGGTCTGACAGACGAGTTCAAGGAGCTGGAGTTTCTCAGTTTGGTCAACGTTGGTCTGAACTCTCTGACCAAGCTGCCCTCACTGCCCAAACTACGCAAGGTACACACTCACCTGTCAGGGCTCAGAGGTCAGAGGTCAGAGGTCAGCACCTGAAGGTCAAAATAATGTCGTTGTCAGGTTGTCAGGTTGTCTTCAAGATTCTAACATCTAAAAGATAAATGTGAGGTGACCCCTGAGTTAAACCTCTGTGTCCTGGTCCTGGTCCTGGTCCTGGTCCAGGTCCAGGTGTGTCTATGACTGTAGATCACCTGGTCCAGCAGGTGACTCCTTAGAGTCTCAAACGGACCCGACTAAGACCAGCTGACCAACACATCCAGGATCAGTTTAGTTCTGGTTCTGGTGACGTTCTACAGATGTCATGTTCTAGACTTCAGTCTTTTATGAAGGACTACTACTAGATGTTCACCTGGTGGTTCTCCTCCTGGTTCTCCTGTGTTCCCTCAGTTGGAGCTGAGCGACAACAACCTGTCTGGTTCTCTGGAGACGCTGTCGGAGAAATGTCCCAACCTGACGTACCTCAACCTGAGCGGGAACAAGATCAAGGAGCTGAGCACTGTGGAGGCGCTGGTCAGTCACTTCCTGTCTCACTGCGTCAGAGCTGCTAACGTGCTAACAGGCTAACATGCTATCGTTTGTTGCCGCAGCAACACCTGAAGAGCCTGCAGAGTCTGGACCTGTTCAACTGTGAGATCACGTCTCTGGAGGACTACAGGGACAGTGTCTTTGAGCTGCTGCCTCAGGTCACCTACCTGGACGGCTTCGACCAGGAGGACAACGAGGCGCCGGACTCTGAGGCCGATGATGAGGGTGAGGCTCCGCCCTCAGGCTGCGTCCTCCGTCCTCCCGGTGTCTCTCTGTCTCACGCTGTCTCTGTTCACAGATGAGGACGGAGCGGGGCCGACCAGCGAGTACGACGAGGAGGACGAGGACGAGGACGAGGACGGATCAGAGGGAGGACAGGGGGGGCGGGGCTTCCAGGTGAACCGGCCTGACCAGGTGAGTAAATCCGGCTGCAGCCAGCTCAGATGTGGTGTTTCCATGGTTACGCCAAGGAGGACCAGTAAGATGACCGTCACGGCCGTCCTGTCTGATTCTTTTATTTTGAAAGTCTGTCTGTGTTTCCTGTCAGGACGAGGAAGACTATGCCGAGGAGGAGGAAGGTGAGTGAAGCCTCGTGTGTTTCAGTGACGGTGAATCTGAGCTGAGCTGTGATTGGTCCGTTCTGTCTCTGCAGAGGACGCCGCCACCGCCGCCGCCGTCATCCACGGACAGAAGAGGAAGAGAGACGAGGACGACGAAGGCGAGGAAGATGAGGACGATGAAGACGACTAGTGGTCCCGGTCCCGGTCCCGGTTCCGTCCATCGGTTCCAGTTTGTTCTAGATAATTTTAGAGATTTGATCTGAAGACACGTTTCCCTCCTGAACCGCTCCGACTCTTCCTCGTCTCGTCTTCACAGCCAGGACACGTCTCCGGGTCAGCTCGTCTCAGGACAGAGACACCTCATAAAACATCATCCACACGCTTTAGAACAATACAGAACACGCCTGTTACCGTGGTTACCAGCCATGCGTCAGCTCTGGTCTCCACTGGTCCACAAAAACAGGAAGTGATGTCGTTCTCAGGAGTCAGCTGATCTTAACCTCCGTCACTAACAGGAAGCCGCTTGTCCTGCGGTCTCATCGGTCCGTGAACTACACATGGGAGCAGAGCGCCCCCTTCAGGAAGTCTCAGTCTGCAGAGCTGCTGTAGTCAAGTGTGTGTTTGATTTGTTGTAGAGGGTTTACAGGGAGGTGGGCGGGGACTAGTTTTATCTGTTGTTTTATTGATTGGTGTTTTTAGCCCCCAGGTCAGTCACAAGGCCCCGCCCCCTTGTTAGTCACAAGACCCCGCCCCCTACAGAAGGACCCAGTTTACCTCCGTAAGGTGTGGTGTGTTCAGGTAAACACAGTTCAGGCTGACCTGTCAATCAAACCGTGGATCCCTGTATCAGTCTGATTGACAGATGCTGAACAGTCCCTGAACGCACCACACCAGCTGTGCAGTGCATGCTGGGACACTGAGGCCTGAAGTCTTCCAGGTTCAGCAAGGCAGTGCCCGTCTAGTCTGAAGGGGGTGGAGCCTGAGAGGACACACCTGTCCGCCAGGGCCCCCACCCCCAGGTTGGAACCTGCCGACGTATTTAAGACAACACTGTAAATAGACTTCAGCTTTTACTTTGAAAACTTGTCTGTTTGTTTCCTGCAGCGAGGTCATAGCTGACCCCGTCTGTGACCTTTGACCCTGATTCTGTCGTCTGTATCTGGAAAAAAAAATGTTGAGGTTTGAATAAAAAAAGAGAAAACTGTGACTTTGTCTGTTCTCCCTGTGTCTGCGTGGGTTCTCCTGGTTCTCAAAGACATGCTGGTTAGGTTCATTGGTTCTAGAGACGGCACCGACCAGTCGACATCAGCTGGGTTCTACTGGAGGAGTCGAGTTCAATAAAATCTGAAGTCATTAAACTCCGTGTGTGTTAGAGTGTGTGTGTTAGCGTGTGTGTGTGTTAGCGTGTGTGTGTGTTAGTGTGTGTGTGTGTTAGTGTGTGTGTGTTAGTGTGTGTGTGTGTGTGTTAGCGTGTGTGTGTGTTAGCGTGTGTGTGTTAGTGTGTGTGTGTGTTAGTGTGTGTGTGTGTTAGTGTGTGTGTGTGTTAGAGTGTGTGTGTTAGCGTGTGTGTGTTAGCATGTGTGTGTTAGCATGTGTGTGTGTGTTAGCGTGTGTGTGTGTTAGTGTGTGTGTGTGTTAGCGTGTGTGTGTGTGTTAGTGTGTGTGTGTGTTAGCGTGTGTGTGTGTTAGCATGTGTGTGTTAGCATGTGTGTTAGCGTGTGTGTGTTAGCATGTGTGTTAGCGTGTGTGTGTGTTAGCGTGTGTGTGTTAGCGTGTGTGTGTGTTAGCGTGTGTGTGTGTGTTAGCGTGTGTGTGTGTTAGCGTGTGTGTGTTAGCGTGTGTGTTAGCGTGTGTGTGTGTTAGCGTGTGTGTGTTAGCGTGTGTGTGTGTTAGCGTGTGTGTGTTAGCGTGTGTGTGTTAGCGTGTGTGTTAGAGTGTGTGTGTGTTAGCGTGTGTGTGTGTTAGCGTGTGTGTGTTAGTGTGTGTGTGTGTTAGCGTGTGTGTGTGTTAGCGTGTGTGTGTTAGTGTGTGTGTGTGTTAGCGTGTGTGTGTGTTAGCGTGTGTGTGTGTTAGCGTGTGTGTGTTAGTGTGTGTGTGTGTTAGCGTGTGTGTGTTAGCATGTGTGTTAGCGTGTGTGTGTTAGCGTGTGTGTGTGTTAGCGTGTGTGTGTTAGTGTGTGTGTGTGTTAGCGTGTGTGTGTGTGTTAGCGTGTGTGTGTTAGCATGTGTGTGTGTTAGCGTGTGTGTGTTAGAGCGTGTGTGTTAGCGTGTGTGTGTGTTAGTGTGTGTGTGTGTTAGCGTGTGTGTGTGTGTTAGTGTGTGTGTGTGTTAGCGTGTGTGTTAGCGTGTGTGTGTGTTAGCGTGTGTGTGTGTTAGCGTGTGTGTGTGTGTGTGTTAGCGTGTGTGTGTGTTAGCGTGTGTGTGTGTTAGCGTGTGTGTGTGTTAGTGTGTGTGTGTGTTAGCGTGTGTGTGTTAGTGTGTGTGTTAGCGTGTGTGTGTGTTAGCGTGTGTGTGTGTGTTAGCGTGTCGTCCTCTTGTGTTTTGTCTCCTGTGAATTATTGAATCTTTTCAAAGTAAAAGCCTTTTGGTCGTCATGTTATTTTTATGAGACACAAACTCTTTCTGTCTTTGTGAGGACCTTCCTTTAACACAATGGTCCCCGTAATGTAATAAGAAACGGAACACACACACTCTGACCTCATGCCTCCTGTGGTTGTGTGTTGATCACAAACAGGAAGTATTTTTAGCTCTGTTGCTACGGTAACTCCTGCCAGACGCTGCTCAGGGCAGCACCAGGTTCTGACCTCTGTGGTTCTGATTCTTCTTCTTCTATGACTCTATGGCTCTGATGCTGAACAGGAAGTAGAGTCAGTAAGACAAGCTGGTGGCCAGGTGACGTTCAGATTATAAGCCCCGCCCACTCTGGACTTTAATTAGATTGGTATTGATGAAACGCTCACCTGTTCAGAGATCAAGGATTAAAGGTCATAATTAAGTGGCGTGGCCTCTGATTGACAGGTGTGTCCTCACAGGCTGTTAGCTGTTAGCTGCTAGCAGCTAGCAGCTAACAGCTAACTGCTAGCTGCTAGCTGCTGAATTAGCTGGGAGTCAAAGACAAAGATGGAGACGGATGAAGACAAAGCACGGAGCCTCAGACCAGGATGGAGGAGGTTCATCATCTGTAACATTTAGTGAATGAATGAATGTTGAGGATTATTTATGTTTGTGTTTTATTATTTTAGAAACAACTGAGATGAGATTGTGTTCCTACGTAGACGTGTTTATTAACAGTGGAGTGAATCTGTTCCTTCATTAAAGTCGGATGTTTTACAAACCACCGTCGTCACGGAAACAGAGTCAGTGATGTGTGATGAAGAGCTGAGCAGATGTAGGCCATGACACACACACACAGTTAGCGTGTGTGTTAGCGTGTGTGTCAGATCATGCATGCGTGAGCAGTGATGACTAACCTGCTGCCTCCACCACATGAGACACAGACTCTTCATCATCCTCATCCTCAGGTTTAATTTATTCTCGTGTCTCTGATGATGTCATAAATGATTTCAGTTAAAGGAACAATAGAATAATTAGAGAACAGTAACGTCTGGTTGGCTAATGTTAGCCTTTTAATTAGCTTAGACAAGGTAGCCTCATGAAGACAGTCTGTAGGTTCTGTAGGTTCTGGTTCTGGTTCTGTAGGTTCTGTAGGTTCTGTTGTTGCCATCAGAACCAGGGTTAGGGTTTTTCTGTTTGTGAGATAATGAGATGTTAATCTGAACCTGGGGCCCCTGGTGGCTGACTGTCGGCCCCTGACTGTCGGCCCCTGACTGTCGGCCCCTGACTGTCGGCCCCTGGTCCCTGACTGTCGCCCCCTGACTGTCGGCCCCTGGTCCCTGACTGTCGGCCCCTGACTGTCGGCCCCTGGCCCCTGACTGTCGCCCCCTGACTGTCGGCCCCTGGTCCCTGACTGTCGCCCCCTGACTGTCGGCCCCTGACTGTCGGCCCCTGGCCCCTGACTGTCGGCCCCTGACTGTCGGCCCCTGGTCCCTGACTGTCGCCCCCTGACTGTCGGCCCCTGGCCCCTGACTGTCGCCCCCTGACTGTCGGCCCCTGGTCCCTGACTGTCGGCCCCTGACTGTCGTCCCCTGGTGGCCCCGGGGCCCTCAGGCCATCAGTGTAACTGGGTTATTCTCAGATGTGGAGGCTGATTCAGGTTCAGTCAATTATTTACTCTCTCTCTCTGTGTGTCAGCATGCTCGATCGCCCACTTGGGGGATGGGACGGCGGTTTGTTACATGTTTTATTAACATACATGAAACACGCTACGCTACGCTATGCTATGCTACGCTACGCTACGCTACGCTACGCTACAACAGTATCTTCATCATCATCATCTTCATTCATGTTTGTATTTCAGCTTAAAGTCTGATCTAAAGAAGATGAACATGATCAAAGGTTTTTATTTTACATCTTCATTTAATCTGAGCAGCTGCAGTAGCTAGCTGTTAGCTCGTGTTAGCATGTTAGCATGTTAGCATGTTAGCATAATTAGCTACATCTAAAAACACAGCACAAAGTCTCTTTGAAGACGTTTTTATTCAGACGTGAAACGTTTCCGTTTGAATTATTCACCAAAAAAAATCAACAGTGTTTTGGCAGCATTTACCCACAATGCATTGCTGTGTACAGTTATTCAAACATCTACAGGAACAAACAGAACGTTACGATGAGCGGTGAGGTGTCGGTCGTCCCGCATGCTCTCAGGATTCACAACCAGACAAAAAATAACGTAAGAAACGCTCACTGATCAGCTGATTCACTCCTTCACTAAGTTTTAGTTTCAGACAATAAAACGTATAAAGGTTAAAACGAGGTTTATTTTATTCTAATGAGGATTTCATTGGGCTGGTCGTGTTTCTACTTTAAAAGAAATTGAAAGTTTCCTCATTTTATAAAAGCTCAGTGCATTCTCAGTGATTCGTTGAGGTATCAGACGCCAGCGTTTCATTATTGCTTCTTCTGTCCCTGATTTCTGCTGCAGCGTCTAAAAGTGATGATCGGTCTTTAGAGTCGACCTTGTGCTCGTACAAATAGTGCCCTTCGGTGTAGAAACATGACATCATTGAATAGAAAACAGACTTCGCTGCGTTTTACGTCACCTTCGGCAAAAAACACACGAAGAAGAAAAAGCGTGCAGCACCGTCGGAGGTGAAGAGAAACGTCTTCGAGCTCCTGGAAGAACCGACCAACTAAGACCAGACGTCCTGAATCAGTTCGTCTCTGACTCTTCGTCTTCAGGTGAAGTCGGTGAAGTCGCCGCGTCGTCTTCCACCGCCGTCGATGACGAAGCTAAACCCACCGCCGCCGCCGGCATCTTCTCGTAGGTTCTCCTACGTTGGCGCCGCAGCGTCTGGCTCTGCAGCTCCTTCACCTCCTGCAGCACCTCCTGCGCCTCCTTCCACGAGGACACGGCCTCCTCCAGGAGACGCTCTGCCTCGGCACGCCTCCTTTCCACCTCCTCCTCCTCCTCCTCCTCTTCCTCTTCCAGCGGCGGCCGTTTGTCAGGAGTCTTAGGCGGCTCCAAGGATCCCGACGGACTCGGCGAGTTCTGACATGACTCGGTTCCACTGCCTCGCGGCGAGTCAGGTCCTTTCAGCTGAGAGGAGTCGAGAGGAGATTCAGGAGCAGGAGCGTCGTCCTGAGGGATGGAGGAGGTGCTGGACGGTCCTCTGAGTCTGGGGGAACCCTTCAGTCGAGGCGAGTCGCCGGCTTTGGCAGCAGGAGAATGTGACCCTCTGGATCGCGGTGAGTCGGTTCCTCTGGAGCGATTCTTCTTGGCTTTGGACCGAGGAGACTCTCTGCCTCTCAGACGAGGAGAGTCTTTGCCCCGGAGACGAGGAGAGTCGCTGCTCCTGCTCCTCGGAGATCCGGACGACCTGCTGAGGACGACAGGAACGAGTTCAGTGCTGAGTGTGGAACCTTAAACTCTCAGGAGGGAGTGAGACCATCAGTCTGACCTGGAGTGGGGGGAGTCGGAGCCCCGGAGATGATGGAGTCTGGGGGAGTCGATGCTCTTCAGGTACGGCGAGCTGCCTCCTCGCTCCCTCTCTGCCTTGGCCTTCTGCAGCTCCTGTCAACCAATCACAACATCTGATCAGTTCCCGTCAGAGGAACGATCAGTAACTGATGAACAACCTGGTCCAGACCTGCAGCCTCATCTCCTCCAGCAGCTCCTGAGCTCTCTGCATCCTCTGAGCGATGAGGCTCTGCAGCTGACCCACGGGCTGCACCGAAGCCCCGCCCACAGCCTCCTCCTCCGTAGGACAGCGCCGAAGAGCCGAGCGCAGCTCTGAGCGGATCATCGCCGGCCTGTAGGACGAGACGAGGGTCAAAGACCAGGAACCAGAGGACTCATCAGATGGGGGGGACGGGGGGGGGGAGTACCTGGAGGACAGGACTTCATCCATGGACGCACAGCGACTCCGACCCTGAACGCTGGACCTCTTCCCTGGCTGGGGCGTCCGACACTGAGCCTGGAAGACCTGAGAGGAGATGTTCCATGAGATCTTCTACTGACTGAACAAACACAATGAATAAGTCTTCAGGTACTCCCGGTTCCACACACCTGGACCTTGGAGGCCTCCGGGTGGGACTGCTTGCCCCAGGACCGCTCACTCCCTCTGGGCAGACTGCCGGTCTGCACCCTGGGCTCCTTGGAGGTCGCCCTGAGCTTCGATACGTCGGTGCCGGCTCGCTGACGACCTCCGACCTCCCGACCTCCTCCGGCCTGCAGCTCGACCCGGAAGCCGTTCTCCCAGGAATCCTGAGATCCACAGTCGAACTCTGGAGAGAAGCCGTCCTCCTCGGCGACCAGATCCAGGGTCAGCATGCCGTGGGAGGAGGTGGACGCCTGCGAGAGACCAGAGACGTTTAACCAAAGACGAAGCGGACAGACAGGAATTTGCAGAGGGACGAAGGTTCTGGAGGTTCTGGTACCACGGCCAGGAGGTGTCCTCTGGTCGGCAGCCGGCGGCCCTGAGGGATCCTGGCTCGGTCTCTGGTGGGATGAAGCAGCGCAGCATCCTCCTCGATGGTCACCTGATCATGGACAGAACCGACCGGTCCGTCAGTACCGGACCCAGATAGAACCGACCGGTCCGTTAAAACCGGACCCGGACAGAACCGACCGGTCCGTCAGTACCGGACCCGGACAGAACCGACCGGTCCGTTATAACTGGACCCGGACAGAACCGACCGGTCTGTCAGTACCGGACCCAGATAGAACCGACCGGTCCGTCAGTACCGGACCCGGACAGAACTGACCGGTCCGTCAGTACCGGACCCAGACAGAACCGACCGGTCCGTTAAAACTGGACCCGGACAGAACCGACCGGTCCGTCAGTACCGGACCCGGACAGAACTGACCGGTCCGTCAGTACCGGACCCAGACAGGACCGACCGGTCTGTCAGTACCGGACCCAGACAGAACCGGTCCGTCAGTACCGGACCCAGACAGAACCGACCGGTCCGTTATAACTGGACCCGGACAGAACCGACCGGTCCGTCAGTACCGGACCCGGACAGAACTGACCGGTCCGTCAGTACCGGACCCAGACAGAACCGACCGGTCCGTTAAAACCGGACCCAGATAGAACCGACCGGTCCGTCAGTACCGGACCCGGACAGAACTGACCGGTCCGTCAGTACCGGACCCAGACAGAACCGACCGGTCCGTTAAAACCGGACCCAGATAGAACCGACCGGTCCGTCAGTACCGGACCTCAACGATAATCAACTCATTTGTTAGTAACATATAAACACTTTTATTCTCATTTAGTATAAACGTATTAACTTTCTATTTCATTATTTAATCGTCGTTGTTTTAAATGTGTTTTTCTTAGCAGACATTTGTTTTCATTAATATTTATCATTTATTAAATGAGGGGGACACATCAGAACCGGTACCTGGTCTAAGACTCGGTTCTTGGCTCTGATGATGGCCACGTTGAGGACGTTGACCCACGACTCCTTCTCCTCAGGACTGACGGCCAGGAAGACCAGATTAGGGACCTGCAGGAGGACGAGGACGTGAGGACGTGAGGACAGGAGGACGTGAGGACGTGGGGACAGGAGGAAGGGGTCTGTTTTATCCAGAGACATGTGAGCGTCTCAGGGATTATGGAGCTCTGACGGACTAATGAGATTCTGGACATTAAGCTTCACTGAAACAACAACAACAACAACAGCTCGACCAATCAGAGAAAAACAGTCCACCAATCCTGAGCCAGCGATGGCTCGACCAATCAGGAGGCAGCGTGTGTCTTCTCTGAGTACAGAGGATGGACAGAGAGAGAGAGAGGGAGAGGAGGACAGAGAGACGGAGGACATCTGTCTCACGGTGTTTCCTGGCGTCCTGCAGCGTAGCAGCGTGAAGCGACTGTGGTTCTTCTTGCTGCGACTCTTCATCTTCCTCAGCTCCTCCGAACGCTCGTAGTCCACCAGGTCAAACACTTCCTGAGCTTTACGCTCGTCCTTCACCTGAGGACACAGACATGTCCCTTAGTGGCCACTTCCTGTGAAGCTGGTCCTCACAAGCATACAAACACACAGAGAGGCCTCCCTCTGTTTAAGTACTGGGTCAGTTATAATTAAAGGGAACATGTGTGTATGTTCCTATCTCTGTGAGGACCTCCCAATGACAGAATACATTCACTAGACCCTGACCTTTGACCTGACCTTTGACCTGACCTTTGACATGACCTTTGACCTGACCTTTGACCTTTACCCTAAACCAAGTGTGGACAGGTTTAACCCTCAGAGCAACATGTCCCCATAACATTTGTCTTCTCCTTCACACTGGTCCTCACAGCAGACGAGACGTTCAAGGACCGAACTGAGAGCAGGACAAGTCATCATCATCATCATCATCATCATCATCATCATCATCATCACAGTCTGACTCAGCGTCCCACAATCCTTAGAGTGGTTACATAACAGACCAGACATCATGAGGACACATGACACACACACCTGACCTTCTTCTTCTTCTGCAGCCTGAAGACAAACACTGACCTCCAGGTAGACTACCCACAATCCTCTCTGCCTAGGTGAGCTCACCTCCTTGTCTGAGATGTACAGGTGGTCTCCTCTCAGCATCACGTAGCGGCTCCTCCACAGCTCCCTGAAAATCCCTCGACCACAGAACTTCCTGATCCAGCCCACCTTCTCTGGCTGCTGGGCCGCCGGCGGACCCGAGTCCTGGACGCCCTGGAACGGAACCGGGACAGAACCAGGGACAGAACCAGAGACAGAGTCAGAGACAGAACCAGAGACAGAGTCAGAGACAGAACCAGGGACAGAACCAGAGACAGAACCAGAGACAGAGTCACAGACAGAACCAGGGACAGAACCAGAGACAGAACCAGGGACAGAACCAGAGACAGAGTCAAAGACAGAACCAGGGACAGAGTCACAGACAGAACCAGAGACAGAGTCAGAGACAGAACCAGAGACAGAGTCAGAGACAGAACCAGGGACAGAACCAGAGACAGAGTCAAAGACAGAACCAGGGACAGAGTCACAGACAGAACCAGAGACAGAGTCAGAGACAGAGTCAGAGACAGAACCAGGGACAGAGTCAGAGACAGAGTCAGAGACAGAACCAGGGACAGAACCAGGGACAGAGTCAGAGACAGAGTCAGAGACAGAACCAGGGACAGAGTCAGAGACAGAGTCAGAGACAGAACCAGGGACAGAACCAGAGACGGAGTCAGAGACAGAACCAGAGACAGAGTCAGAGACAGAACCAGGGACAGAGTCAGAGACAGAGTCTCAGAGTGGAAACAACAACAACAAAAGAAGAAGAAAAGAAAGATGAGATGAAGATGAGAGTGAACATTGACCTTCTGAAACTGGACAGAGAAGAAGAAGAAGAAGAAGAAGAAGAAGAAGAAGAAGAAGTGACTGATGGAGAAGCAAACCTGATCTGTGTCCATATAACCTGATGCTAATCTGACGCTAACTAGATGCTAACTGGATGCTAATCTGATGCTAACATGACGTCAATCTGATGCTAACCTGATGCTAACCTAATGCTAACCAGACGATAGCCTGATGCTAACCTGCCGCTAGCCTGATACTAACCTGATTCTAACCTGATGCTAACTGAACATTAATCTCATGCTAACCTGATGCTAACCTGATGCTAACCTAATGCTAACCAGACGATAGCCTGATGCTAACCTGACGCTAGCCTGATACTAACCTGATTCTAACCTGATGCTAACTGAACATTAATCTCATGCTAACCTGATGCTAACCTGACGCTAGCCTGACGCTAACCTGATTCTAACCTGATGCTAACTGAACATTAATCTCATGCTAACCTGATGCTAACCTGACGCTAGCCTGATGCTAGCCTGATGCTAACCTGATGCTAACTGAACATTAATCTCATGCTAACCTGATGCTAACCGGACGTTAATCTCACACTAACCTGATGCTAACCTGCCGCTAGCCTGATGCTAACCTCATTCTAACCTGATGCTAACTGAACATTAATCTCATGCTAACCTGATGCTAACCGGACGTTAATCTCACACTAACCTGATGCTAACCTGCCGCTAGCCTGATGCTAACCGGACGTTAATCTCACACTAACCTGATGCTAACCTGCCGCTAGCCTGATGCTAACCTCATTCTAACCTGATGCTAACTGAACATTAATCTCATGCTAACCTGATGCTAACCTGACGCTAGCCTGATGCTAACCTGATGCTAACCTGATGCTAACTGAACATTAATCTCATGCTAACCTGATGCTAACCGGACGTTAATCTCACACTAACCTGATGCTAACCTGCCGCTAGCCTGATGCTAACTGAACATTAATCTCATGCTAACCTGATGCTAACCTGACGCTAGCCTGATGCTAACCTGATGCTAACCTGATTTTCTGGTTCTCGGTTCTTAAACGTCTCTTTAGATCAGTTGAACCTGGACACCTGAACGCATCACAGCTGACCTCATTCAGGTTCAGTCTCTGATCATCAACAGTCAATAATTAATAATTAATAACAGACCGCTAATAACAATAAAACTGTAAAATACATATGAATGATTAAATATAAACATTATATTAATTCTTTCTTTCATGGACCGACCAGAACCAGAACCAGAACCAGAACCTCTCACTGACCCGTCTGCTCTGGCTGCTCCTCTTCATCCTCGCTCCGTCGCTCTCTGCACAATCACACCGACGGGGAGCAGCTTCGGCCCGGCGGGAGCAGCGGTCCCGGTCCCGGTCCCGGTATCTCAGGTGTCGGTGTCGGTGCGTCCCCTCGGTCCGCCCCGGTTCTTCTCCTCCTCCTCCTCCTTCAGCTCCTCGTCTGTTGTCCGAACCGAGGATGCTTCCTCCCTGCGCGTGCCCGCGCGTTTGGAAGCAGATGCTCGCGTTCTGCTTCTCTGTGCACGCGCTCTCCCACGCGGACGCGCGACGCAGCCAACATTAATTAACGTGGAGCCAGACAGCGACGCCCAGCGGCGGAACCCGAGCACTGCAGCACTCTGATTTAATTTAATTATAGAATTAAAACGTTTATTGAAGATGGTTCAAAATAATTAATAATTATTGTATATATTATAAACAGCACATCTTGATTATAATTCATTAAGAGATTTAATTTGATTGTAAATCAGATTTATTTGATCTGATGTTTGACACCTTGGACTCAAACGTCTGAGAATTTATTTATTTATTAAGTAAATATGACAAAATAACTCAAACGTGTCAGAAATGATCTACAGGAAAAAACGTCTTTAATTATTTCATCAAATAAACGTTTGTCTTCAGTTCTTCTTGAAGTCGTCTCTTCGTCTTACGCATCTTTCTGTTCTTTCTTCTCAACACAAAACTCTGCAGAGAAACAAACACAAGACTACCATCAGAAAAACAGAGCCCAGACCTGCAGGGGGTCCTGGACCTGCAGGGGTCCTGGACCTACAGGGGGTCCTGGACCTGCAGGGGGTCCTGGACCTGCAGAGGGTCCTGGACCTACAGGGGGGGTCCCAGACCTACAGGGGGTCCCAGACCTACAGGGGGGGTCCCAGACCTACAGGGGCCCCAGACCTGCAGGGGGTCCCAGACCTGCAGAGGGTCCTGGACCTACAGGGGGGGGTCCCAGACCTACAGGGGGTCCCAGACCTGCAGGGGTCCTAGACCTACAGGGGCCCTGGACCTACAGGGGGTCCCAGACCTACAGGGGGGGTCCCAGACCTACAGGGGGTCCCAGACCTGCAGGGGCCCCAGACCTACAGGGATCCTGGACCTACAGGGGCCCTGGACCTACAGGGGGTCCCAGACCTACAGGGGGGGTCCCAGACCTACAGGGGGTCCCAGACCTACAGGGGTCCTGGACCTACAGGGGCCCTGGACCTACAGGGGGTCCCAGACCTACAGGGGGGGGGCCCAGACCTACAGGGGGTCCCAGACCTACAGGGGCCCCAGACCTGCAGGGGCCCCAGACCTACAGGGGGTCCCAGACCTGCAGGGGGTCCCAGACCTACAGGGGCCCCAGACATGCAGGGGTCCCAGACCTGCAGGGGGTCCCAGACCTACAGGGGCCCCAGACATGCAGGGGTCCCAGACCTACAGGGGGTCCCAGACCTACAGGGGGGGGGGCCCAGACCTACAGGGGGTCCCAGACCTACAGGGGCCCCAGACCTGCAGGGGCCCCAGACCTACAGGGGGTCCCAGACCTGCAGGGGGTCCCAGACCTACAGGGGCCCCAGACATGCAGGGGTCCCAGACCTACAGGGGCCCCAGACATGCAGGGGTCCCAGACCTGCAGGGGGTCCCAGACCTACAGGGGCCCCAGACATGCAGGGGTCCCAGACCTGCAGGGGTCCTGAGGAGTTTAACTGACCTGACTTCCCATCGTAGCGGAAATGTGAGGAGGTGAGGAACTGGAGGCACTGGGCCAAGTCTCTGTGGACGGTCTGAGACGCCTTCAGCTCGTCAGCGTCCACTTTCCCTTCTCTCCCTGCACAGAGCAAACAGGAAGTTAAACGTGAAGTCAATGAAAGCAGTGGAAGAGTCGACAGTTTTATCTGAAGAACCGTCCGGCCTCACTGTAGAACAGCAGCATCTTGCCCGGCGTTCCCACGAACACGCCGCTGTAGATGACGATCAGACCATCCGGACTGGACTGAAAGACGATGGCTCGGCCCTGGTCGTCGTATGGAGACTCCACGCCGTCCTCTTCCTGGACACCTGGAGGGACGAGGTTCAAGAAACTAAGAAAACTACCAGACCAGACTAGAGGTCAGACTAGAGGTCAGACCATCTGATTAGTGCTTGGTGTTCAGGACTCACCTGGGGTGGACAGGTAGAGGGAGTGGTTGGACGTTGTGGGGTCAGAGATCGACATGTTGAGACGAAAGTTGTGACATTTTCCACCCCTAAAAGAAATCAGAGACTTCAGTCAGACCCAGACCTGAGGACGTCTCCTGGACCAGTACCTGATGAAACCTTTTTAAATCTTACACGATGTTTTTCTCGTCAAACAGGAAGGTCTTGTTGTCATGCGTCGTCTTCAGCTCCATCCTCGAGCTGTTGACCATCTTCAGTAGCTCCGTCCCTGCAGCGTAATCTGAAAAGGCCTCCACCAGAATCCAAGGCACATCCAGCAGCTGTGAGGACAAACATCTGTTGGATCAGCTGACACAACAGAGACACACAAACATGGAGGCTGTACGTTGTGTGTGTGTCTCACCTGGCTCATCTCATGTGCCTGAACTTTCTCCGGCAGGTTGCATCCTTCTTGTGCGGCGGCGCTGAGGCCGAGCAGCGTCAGGAGCAGCAGAACTCTGCTCAGAGGATTCATGATGAGTCAGAGGACGGATCGCTCCACAGAGACACAGCGCTTTTTATACTGATGGACGTCTGGACCCTGGACGCTCTGTCCACCGTCCACCACCGCAAACATTGTGTCCAGCGATCAGGGTCAAGGTCCATCAGGATCAACAGTTTCTTTGTTTCATGAAGAACTGATCTGCCTCCAGACCTCCAGAGGGTTTAATGTCAGCGTGACACGTTCACTAAAGACGGTTAAATACTCTGAGACGAGTTTGTTCTCACTCCACAAACGAGGTCATTTTGTTCTCACAGCTTGTTCTCAGCTTCACTGTTCTGTGATTGGTCAGAAACTGGAAGTAGAAGTGTTTAATGAAGGTCTCTGTAAGCTCTCCTGAGCAGAGATCGTACTGTGTGGGAGCTGAACAAACACTGTGACACAACATCGTTGTTGATCGGACGAAATCTGTAAATATAAGAAAAGTGCATCTCCCACATCTCCCACAATGCTTAGCGTGTGTGGTATATGCTGCAGTAGGAGGGATTTCACATGAAGTATAAATGACCTGACCAGAACCAGATTTGTTCTTGTTCTCACAGCCCTAGGAGCAAGAACTAATCTCTTGCTTCTTGTGGCGTATGCAGCCATGTTTACTCTGGTCCATGTTCAGAACTGGATCGATTCATTTCTGAGTAGCAGCTCATCGTCAGTGTGTCAAGGTTAAAGCGCCGCCGACAAACAGACTGTGGTTTCATGATGAGTCGACAGAACCAGACTGAACCAAAGTCCAGGTCAAAGTCCAGCGTTTGTCTAGAACATTAAAGTGAATGAAGAACTTCAGCTGATTAACAGATCTTCATGAATGTTTACTGATAAATAATAATTATAACATCAGGCATGAACTATGATAAAATGATGATTAAAAGAACTTAATGCAGTGACAGCGTGATGGTTTCTCTTTTATTGGTTAAAACACTCAGACACACGAGAGACTGAAAATAAAAATGTTGACATTAAATGACAGATTATTGACTTATAGGCGGTGATCAATCACTTCCTGTTTGAGTCTCCTCCTCCAAGAACGTTCAGTCAGAGCTAGCAGAGTTAGCCAGCAGCATGCTAGCAGAGTTAGCCAGCAGCATGCTAGCAGAGTTAGCTGGTTTTGATCAGCTGGTCTGATGGGAGTCAGCTGATCTGCAGCCATGAAGTCAGGGGTGTTCCTAATATTGTGGCCAGAGACAGTTCCTTTAAAACACACACAGGCAGATGGAGGGAATGATGAGAGCTGAAGAAGAAGAGTGGCTGTAGTGTTTCAGCGTCTGTTGCCATGGCGACCGCTCCCCTGCGCTCTGTCGCCACCGCTGCTGTGACCCGTCGATGACATCACTTCCTCCAGGAAGCTGACGGAGAAAGAAAGAGAGAGATGACGTCCCCTGGACAGTGGTCTGTTTCCACTCTGGTTCCACTAGTGTTCCTAATGAAGTGGCCGGTGTGTGTGTACCTCTTGTCCCTAATGAAGTGGCCGGTGTGTGTGTACCTCTTGTCCCTAATGAAGTGGCCGGTGTGTGCGTACCTCTTGTCCCTAATGAAGTGGCCGGTGTGTGCGTACCTCTTGTCCCTAATGAAGTGGCCGGTGTGTGCGTACCTCTTGTCCCTAATGAAGTGGCCGGTGTGTGCGTACCTCTTGTCCCTAATGAAGTGGCCGGTGTGTGCGTACCTCTTGTCCCTAATGAAGTGGCCGGTGTGTGTGTACCTCATGTCCCTAATGAAGTGGCCGGTGTGTGTGTACCTCTTGTCCCTAATGAAGTGGCCGGTGTGTGCGTACCTCTTGTCCTAATGAAGTGGCCGGTGTGTGCGTACCTCTTGTCCCTAATGAAGTGGCCGGTGTGTGCGTACCTCTTGTCCCTAATGAAGTGGCCGGCGTGTGTGTACCTCTTGTCCTAATGAAGTGGCCGGTGTGTGTGTACCTCTTGTCCCTAATGAAGTGGCCGGTGTATGCGTACCTCTTGTCCCTAATGAAGTGGCCGGTGTGTGCGTACCTCTTGTCCCTAATGAAGTGGCCGGTGTGTGTGTACCTCTTGTCCTATTGAAGTGGCCGGTGTGTGTGTACCTCTTGTCCCTAATGAAGTGGCCGGTGTGTGCGTACCTCTTGTCCTAATGAAGTGGCCGGTGTGTGTGTACCTCTTGCCCTAATGAAGTGGCCGGTGTGTGCGTACCTCTTGTCCCTAATGAAGTGGCCGGTGTGTGCGTACCTCTTGTCCCTAATGAAGTGGCCGGTGTGTGTGTACCTCTTGTCCCTAATGAAGTGGCCGGTGTGTGTGTACCTCTTGTCCCTAATGAAGTGGCCGGTGTGTGTACCTCTTGTCCTAATGAAGTGGCCGGTGTGTGTGTACCTCTTGTCCCTAATGAAGTGGCCGGTGTGTGCGTACCTCTTGTCCCTAATGAAGTGGCCGGTGTGTGCGTACCTCTTGTCCCTAATGAAGTGGCCGGTGTGTGTGTACCTCTTGTCCTATTGAAGTGGCCAGTGTGTGTGTACCTCTTGTCCCTAATGAAGTGGCCGGTGTGTGCGTACCTCTTGTCCTAATGAAGTGGCCGGTGTGTGTGTACCTCTTGCCCTAATGAAGTGGCCGGTGTGTGTGTACCTCTTGTCCCTAATGAAGTGGCCGGTGTGTGTGTACCTCTTGTCCCTAATGAAGTGGCCGGTGTGTGCATACCTCTTGTCCTAATGAAGTGGCCGGTGTGTGCGTACCTCTTGTCCCTAATGAAGTGGCCGGTGTGTGCGTACCTCTTGTCCTAATGAAGTGGCCGGTGTGTGCGTACCTCTTGTCCTAATGAAGTGGCCGGTGTGTGTGTACCTCTTGTCCCTAATGAAGTGGCCGGTGTGTGCGTACCTCTTGTCCCTAATGAAGTGGCCGGTGTGTGCGTACCTCTTGTCCCTAATGAAGTGGCCGGTGTGTGCGTACCTCTTGTCCTAATGAAGTGGCCGGCGTGTGTGTACCTCTTGTCCTATTGAAGTGGCCGGTGTGTGTGTACCTCTTGTCCTAATGAAGTGGCCGGTGTGTGCGTACCTCTTGTCCCTAATGAAGTGGCCGGTGTGTGCGTACCTCTTGTCCCTAATGAAGTGGCCGGTGTGTGCGTACCTCTTGTCCCTAATGAAGTGGCCGGTGTGTGCGTACCTCTTGTCCCAATGAAGTGGCCGGTGTGTGTGTACCTCTTGTCCCTAATGAAGTGGCCGGTGTGTGTGTACCTCTTGTCCCTAATGAAGTGGCCGGTGTGTGTGTACCTCTTGTCCCTAATGAAGTGGCCGGTGTGTGTGTACCTCTTGTCCCTAATGAAGTGGCCGGTGTGTGTGTACCTCTTGTCCTAATGAAGTGGCCGGTGTGTGCGTACCTCTTGTCCTAATGAAGTGGCCGGTGTGTGTGTACCTCTTGTCCCTAATGAAGTGGCCGGTGTGTGCGTACCTCTTGTCCCTAATGAAGTGGCCGGTGTGTGCGTACCTCTTGTCCCTAATGAAGTGGCCGGTGTGTGCGTACCTCTTGTCCTAATGAAGTGGCCGGCGTGTGTGTACCTCTTGTCCTATTGAAGTGGCCGGTGTGTGTGTACCTCTTGTCCTAATGAAGTGGCCGGTGTGTGCGTACCTCTTGTCCCTAATGAAGTGGCCGGTGTGTGCGTACCTCTTGTCCCTAATGAAGTGGCCGGTGTGTGCGTACCTCTTGTCCCTAATGAAGTGGCCGGTGTGTGCGTACCTCTTGTCCCAATGAAGTGGCCGGTGTGTGTGTACCTCTTGTCCCTAATGAAGTGGCCGGTGTGTGTGTACCTCTTGTCCCTAATGAAGTGGCCGGTGTGTGTGTACCTCTTGTCCCTAATGAAGTGGCCGGTGTGTGTGTACCTCTTGTCCCTAATGAAGTGGCCGGTGTGTGTGTACCTCTTGTCCTAATGAAGTGGCCGGTGTGTGCGTACCTCTTGTCCCTAATGAAGTGGCCGGTGTGTGCGTACCTCTTGTCCCTAATGAAGTGGCCGGTGTGTGTGTACCTCTTGTCCTAATGAAGTGGCCGGTGTGTGCGTACCTCTTGTCCCTAATGAAGTGGCCGGTGTGTGTGTACCTCTTGTCCCTAATGAAGTGGCCGGTGTGTGCGTACCTCTTGTCCCTAATGAAGTGGCCGGTGTGTGTGTACCTCTTGTCCCTAATGAAGTGGCCGGTGTGTGCGTACCTCTTGTCCCTAATGAAGTGGCCGGTGTGTGTGTACCTCTTGTCCCTAATGAAGTGGCCGGTGTGTGCGTACCTCTTGTCCTAATGAAGTGGCCGGTGTGTGCGTACCTCTTGTCCTAATGAAGTGGCCGGTGTGTGTACCTCTTGTCCTAATGAAGTGGCCGGTGTGTGCGTACCTCTTGGTGTTGTGGATGCTGCTTCCTCCCAGGACGATGCGGACGCCAGGTGTGCTGCGGTTCAGGTTGTAGATGCTCAGAGCTTCTTCATACGTGGCTCCACCGATCACAAACACCAGGATGTCCTGAGGCCTGGAACACATCACGACCTCGTCAGGTGATCACATGACCCCACGACCCCACGACCCCATGAGCAGGTAACACACCTGTCTCTGAGGCTGCTGGCTCCCAGGTAGGG
This sequence comes from Chelon labrosus, assembly GCF_963514085.1. NCBI lineage: Eukaryota > Metazoa > Chordata > Actinopteri > Mugiliformes > Mugilidae > Chelon > Chelon labrosus. The sequence goes on from NC_140349.1 coordinate 476,082, forward strand.
GAACTGACTGTCTCTGAGTCGTCCTTTGATCAGCTGATCCAGAGTGTCGTGAAGAAGAGGCTGATGCTGAGTGTAGACGTTCTCTACACCCTGAACACATACACACACAATAACACACACAATAACACACACAATAACACACACAATAACACACACACACGTGTACAACAACACACACTGAAGTAGGTTCACACTCTACATGTGTTACTGTAACAAGGTTGTGTTATTGTGTGTGTGTTATTGTGTGTGTGTGTGTGTTATTGTGTGTGTGTGTGTTATTGTGTGTGTGTGTGTGTGTGTGTTATTGTGTGTGTGTGTGTTATTGTGTTATTGTGTGTGTGTGTTAAAGTGTATGTGTGTATTATTGTGTGTGTGTGTGTTATTGTGTGTGTGTACCTTGAGTCCCTTAAAGAACTGTTTGGTGATGGCGACGGCGTCGGTTGGCGTGACGAGGTCACTTCCTCTGACTCTCTTGCCGCCGTACTCCACCACACACTGAACCATCTGAGATGACACACACACACACACACACACACACAACATGACGTATCACATGACATCTGTCTGTCCAATCAGAGGAGGGCGCTGTGGTCACATGGTTACCCTGCGGTGTCGCTCAGACACTCCTCTCCTGCTCAGCTCGTCCATCAGAGACGGGAGGATGCTGCTGCTGTGGCGCTCGTATCTCAGAGCGTAGAGCATGACGAGGCGGACGGCGTCCAGCTCCGACAGACGAGGGTTCTGCAGCAGCCGCCGGACGCTCTGACAGGAGGACAGGAAACGGCTCGTTAGGGCTGGTTAGGGCTGGTTAGGGCCGGGTTAGGGCTGGTTAGGGCTGGTTAGGGCCAGGTTAGGGCCGGTGAGGGCCGGTTAGGGCTGGTTAGGGCCGGGTTAGGGCTGGTTAGGGCCGGGTTAGGGCTGGTTAGGGCTGGTTAGGGCCGGGTTAGGGCTGGTTAGGGCTGGTTAGGGCCGGTTAGGGCTGGTTAGTGCTCGTTAGGGCTGGTTAGGGCTGGTTAGGTCTCGTTAGGGCCAGGTTAGGGCCGGTTAGGGCCGGGTTAGGGCTGGTTAGGGCCGGGTTAGGGCCGGTTAGGGCTGGTTAGGGCCGGGTTAGGGCTGGTTAGGGCTGGTTAGGGCTGGTTAGTGCTCGTTAGGGCTGGTTAGGGCTGGTTAGGTCTCGTTAGAGCTGGTTAGAGCTGGTTAGGGCTGGTTAGGGCTGGTTAGGGCCGGTTAGGGCTTGTTAGGGCTGGTTAGTGCTCGTTAGGGCTGGTTAGGGCTGGTTAGGGCTCGTTAAGGCTCGTTGGGGCCGGTGAGGACTCAGGACAGCCTGGTACCTGCTGGGCGTTGGAGTGGTCGTTCTGACAGGCCAGCTCCTGCTCCACCTCTGACACCTCCATCAGCTGCCGCTCCGCCACCAGCCGGGACAACTCCCCCACCACCGTCACATGTTTGGACACGGTGCCCGACATCTTCTTGAACTGAGGGTAGTTATCTACGAACGCCTGCAGGGACGACAGGGACGTTAGGAAGAGAAGAAGAAGAAGAAGAAGAAGATGAAGAAGAAGAAGCAGAGACAGTGCGTCTCTGACCTTCATGTCTGTGATGGACTCCAGCTTCTGTTGTCCTTTAGGTCTCTTCTTCTGGAAATCCTCCATCAGGTTCTTGATGTTGGTGCCGATCTCACCAAAGTTCAGGTACAAGTTCTAACAGAGACACAAGAGTTTGGTTCTGAAGACGTCCCTGTGGTTTCCATCATTACCAGGTGAATGATAAACATCAGACTCACGTTGGCGTAGAACTCGTCGTTCTCCGCAGACAGAACCACCTCCTTCAGGTCTTTGCTGATCCCCGGGACCCTGGACAGGTCGATCCTGTTGTTGTTCAGACCCAGCAGCTCGTGGACCATTGCCTGGTACGTCCACTGAAACAGTGACGTCATACAACACTGAGTGACTATCAGACAAACTGAGAACGGGTTTAACAGCTTCCTGGTTGGAGCTGATGATGTCACAGTGTGCTGTGCTGTGATTGGTCACCTGGTTGAGCAGCGGCGTGATGGCGTCATCGCTGCGGTCGAGGATCAGCAGCAGAGGAGGAACTTCAGTTTTCCTGAAGTCAAACAGCTCGTACTCCTTGGTGATGATTTGCTGAGAACAGAGTTAATGATGTTTATGATAATTACTTTTACGACTTTATTATTTATTCATCTTTCCTGGTTTGATTTGTGAAGGTTATTCTGATCATCAACGGGTCAGTGAAGCTGAAGCAGAAAGAATCAGAAACGATCTGATTCAGATCAACTGAGCTCGAGACAAACCTTGACGCTTTCAGCCAGACGTTTGGACATGTCTGAGGACAGCTGGTAGCGGATCACTGGACATTTCTTCAGAGCGAGGAGGACGGAGGTCAGACCCTGAGTACAGCGTGACAACATGGAGGGCTCCCAGCTCCGACCCTGACCACGGACAGGGACGAGTTCAGGTGTAAATATTAAAACAGACACAGCTGGTCAATAATCAGACGAGGTCTCACCCTGGAGACTCCCTGCAGGTTGAGGGAGAACAGGTGAGGGTTGACAGCGATGAAGTCTCCATAAAACTCCTGCAAATGGAAACACACACATGTTGCTATGACAACGGCAACAGGCATCCAGGATCATCCATGGATCAGGAAATCGTTGAGCAGCTCTTAACGTCTGGCTAACATCTAGCTAACCTCTGGCTAACCTCTGGCTAACATCTAGCTAACCTCTGGCTAACCTCTGGCTAACATCTAGCTAACCTCTGGCTAACATCTGGCTAACATCTAGCTAACATCTGGCTAACATCTGGCTAACATCTGGCTAACATCTAGCTAACATCTGGCTAACCTCTGGCTAACATCTGGCTAACCTCTGGCTAACGTCTGGCTAAGATCTAGCTAAGATCTAGCTAACCTCTGGCTAACATCTAGCTAACGTCTGGCTAACCTCTGGCTGACATCTGGCTAAGATCTAGCTGAGATCTAGCTAACCTCTGGCTAACATCTAGCTAACCTCCGGCTAACGTCTGGCTAACATCTAGCTAACCTCTGGCTAACATCTAGCTAACGTCTGGCTAACCTCTGGCTAACATCTGGCTAAGATCTAGCTAAGATGTAGCTAACCTCTGGCTAACATCTAGCTAACCTCTGGCTAACATCTAGCTAACCTCTGGCTAACGTCTGGCTAACCTCTGGCTAACCTCTGGCTCTTGAGGCTCACCTGGACTTCAGCCACCACTTCCTGTTCGTCAGCCTCGGCCAGAGCTTTGATCTCACTCTTGCTGATGACGTTACTGAAGTCTGAAACAAACACAACATGATCATCGTCATCTGTGAATCCTCCACAGGAAAGAAACGTCTCTGATCAGTGAAGGTTTGTTGTGATCAGAAATGTTAAATGTCTGATCAGAGACTCACAGATGAAGTAGACGTTGTACTTTGGTCTCCTCAGCTCCTGGATCAGATGTTCTACGTTCTCCTACAGGACACGAACACATCACTCATTGACTGACAGGTGGATTACAGGTGTACTAGTGAGATACTACATGAGTACTACAGGTGAATTACAGGTGTACTACAGGTGTACTTGTACCTTGGTGGGTCTCAGGAAGCAGATTGCCTTCAGGTGCTTCATGTTGTCTCTGTTCTGAGAGTCGATGCGTTCAAACAGGTAAACCTCCTTCTGCAGGATCTCAGACTGAGTGTAGACCACACTCACGATGCTGGTCTACACACACACACACACACACACACACACACACACACACACACACAGGTTTAGTTTTACTGTAACACAATAAACACGTATGCAGGTAATAGCACTGTAACTATTAAACCCGACCAGGACCAGGGCCAGGACCAGGGCCAGGGCCAGGACCAGGGCCAGGGCCAGGACCAGGACCAGGGCCAGGACCAGGGCCAGGACCAGACGGTCAGCCCGGTACCGTCGGTCTCTTACCGTCTCTTTGTCCATGAGCAGCACCTTCATCCCGGGCCCACTGTTCTCGATCATCTTGGAGATGTACTGCTTCACGGCGAGTGTCACGTTCATGGTGGCGCGAGACAAAGAAAATAACAAACAGACAAATAAATAATCAATCAATAAACCAAACAAACGAACAAGCAGCAGCTGTAACTGTGGAGGTTCTGGTTCTGCTGCTTTCAGACAAAAATCAGCTGCTGCGACAAAAACACTCCCGCTTCCTTCCGGGTCCTTGACGTCACCAGGTCTGACCCACTGCGACTGCGCAGACGCGTCAGCACGTAAACGTTTGTTTTTCTTTCACAAACGTTCATGTGTTTAAACTTTCAATAAATAGTTATTTTATGTCAGTCTATCATTAGTTATTTTATTACTATTAATGATATATTTAAAATATATGTGTTTTAAACTTTTAACTGTGTTGTGTAGTTTAATATAAACACGTATTTCAAGATCTACTTTCTTTATGTAGAAACGTTAAGAAAGGAGATATATAAAGGCTTATATTGTGCTATTTATACATGATAAATTGTACACTGTATTTTTGTATCTTAACTCTGACCCTGAACAAGATTATTAATTAAGAAAACAGAAGAATGAAATGTCTGTGAAGGTTAACAGTCATCCAGATTTATACAAAATAGGTTTAAAAAAGACAACTGGACTTGTAGAGTTTTTTTAAAAGAATGGAAGTAAAAATAACAAAATGATGAAGATAATATGAACGTAAATATTCTGTTAATTAAAGGTAACACATCTGTTGCTGGTTTGGATTAAAGTCTGATGGTCTGATTATATTCTGACATTATGTCATGATAGTAATCTGTGTGGAACACGGTCTGAACATGATTAAAGATTCAGATTCAGAAAACTTGTCTCCAGGCAGCAATTAAGTTCACACAGAGCAGACAACAAGGAAGGAAAAGAAAAAGAAATTCATTATAAATGTATAAATGAATTATATAACAGGCGGTAAATAAAAGCACCTGTCCAGGTATTCAGGTATGTTGTATTTAGGTTTTGACAAATTAACTTTAGTGTTAGTTTATGCAGAACTGTGATTCTGTGGAAATTAATTTATGTATATAAACTATTAATGTAAATGAGATCAACGTATTATATAATAACCTTATAATAATAAAATTAATACGTTTTCTTTATCCTTTTTATTTAGCTTAAGCTATCAGCTGTAAACATCTGCTAATGTTTCTCAGACAACAGTTTAAATCTGATGTTGTTAATGAGCCTTAACTTAAAGTCACTAGAGTTTGTTGATCAGTTATTTTAACTTAGTATTTAACAGACTTTAAACTCGGTCTAGAAAGTAGCTAGCTGCTGCTCAGAGGAAGCTAACGAGGATTACACATATTATTATTATTACAGGAGCACCACAGATAACACCTTTTTACACAATGGACGTAATAAATGTAATAAAACGTAATAAAACATCGTATGACGAACTAAACGAACGTAGATAATGTCAGATTGTTAAACATTTAAACTCATCGGTGACTAGCAGCAGCTAACACGGGCTAGCTCATCGCTAGCATGGTTTCATTGATCTGTTTATTGTGCTAACACTGTCATGGCTCCTCAGAAGGGCCACTGGTGTTCTCTCTGGTCTCTTTAATCCAACAGTCTTATTTGGTTTTATTGACAACAGTCGTAATGAGATCAATATTATAAAATAACTGGTCTGTGTATCGGTGTGGAGCGGACGTTCCCATGTTAGCGTTAGCATGCTAATCACTGCTAGCAAACACGTAGACACGAGGCTCGCTTCAGCATCAACACACATTTTAACATAAACGTCGTATTTTATTTCATTTCGTCAACTATTGTCCAAAGATGAGACGAAGGAGATCAAACATTTAACGCACAGTGACAATATCACGGCTGTAGCTGGGAGGTATTCCTCCGCCGCGCCTGAAAGTAGTGCCGTAGACTCGACCCAGCGGCGGCGGAGGGATATGATAGCGCTCTCCACAGCAGAGCGTCTCAGACGTGTGCTCGGTGCTAGCTGCTAACAGCTCATGTCTGTAAAGAACACAGATTCAGAGAATATTCCGGGAAAACATGTCGTTTAAAAACAGAATTGTGACGGAATAAACATTTAGTTAACACATTAAATGTCCAGATAAGGTAAGCGCACGTGTCACACAATTGTTTAAACGATTATTATGGAAAGTTAATGAAGTCACTGAGTTAGCTGCTCGGCTAGTTGTAAAACAGTTAGCACGGTTAGCTTAATGCTAAGGGAGCAGTTGTGGTTGTTGGTGCGTGGTTCTGCGTGACTGCAGTAAAACACAGCTCTGGGTTTATTTATATATCCTCAGGTTTAGAGAAGGAGACAGAAAGTTAATGTTAAGTCAGTAACATTTAGCTCGCAGCATGTTCTGTGAAGACAATGTGATTTAATGAGCTTTTATTGGTACTTTAGCCTGCTAGCTTAGCTTACAAAGCTACATCTCTTAAAGTCGCACTGCTTCTTGTTTAAATGAGTTAAGTTATCAATAATTCAGTTATTAAATAACTTAAAAACACCGCAGTTATTAACTTAAAGGAATACTCCGGAATTTTGTACATAGGGCCTCATTTCCAGCTGAGCCGGTGTGATACAGGTCGGTGAGACCGTTTTCAGCACATTTGATCCATTCCTTATATTTGCACAAATCACTGTTGCTAAACTGGTGTTGAGCTAGCGAGCGTCAACGGTAACATCCAGCCTGTCACTAAAAACAGCTGTAACTGCTCCGCAGAACACCCGAGACCGTCGGACTATCGATGTACATGTCAGTGTTGGTAGAATCATTTTAGAAATTAAACCAACCTTGCATGTTCAATGATAAAACATTTTGAGGGACTAGTTTCTCAGCATCAGCGGAATTTTACTTTGCGTGTTAGTAGTAGTGCGTCAGAACAAAACCAGAAGCGCCCTGCAGTCGTGACAGCTCGTAGTAGCTATAGTAGTAGCTATAAACATGGTGCTTCAGTGTGCTTTCCGAAATTGTGGCAATAAAAGTCACAGATGGGCACCACAGAGTTTCCACCGATTTCCATGTCAAGAACCAGAAAGGAACCAACTATGGCTACTGGCAGCTGGCGTGGACTTCAGGACACCAGCGGAGACTGTGCTGAAGTTGCGAATATGCAGTGATCATTTTAGACAAGAGGACTTCGAAACACCCCGCAGTCTGAAGGACCACACGTTTCTTAAAAAAACCGCAGTCCCAGCTGTCTTTCCAGATGCACAGATGACGGATCCAGCTACGGATGAACAGGTAGGCAAATAACCTTTGGTAAGCTACTCTTGCTAATAAAGCGCACCTCTCATAACGTTAGCCTAGCTGCTGGTATCTTCTGAGACTTGAGACTGAGATCGAGACTGTGCTTACATGTACCGGTGACATTATGTGTGTTATAATCTGGCAGATTGTAATTAGTCTTCCTCTGTAGCCTCACTAGCCTGGAGATAATATCAGTCCGCCGCTGCCGTAGCCTAAGCAACAACAGGGAACAAAGTGTAAGCTGTTCCAATGCCATGCAAGGTTGGTTTAATTTCTCGCTAGCTCAACACCAGCTTAGCAACAGTGATTTGTGCAAATATAAGGAATGGATCAAATGTGCTGAAAACGGTCTCACCGACCTGTATCACACCGGCTCAGCTGGAAATGAGGCCCTATGTCCAAAATTCCGGAGTATTCCTTTAACATCAATAATTCAGTTATTAAATAACTTAAAAACACCGCAGTTATTAATTAAAGTCGTGTTTTTTTAAATAAATCTAGAAAGTTTACTGGAGTTTTATTATATTCCAGATAGAATAGCTAGCGTAGAGCTAACACCTAGCATGATGTTGCTACAGAAAAGGTGAGAAATAAATAAATTAAATAAATAATATTAGGTATTATATTATATAATGCTTTAACCGTCACTGTGGCCTAATGAAATTAACTATTTGGACTTATTTGTGTAAATTAAATTATTTTAATATTTCTGTCGTTAAAACCTAAAATATTTAAACCTAAAATAAATTTCCAGCTCTTCAGACGTGAAGATTAAATCATTTCCTTTGTCAAATAAAACGTTGAGCTGAATATCTGTGTGTTTTGGAAGCCAGGCCTCTGAAGCTGTATTATTTATTATCAGTAACGGGACAATGACAGTCACTGAGTATTTATTCTAATGTCACATCTTACTTGTTTTTTATTTCGATCCATGTTTTGGGGGGAAATTAATTTATGATTGATTTTATTTATGTTTGTTGGACTGAACCAGACATTGGAAAACAGAAACTACATTTTGATTTATTTACAGATCAATATATTATGAATAAACGTAACTACAACACCGCTGGCTTGGAAGTCAGACCAACTTTATAAACACGTTGTAGTAAAGTTTATCTGGAGTCTCTCTGTTGGGAACTGATTCTGCTCCTGCAAAGATCTGCTGGACCAATCAGATCGTTTGGGCGGGGCTTAATGTGGTGATGGACAGAAGAGTAACAGTAGTCATAGTAACAGTAGTCATAAATGTCTCTGGTTGGTTGGAGGACTGTCAGATGGATTTATTTACGATCAGGCAGTAAAACAGGATCCAGGTTTGATTTAAGTCATTTAGTTTAAATAAGATGCTGTGAGTCTAACAGGCTGGAGGCTGACGTGATGTAAATGTTCTGGGTGTTTTCCTGCAGGAGCTGATGATGATGGAGCTGGAGGCTTCAGCCAGAGAAGGTGCTGACCTGATGATGGATCCTGTTGAGGATGAAGAGGAAATGTTGTCTCCATCAGCAGAGAGACACGAGGAGGACGAAGATGAAGGTTAGAGTGTTTCAAACTGAGACAGTCAGAGTTAATGTAGTGTGGAGAGGGTAGCTGGTACCTTGTGTTCTCTACTCCAGAAATGTTCTGGTCATCCAACGCTGCCATAAACTCCCTAACCCTCTCTGGAAGATGTTTCTCCTTGACGCTGTCTCCAGGAAACTTTTCTCTTCTTTTAAACGTTCAGTGTTTGTTGTTGTTGTTTGGGTGCAGCCTTTGACTGAGTGGACTCCATGGATTCTGTTCAGATGATCAACTACTACCACCTCACCACACATCCACAGTACACTAGTTACTGACTAACAAAGGACGACCTTCATGGTAGAACCTGGGTTCTAGTTCTAGTTCTTCTGGGATTATTTGGTAGCTTTGACATGAACCAGTTGCCATTAAAACAGAAGAAGTAGTTTTGAGGGGGTGCAGGGATGTGGTCTTGGTTGTGGCAGACCTAAAATAAATAACTAGACGTGAAACCTGATACTGGTCAGGACTGAGTTAGTGAAGAAACGTGATCAGTCGTGTTGGACTTGTGTGTCCAGGTGTGAGTACAGGTGTGGAGGCTGCTGTCAGTCTGATGGATGAGGAGGAGGAAGAGGACCCTCCTCCAGTCAGGATCATCCCCATCCCAGCCCAACCAGTACAGAGCTGCTGCCCCCCCACAGCCAGCAGCTCAGTGAAGGTAACGCCTCAGATGATCAGTCTGGGTCAGTCTGGATCTGGATCAGTCTGGTTCAGTCTGGATCAGTCTGGATCTGGATCAGTCTGGATCAGTCTGGATCTGGATCAGTCTGGATCAGTCTGGATCTGGATCAGGCTGGATCTGGATCAGTCTGGTTCAGTCTGGATCAGTCTGGATCTGGATCAGTCTGGATCAGTCTGGATCTGGATCAGTCTGGATCAGTCTGGATCTGGATCAGGCTGGATCTGGATCAGTCTGGATCAGTCTGGATCTGGATCAGTCTGGATCAGTCTGGATCTGGATCAGTCTGGATCTGGATCAGTCTGGATCAGTCTGGATCAGTCTGGATCTGGATCAGTCTGGATCAGTCTGGATCTGGATCAGTCTGGGTCAGTCTGGATCAGTCTGGATCAGTCTGGATCTGGATCAGTCTGGATCAGTCTGGGTCAGTCTGGATCTGGATCAGTCTGGATCAGTCTGGATCAGTCTGGATCTGGATCAGTCTGGATCAGTCTGGATCTGGGTCAGTCTGGATCTGGATCAGTCTGGATCAGTCTGGATCAGTCTGGATCAGTCTGGATCTGGATCAGTCTGGATCTGGATCAGTCTGGGTCAGTCTGGATCTGGGTCAGTCTGGATCTGGGTCAGTCTGGATCTGGGTCAGTCTGGATCAGTCTGGATCTGGATCAGTCTGGATCTGGATCAGTCTGGTTCAGTCTGGATCAGTCTGGATCTGGATCAGTCTGGATCAGTCTGGATCTGGATCAGGCTGGATCTGGATCAGTCTGGATCAGTCTGGATCTGGATCAGTCTGGATCTGGATCAGTCTGGATCAGTCTGGATCTGGATCAGTCTGGATCTGGATCAGTCTGGATCAGTTCACCCTGTCACTGATCAGCCTCTCACCAGGTTTCACCCCGTGTTCAGTCTGCAGGTGCTGCTCTGGGGTTCATGGTCAACGGTCGGCCGGTCCCTCCCCCTCCTGGAGGTGAGTCCGGTTCAGGTGCAGCAGTGTCACACCTGTACATTGTAGGTGTTCCTGTGAGTGGTGTGTAAGGGGTTTCTGTGTCCGTCCTGCAGGGGGTGGTGTGGAGCTGAAGCTGTGCTCTCATCCTGGAGGTTCAGCCAGCGGCTTCACCACCGTCCAGATCCCCGTCACCTTGACCCTCCACAGTCCTGCAGGAACCCACCACATCAGCACCACCGCCTCCCTGACCGCCACCGTCACCTCCCCACCTCATGGGGGCCCGGAGCCCACCCCCATCATCACAGGTACTCACCACGCCCAGCCTCAGGTGAGGACGCTGTCAGGTCTTCTTGTGACTACATGCTGTCTCTGTTCCAGGTGTCGTCTCAGGTGAAGCAGCTCAGAAGGTTCTGAGCGACCACAATGTCAAATTCCGATCCAGCTCCTCTCCTCAGTCTACAGCCCCAGCACCACGGAGGACCGAACCTCCCCCCAGGAAAGGACGGGCAACGCAGCTCAAGCTGCTCCGCAAAGGTTTGGTTCTACATCAACTGTTATGTTGGTTCATTCAGAACCACAGAGACGGGACCAGAACCTGGTCTGGAGGAGCTGAAACCACAACACTGCAGACACCAAAGCAAGATGGCCGACTCAGGTGTAGACTCAGGTGTAGACTCGGACTCGGGTGTAGACTCGGACTCAGGTGTAGACTCAGACTCGGGTCTAGACTCGGACTCGGGTCTAGACTCGGACTCGGGTCTAGACTCGGACTCGGGTGTAGACTCAGACTCAGGTGTAGACTCAGACTCGGGTCTAGACTCAGACTCGGGTCTAGACTCGGACTCGGGTCTAGACTCGGACTCGGGTGTGTGTGTTGTTGTCTCTCCTCAGGTGTGTTGTTGTTGTCTCTCCTCAGGTGTGTGTGTTGTTGTCTCTCCTCAGGTGTGTGTGTTGTTGTCTCTCCTCAGGTGTGTGTGTTGTTGTCTCTCCTCAGGTGTGTGTGTTGTTGTCTCTCCTCAGGTGTGTGTGTTGTTGTCTCTCCTCAGGTGTGTGTGTTGTTGTTGTTGTTGTCTCTCCTCAGGTGTGTGTGTTGTTGTTGTTGTTGTCTCTCCTCAGGTGTGTGTGTTGTTGTCTCTCCTCAGGTGTGTGTGTTGTTGTTGTTGTTGTCTCTCCTCAGGTGTGTGTGTTGTTGTCTCTCCTCAGGTGTGTGTGTTGTTGTTGTTGTTGTCTCTCCTCAGGTGTGTGTGTTGTTGTTGTTGTTGTCTCTCCTCAGGTGTGTGTGTTGTTGTCTCTCCTCAGGTGTGTGTGTTGTTGTCTCTCCTCAGGTGTGTGTGTTGTTGTCTCTCCTCAGGTGTGTGTGTTGTTGTCTCTCCTCAGGTGTGTGTGTTGTTGTTGTTGTTGTCTCTCCTCAGGTGTGTGTGTTGTTGTTGTTGTTGTCTCTCCTCAGGTGTGTGTGTTGTTGTCTCTCCTCAGGTGTGTTGTTGTTGTCTCTCCTCAGGTGTGTTGTTGTTGTCTCTCCTCAGGTGTGTGTTGTTGTCTCTCCTCAGGTGTGTGTGTTGTTGTCTCTCCTCAGGTGTGTGTGTTGTTGTCTCTCCTCAGGTGTGTTGTTGTCTCTCCTCAGGTGTGTGTTGTTGTCTCTCCTCAGGTGTGTGTGTTGTTGTCTCTCCTCAGGTGTGTGTGTTGTTGTCTCTCCTCAGGTGTGTGTTGTTGTCTCTCCTCAGGTGTGTGTGTTGTTGTCTCTCCTCAGGTGTGTGTTGTCTCTCCTCAGGTGAGCTTGGACCCGTCTTACCCCCCAACTGTGTCGTGTGCCAGTCTCAGTACAAACTGATCACAGAGCTGCGAGGGTTCATGTGTGTAAGTCCTGACATGTCTGACTCCTCCCACTGTGACATCATCACCCTCCTGGTCCTGTCACATCCTCCTTACATCTTCCTCCTCTTCCTCCTCCTCCTCCTCCTCCTCCTCCTCCTCCTCCAGCTGTGCAGTCCTGCGCTCGCTGACAGTCTGAAGAACCTGAAGAAGAAGAAGAAGAAGATCAAACATGGCCGACGGAGCAGAGACAGGATCAGAACGTCCAGAGATCCTCAGAGTAAACCGTCCAGGACCCGACCAGGACCCTCTGCTGTGAGTTCATTGGCTCTTCTCACCAGTGGGCGGAGTCACCCTGGTGCTGACCTCCGTCTTTCTCCTTCCTGTGTGTCTCCTTCAGAATAAAGTTGCCTCATTCGTTCAGAGGGGTTTCAGACCGTCTGATGACTTCCTCTCAGATGAGTTGTCCAGCCCCGTCCCCCCGTCCACCATCTGTACCCCCCTGCAGCCGGACCAGTCTGGACCTCCTCCTGAGAAGCCTCAGGGTAAACTGGTGATCCTGGTGGAGGACTTCTACTACGGCTCTGCTCCTGGAAACATCTCAGCCTTTCTGCAGGAGGAGAAGCACAGTGGACCGTACCAGTGCATTCACTGCCCCAAGATTCTCCGCAACAACATCAAGTAAGACTCAGACCTGAACAGTGGTTTATCAGAGTCCAGCTGCTGAGGACCCAACGATGACTCTGACCACCAACCAGCAGTCAGACTAGACTCTGGAACAGCTCAGCTTCAGACACATTCTTTATTTGGGAAATTCAGTAGAGAGGTTTCAGTTTTAGGAGAAGTTTGACTTCTAGTCCTGATCTGGTGGTCGTGTTACTGCCGTCTGCAGGATAAATGATTGACAAGCGTCGTCTCTGTTGACAGGTGTCCCCTCTCTGCAGGTTACCATGGCAGCATCAACAGTTTGCTAATTCTGTACCTCCTTAACGATACCACCTCAAACTAGACTGATTCCCTCTGTTTCCAGGCTGATGAATCACATGCAGCACCACGTGTCCAAGATGTCTCTGCGGGACGGAGCGATGGACTCTGTGTCCTCCTGTCCTCACTGTTTCCGTCGCTTCCTCTCTCCGTTCCAGCTGCAGTGTCACCTAGAGGCCGTCCACAGTCAGTGTGAGTCCACAGGTGAGAGTCAGTCGTGTCGGCCAATCAGCTGCTGTTGTTGTGATTACTAATGAGCTGTGTGACATCAGGCCGTTTGTGTTCTGCTGCAGTGACCTGTAAGATCTGTGAGCTGGCCTTCCACTCTGAGCCCGCCTTCCTCTGGCACATGAAGACCACCCACAAACCAGGAGAGATGCCCTACGCCTGCCAGGTCTGAGTCTGGGCACCAAAAACCCAACCTGTGCTCACCTGCAGCTGCTGTCACCTGTGTTTACTGAGCCCTGCTCTCTGTCTGCAGGTGTGTGACTTCAGGTCGTCTTTCTACTCAGACGTCTGGTCTCACTTCCAGGAGTTTCATGCCGACACCCGACACCTGCTGTGTCAGTACTGCTTCAGAGTACTACGCAGTTACACCTGCTACCAGCAGCACTTCGCCCGCCACCAGGTACACTCTACTGCGCCAGGTACCCGCTGTACTACAGTGGATGCAGTAGTGACGTCTCACTCTGATCAGATTACTGCGTCTCTTTCAGAGGAAACACGTGATCAGCTGTGATAAGTGTCGTCTTCACTTCCTGTACGTTAAAGAACGAGCTGAACACCGAGCGCTGCACCACAGGACCCACGTCAGACCTCCTCAGCTCAGCGGACTCAAACCTGGGACCAAGGTACACCTGTGAGGTCACCTTGATGACATCACTGGGCAGATCAGACGCTCAATAATGTAACCCATGGCGACTGATGAGGTCAGAGGTGAGCTGTGATTGGTCAGAGCTGAGATCACCTGCCCGTGTGTCTACAGGTGACTGTCAGGACGTACTCTGTGGTTGGAGGCTCAGAGGGTGAAGCCAGCCCGAACACCTGCGCCCCCTGCAAGGTGAGTCATGACCTCAGGTGTGACCGTCCTTAGCAGCATGTGACCTGTCACAGTCCCTCTTCTGTTTTTCAGGTGGTGCATGTTGTCCCCCCTCCCGTCAGAAAGGCTCCTAAGAGGAAACCAGTGGAGAGTCTGGGGACGCTGCTGTCCGGTCTCTCACCTGACAGGTATGAACGTCCTGTTTGTCCTCACCTGTTCAGTGAGCAGCTGGTTTACAGCAGGGGGCGCTGTCTCTCTCTCTCTGTGTTTCAGCGTCTGTCTCCCTCCTCAGAGATGTCTCGAGTGTCTCAGCCCGTTCCTGGACTTCAGGACTCACTTCCCGTCTCTGGTCCACTGCTCGCTCTGCAGGTTCATCACCTGCTGCTCCACCTCCTACGCCAACCACATGATCAAGTCCGTCAGCTGCTCATTAGATCTTACGTCATCACTGTCATCGTTCTCTGTGCTGATGAATCAATGTCTCCTCAGTAATCACGCCACCTGCAGGAGGAGCCCCCAGTACCAGACCATGTTCCAGGCACAGCCCAGGTACCTGGTCCACCTCAGGTAGAGAACCAGTGGAACCAGTGGAACCAGTCAGACTCTAACCTGTCAGTGTTTCAGGTTGGCCCAGGCGTTGAGGTGTGCGTCGTGTCCACTGTCCACCTGTAGAGGAGACGTGATGGCCAATCACCTGACGGAGAGACCAGGACACACCTGCCTCATCGAGCGGACCGCGGCCGAGGGAGACGACGTCAAACCAGAGGGCTCTTATTGTGAAAGGCAGAGGTTTGAGAGTTAGCGTGACACGACCTTCCTCCAGCACCTGTGGCGACCAGTAACTGCTCTTACATCACTTCCTGTTGAATGATCAGACAGAAACACTTCCTGTTTTCCTCTCAGTGCGGCGCCGCGGGGCGGAGCCTTCATCCCCATCCACCTCGTCCCCTCCCATCAGACCTCTCCCCAGCTGTCAATCAAAGCCCTCACCTCCCCCTCCCCCCTCTCCTGCCCCCCTGCCATGACCATCAAGTTCCTGGGGCCCCGCCCACAACCTGGACAGGTGAGTAGACAAGTTTGACCCATGACGACGACGACGATGATGATGAGGACGATGATGATGAAGGTGTCGTTCTTCCTCCTCAGCCTCGACTCCGCCCCCTGTCCGTCCCCCAGTTGTCGATTGTCCTGTCCTCTCTGTGTCACGGCGTCTCTCAGGCGTCCCAGCGCCACCTGACTCCTCCCGGGACGATCCGCTCCTGGACCGAGCAGCACCAGCTGGGACTGACGCAGCTGAAGTGGTGGTGGAGGACGGACGCGGTGGCGGAGTGGGTGCTGAGCCGCCGGGAGCAGCAGCTGAGCGTGGACGAGGACGTCCTGCTCCGGACGGCCAAGGCGGTCCTGGGAGAGGACAGCCCGCTGGCGGACTGCTACGGCTGGACCGTGGACTTCCTGCTGAGACACGAGCTCGGCCTCAACCGAATCCTCCGTCGGCTGCCCCGGAGCGTCCAGGACGGCAGCCGCTCCTTCATCCAGACGCTCTGCTCACAGGTCAGTCAGCGTCCGTCCCCGTCTCGCCTGTCCCCGTCTCACCTGTCCCCGTCTCACCTGTCCTCGTCTCACCTGTCCCCGTCTCGCCTGTCCTCGTCTCGCCTGTCCCCCTCTCGCCTGTCCTCGTCTCACCTGTCCCCGTCTCACCTGTCCCCGTCTTACCTGTCCTGGTGTCTCGTCCTCCTGCAGCTCCAGGGTCGAGCTCTTCCTCCTGGCCTTGTTGGCTGCATGGATGAGTTCCCCGTCTTCGTGGACCCGGTCCTGTTCTCCAACCAGGACCCGTTGTCCTTCCAGATGTTCGGCTCCCCGGAGGACCGACCTGTGTTTGACGTGGTCCTCTCGGCTCTGTCCGACGGCAGCTTCCTGCCCCCCCTGCTGTTCTTCAGAGGGACAGCAGCTGTTCCTGAGGGGTTCCCTGACAACGTGCTGCTGGAGGCTCGGAGGGAAGGATTCACCGACCGGGACCGGCTGCACATCTGGATCCAAAAGGTCCCGCCAGGTGTAGATGTTTGATCTGAGACACAAACACCTGAATCCAGTCATTGTTAAAGTGTCCTCTCATGTCCCCTGTGTCCTGCAGGTGTGGCGCCCCCATGTGACCTCTCAGTGTAACAGCGAGTCTTTATTATTGGTGGACGTCCATCGAGGTCACCTGACCGACCAGTTCAAGGACGACCTGTCCTCTGTCTCCACAGACGTCGTCTTCATCCCGTCAGGATGTTGCTGTCGTCTGCAGCCGCTCAACGTCTGTGTGACGCTGGTGCTCAGAAACGTCCTGCAGGTACGTTACCCCTCTCTCACCTGTCCTCCTCTCACCTGTCCTCCTCTCACCTGTCCTCTCTCTTCAGGCCCGGTGGTCTCAGCTGGTGTCCGAGGGCGGTCTGGACGGTCTAGGTCTGGATCAGCTGGCTCTGACTCTGGCCTGTTGGCTCAGTGAAGTTTCATCCACTCTGAACTCAGACACTAGTGTCCTGCAAAGGTTTGTTAGCATCTGTAGCTAGTAGCATCAAGTCACAGCTTTGTTAGCATCTGTAGCTAGTGGCATCAAGTCACAGCTTTGTTAGCATCTGTAGCTAGTAGCATCAAGTCACAGCTTTGTTAGCATCTGTAGCTAGTGGCATCAAGTCACAGCTTTGTTAGCATCTGTAGCTAGTAGCATCAAGTCACAGCTTTGTTAGCATCTGTAGCTAGTGGCATCAAGTCACAGCTTTGTTAGCATCTGTAGCTAGTAGCATCAAGTCACAGCTTTGTTAGCATCTGTAGCTAGTGGCATCAAGTCACAGCTTTGTTAGCATCTGTAGCTAGTAGCATCAAGTCACAGCTTTGTTAGCATCTGTAGCTAGTGGCATCAAGTCACAGCTTTGTTAGCATCTGTAGCTAGTGGCATCAAGTCACAGCTTTGTTAGCATCTGTAGCTAGTGGCATCAAGTCACAGCTTTGTTAGCATCTGTAGCTAGTGGCATCAAGTCACAGCTTTGTTAGCATCTGTAGCTAGTGGCATCAAGTCACAGCTTTGTTAGCATCTGTAGCTAGTGGCATCAAGTCACAGCTTTGTTAGCATCTGTAGCTAGTGGCATCAAGTCACAGCTTTGTTAGCATCTGTAGCTAGTGGCATCAAGTCACAGCTTTGTTAGCATCTGTAGCTAGTGGCATCAAGTCACAGCTTTGTTAGCATCTGTAGCTAGTGGCATCAAGTCACAGCTTTGTTAGCATCTGTAGCTAGTGGCATCAAGTCACAGCTTTGTTAGCATCTGTAGCTAGTGGCATCAAGTCACAGGTTTGTTAGCATCTGTAGCTAGTGGCATCAAGTCACAGGTTTGTTAGCATCTGTAGCTAGTGGCATCCATAGAAATAAACACTAGAAGTCGCGTTGACTACCACGGTCTATTGGAGCGAATGCGTCAACAGAACCGCCATCTTGGTACAGGGGAATGCAGCTTCTATATGACGAACGTCAATCGGGGACAAGGCATACATACATAATTAAAATACCTTAAATCGGCGAGTTTATTTTCTTGTTTCGTTACGAATGTCAGAATAAAATAAAATAATAGGTTTTTGTTAACATAACCTGTTTTACGTTCAAAATCTAATGGACATAATTCAATTTTTCCACTCAAATAAACTCAAATAAACACAAACTCCGATTGTGCGGAACATTTATATTAGTATGTGTGTGGTTTATAAACTGAAATTTTTGACAGCAAGGTTTTCTGTTATTATTGTATGTATAATATATTGTATTTTATTGCGAATAAAATTACACATATTTGCCTCCAAGAAGCTGTAGAGTCATTTCGGGACGTACGTTGTAGCACATTTCCGCTTCCCCAGAAAATCTCCCTCTTTTTCATAGTTCAATGTTGGCAGGTATGGTGAGGCTGCTTGCACAAGTTTGTAAAAATCAAACAATGTAGTAGTAGCATATAACTAAATACCGGCCTGGTGCCGTAGTATCAGTATGACTGAAAGTTGTTATAGTTTATAGCCATATGCAGCACAAAAGTCCGGCATCTTCCCTCGCTTTCACACTGTTTAAATGCGTAGTCAAACGACTGAACCCCTGTACCAAGATGGCGGCCGTATCGACGCATTCCAAGAGGCTCAACGCGACTTCTAGTGTTTATTTCTATGAGTAGCATCAAGTCACAGGTTTGTTAGCATCTGTAGCTAGTGGCATCAAGTCACAGGTTTGTTAGCATCTGTAGCTAGTGGCATCAAGTCACAGGTTTGTTAGCATCTGTAGCTAGTGGCATCAAGTCACAGGCTTGTTAGCATCTGTAGCTAGTGGCATCAAGTCACAGGTTTGTTAGCATCTGTAGCTAGTGGCATCAAGTCACAGGTTTGTTAGCATCTGTAGCTAGTGGCATCAAGTCACAGGTTTGTTAGCATCTGTAGCTAGTGGCATCAAGTCACAGGTTTGTTAGCATCTGTAGCTAGTGGCATCAAGTCACAGGTTTGCTAGCATCTGTAGCTAGTGGCATCAAGTCACAGGTTTGCTAGCATCTGTAGCTAGTGGCATCAAGTCACAGGTTTGTTAGCATCTGTAGCTAGTGGCATCAAGTCACAGGTTTGTTAGCATCTGTAGCTAGTGGCATCAAGTCACAGGTTTGTTAGCATCTGTAGCTAGTGGCATCAAGTCACAGGTTTGTTAGCATCAACGTTAAACATTAGCATGAGGTTAGCTTTTTATTCATGCTAACATAAATGTGAGTGTCAGAGGTCGTCACTGTCAGACAGCAGTGTTTCCTCTGCTGTGATGTTAACAGCAGTTTCTGTTGCCGTGGTAACCTCTCAGGTCGTTCAGCTCGGTGTGTAACCTGCAGCACGACGGAGAAGAAGCAGTGAGGATGACCAGAGACCTGACCAAGACCCTGATCCAGCCTCCAGAGACCAGACGACCTGGAGGAGGAGTGACGGAGCTGCTGCTGGAGGAGGAGCTGGTCAAAAGTCCGTCTGCTCTCAGTCTGGTGCTGGACGGGGACAGCAGTCAGGACTTGTTTCACGGTTACCATGACGACTGATGGTCCATTACTGACGTCTGTTATTACGTTAGTTATTGATGACGCCAGAAACTCATCAACAGTGCTACATGCTAACAGCTAACGTGGCTAACTACAGCTGACAGTCATTTTCTCAGTATTAAATTTAAATCAGTAACTGATGATATAAACAATAAGATGATACTTGATCTTTCTCTGTGAATAAACTTTTTTACTGGAACAAATAAAGATGTTTTTGTAGTAAAATATAATTCAGATGTTTTCATTGATTCAAATGTTTGAATAAAGTTAAACTGAAGTTGATCAATAAATAGTTATCAGTTACAAACTGACAATGAAACAAGTTTAAAGTCTTAATGAAGAGCAGAGAGTGATTGGTCGTTTTCATCTTTGTCACATGACACAGACCAGACTCCATTCAAATATCTGCTCATTTAACATTCCTCAACATGTAGACAAAGATGTTACTGAGACAGCAGCTACCCTGCAGAGGCTAATTCATGCTAGCTCATGCTAATCCCTACTGTTACTGTTAAATATAGAAAGCATGAGAACTTAATCAGTTTCCCAGCATGCCCTGGAGCAAGGCAGTGGCCCCCCAAGGACATGCCTGACCAACTGGGAGATGCATGATGGGAGGATTTCAGGACCGGTTGACCTCTGCTGTCCCTGGTTTAAGTTTAGCTTTAGATTCAGCACAAAGATCAATCCTGAGAAACCCAGCAGAGAACAGAAAGCTATGATGCTAACGGATGCTAATGGACCTGGTAATCCCATGATACAGTTAACATTTCAATAAAAGCTTTGAATGGAGATCACATACTGCAGCTAAAGCAAGCTAAAGCTAATTCTCTGTAAACATACAGTTCTACCTCCAGTTAGCTTAGCGTGCCGTTAGCATCTGTCAGCCTGAAGGGAAACTTCATTTAGATGGTAATCTTCAGTTACTGACAGATTAGTCTGACACCAGTTAATTACCATCACATTATATAACCCTGTCTGCACTAGCAGCTTGTGCTAAGCTAGGCTAAACACATTCAGGTATGACAGGAGCTAGCTGCAAACTGAGTGCAATCATCACTTCCTGACAACCTCAGTGACACTTGGAGACCTGTAGCCATGGTAACCTGTCCAGGAGCTGTAATATTTACACTAGATAGCATGTTAGCATTAAGACGCTGCTTTAGGAAGCAGAGTAACAGACCTGGGCCTGTTTGAATCCGCTCCACATTCATGTAATGCCCGTGAGCAAGGCACCTGACCCCTGAACCGCTCCCTGAGCACCTTCTATGCTGCGTTAGCTGGTTCTAAAATATGTCTCAGCTCCCCAAATCAATCCAGTTTAACAGAACCACAAACTGTTTACCAGCTGTCTGACGCCTTACATCAACTGACACTGAAGTAGCTATGTTAGCATGTTAGCATTAGCACTGCAACAAATGACACATTTAATGTTTACTTTATGACTATTAAGTGGATGTAATGAGCCAGTGATCACTGCTGCTTCTTCTTCTTCTCCAGATGTTTTATGACTTAGATGGTTTTTACAAACAGGACGTGTGTGTGTGTGTGTGGGTGTGTGTGTGTGTGTGTGTGTGTGTGTGTGTGTGTGTGTGCGGCGTCTTGTGAGAACATGTCAGTGTGGGTTTGTTGATGTTTCACTGATCATGAGATCATCAGAGGGATTCATCTTGTCGTCCGTTAAACTGTGTTTCCCACGATGCATTTCAGCAGCTGCTCCCAGTCTGAATGTGCTAAAGGTTTACAGGGACTCAAGGGATTAATCATCTGAAAACATACGATGAGAAAATTAAACTAAAGATATTTATGTAGTCAGGAGATGATAAATATCTTAAATGAATTTTCCTCTAAGGTTTAACGATCACGTGGTAGTGTCTGAGTTACCTGTCGGTCTCTAACTCACAGGTGTTAAAGCTGCTGATCCAGGGTCAGTCATGGTGGTTATTCTGCCCCCTACAGGCAGAAACTGAAACGACTCTAAATGCTGTTGCACTAATTAAATGACTCCCTGTCATGATTTAAAGGTTCTAATGAATCAACCAGTCAGAATATTTCTTTATTATTAACCTGCACATGTTATTACAACATAGACATATATAAACTGACTCTTTTACTTCCTGGTCATGTGACTGAGTTGCGGTTTCATCAGGTCTCAGAGAAGAGTCGACTCCAGCTGTGACTCCTCTGGTTGACACAGCTGCAGCATTCATACACAACAAGAACCATTAGCATCTATTAGCATCTGTTAGCATCCCTTAGCACAGTGAATGGCGTCCCAGCATGCCATCTGTTGTCGGTGTGACCAGCAGGAAGAATTTTATTCAAAGGAAGGAAGTTCATCGTTGAGACTTTTAGAATAAAATCAGCTTTGATTTGTCGTGATGAAAACAGACGAGCAGATAATCTGAAAACCACGGCTCAGAGTTAAAACCTCTAAATCTCTCATAATAACTGAGGAACCGTCCTGTAGTCATGTGATCAGACAGAAAATGGCCGTCGGCTCCTTTTTAATCTGATTTAATCCACTCCTCACCAGATTACAGCCTCGCTGCTCAACAGTCACCGGGGGAAGGTCTCAGTTATTTAGTTTAAATGAAGAAATAAATAATTAATTAAACATCAACCAATGTAAATGAATAAATGACAAATTAAACTTTATGAACAGCTACACACATCTGCTAATGCAGCTAAAAACAACAGCTGTAATAGTTTAATAATGGAAGAGAAGTCCACTAGCATGATGGATGAATCTACAGGTTAAATGTTTACTGGAACCGTTAGCTTAGCTCTGTCAGAGCTTCTATTAATACACCAACACCTGCCGTCTATGACTCTACTGATAACTGTCGCCTCTACACAATGAGACAGGAAGTTGAGTCAGGTCAATCAGTCACACGTCCATATTCGGTCCAAACGTCAGTCTGAGACGGATTCCTCTGAAAACTGGAAGCAGAGTCGAGTCATTGTTTGGAGGACGTCGAACAATAGAAGGTTTTAAAAAGAGTCTATGAAACATCAGCTGACAGGAAGTGACCATGAACCCTCTGGTCTCCAGCTTGGACCCTATTAGCTTTAGCGTAGCCACCAGGTGTGTTAGCATGAGACAGGCAGGTAAACTCTGAATCAGCTCCGCCCACTGATCTGATCTACGGCTCCATGTGCCAGGTATCACGTTAGCTTTGCTTAGCACCTCTAACTCCTTCATGGCATCAGCAGCTGAGACTGAGCCGAGCAGCCGGGTTCTGGTTCAGCTTTAGTTCCTAATAACTGAGAGAGATGTTGGTTCTACTGTTTTCATTTAGTAGAACCATTGAACTGACACGTGTTCCTAATGTTTTGACATAGTAGTCAGTGGGCTAGGCTAAATAACAGAAACACTTTAAATTTAATCCAGTTTTGCACAAATCTACTTTGTTTGCACCAACCACTACCTCACCATCTCATAGTTTTTTCAAAGTTTAAGCAAATTATTTATTTGTAAAGTTAATTCCACCACCACACTGTATGTCTTTATATTTCTAGTTTATTATTTTTCTCTGTATATTTATCAAATTTCTATTGTGTTTTTTTGTAACTCTCTTCCCTGTAGAAGTCGTCATTGTTTTTCTGTGTATTTATATTTAGCCAAACTCTGTGCTACTGTGACGAGGTCATACGTGGGATTAATAAACATGTCTGAGTTTATCTTTAACAGCACCACAGTGATCATCCAGGTGAATCACCACCTTTCTGTTTCTACATCAACTCAACATTGTTTAGACCAGAATGGCTTCACTGGTGTACCTAATGTTTTGGCAGATATATACATAAAGCAGCTCCTTCAGGGGAACGTCTGGATAAAGTCTGCAGGACGGCCGTAACAACAAACATCTGACTTTCTTCATGTTTGGCAAACAGGGAACAAACTTGGCAAGAAACCAGAACAAGCTCCCCCCCTCCCCCTCTCCCTCCCTCCCCTTCTCCCCCCTCTCCTCCCCCGTCCTCCTCTCTCCTCCCCTTTTCTTTGGGTTCATGTTCATTCAGCGCTCAGTCGTTCAGACCATCACACCTCTCTGTGCTTTCTCTCTGTTCTCTGTTTGTTCTTGTCATCCATCCATCCTCTCTTTCTCTCTCACTCTCTCTCTCTCCCCCTCTCTCTCCCCCTCTCTCTCCCTCTCAGCGGGTGAGTCATGTCGAGTCTCAGGTTTCTCTCAGTTTATCTCCTCGGAGTCTCTCTGCTGTCTGCTGGTGAGTTCTTAACTTCCTGTTCTGCTCCGTTTATTTTACTGTTTAACTGTCAGATGGCATGTTTACCCCCCCCCCCCCCCCCCCACACACACACACTGTACTGTACGGCAGCCATGTTGGAGGTCTTTCTCTCTGTTTGCATGAAATGATTGGTTCATGTGTTCATCGTCTGTGAAGTAGACACTTTTATTGCTCATTGAACAGCAACTCTTTTAAACATTTACTTTCTCAGATCTGTAGTTTAAACGTTGATCAGAACTGAGATTCACATTTTAGATAAAGTTGATGAGGAGTTTGTTTCCATGGAAACAGACATCAGCCACCAGCGCCTACATACCTGCAGAGTAAAGTTATGATTTAGTAAAGTTTGGCTCTTCTAATGTTTGACTTTTCAGGATAGGTATTAGTTTCAGGATAAGTTTGACTCTAGTAAAGTTTGAATCTCATTAAGTTTAACTTTAATAAAGTTTGACTTAAGTAAAATTTGAGTTTTACAAGATTTTACTTTTGCAAAGTTTGACTCCAGTCAAGTTTCATTTTAGTAGTTTGAGTTACGTAAAGTTTGAGTATTGTTGAGTTTAACTTTTGTAAAATCTGAGTTTTGTAAAGTTTGAGTTATGTAAAGTTTGACTTTTGTTAAGTTTGACTTTCGTACAGTTTAACTTTTGTAAAGTTTAGAATTTTGTAAAGTTTGACTCCAGTCAAGTTTCATTTTAGTAAAGTTTGACTTTAGTAAACTTTGAGTTATGTAAAGTTTGACTCTTGTTGAGTTTGACTTTGGTCGTTTTACTTTAGTACAGTTTTACTTTTGTTAAGTTTGACTTTTGTAACGTTTTGAGTTTTGTAAAGTTTGACTCTAGATAAGTTTGATTTTAGTAAAGTTTTACGTTCTCTGAGGTTAAACAGTTTATTGATCAGTAAATGCTAAATGGTCCCATCTAGTCACTGACCTGAAGAAGATTGTTGATGTTTGAACACATCTGTCAAAATGTTCAAATCTTTATTGATCATCACTTTGAAGGTCACCTGACCTCCCGGTGTTTTTATCTTTAAATGAAATGTGTTTGAAGTTTCAAAGTTTCTCCTGACAACAACAAACAGATCAATAACATGATGTCTACAGGCCTGATGGTTGTCATGGTGAAAAGAAACGACAGGCCCTGAACTACACACGCCCCGATTTAGCTTTAATTCTTTACGTGTGTGTGTGTGTGTGTGTGTGTGTTGAACAGCTGGTTTTTGTAGAGGCTCTCTGAGGATCATGTGACTTTGCCAACAAACGCCCCCACAATGTTACTGACCCCCCAGGCTTTTATTTTCTTAACTTCCTGTCACTCCTTCTTTACCTCGTCTTCTATTACCTTCTCTTCTGTTCTTGTTTTCCTTCTGTTTCTTCTTTTGCTTTTATCCTTTTTACGTTTTCTTCCTGCGTTCATTTAGTTGCTCTTTTCTTTCTTCTTCTTCTTTCTTCTTCCCGTCTTCCTCTGTCTCTTTCTTTCTTTAATCTTATTTATTTTTTTTACCTTCAGACAAGAATCACAGTCCTCTGTTTGATTGACAGGTCGTCTCTCTGTGAATCAGCTGTTTTCTATTTCCTCTGTTATGATGAAGCTTTGATTGACAGGCTGTTAGAGATGACACACTTCCTGTTTGGTAACAATTAACTCGCTGCCCCCTCAGTTCCCATCAGGCTCTCTGTTCATGTGTGTGTATGTGTGTGTGTGTGTGTGTGTGTGTGCCCATGTCAGGGGAGGAAACAGGAAGTAGTGTCAGGATCACCTGGCCAGTCCAGCAGCTGTTTTAATTCTTGACATGTTGGACAGTCAGAGGACACATGTGTGTCTCATTCCACAGATGTGTTTCATGTTAGCATGATGCTAACGACAGAGCCATGTGCTTTTATATCAGAACAAATAATAAATAAACAACATGAGATTTTACAGATTAAAATAAAACTTTATTAACTAGAAAAGAAACGTAAAATGAACTGCTGGCATCATGAACGCATCATGTGACATTCACTGACCTCAGGTATGAGTGGGGGTGTGTCCTCAGCGACCACGATCCCATCAGCTGTTTGAACTCGTCTGATATTTAATCACATTTATTCTCATTTAAGCAGCTGCTGACACACTGAGGGTCCTGGAACACAACACACTTCCTGTTTGATGATGATGATGATGATGATGATGATGATGACTTTTAAATTTCAGAAAACAAACGTTAAACTAAAATCTCTGTTACAGCAGTTTTAATGTTAGCTTAGCTCAAACACTGGAAACAAAGGTAAATTGTTTCGCTAAGCTAACAAAAAGAGGAAACTGTTAGCTTAGCTTTATGTTTGTGACGTTGACGTGTCTGTGTTGTATTTCAGTTTATGCAGATTATGACTACAATGACACCACGCCGTTTCCTCTTTACGACGACAACACAACCATGATCGAGTACTTCTTCTACAGTGAGTCGCACCTAGCAGCTAGCCAGAGGGCTAACTCACTGCTAGCCTGAATGGTCCATTTGTTTTCTCCTCTGGTGTCTGACTGAGGTTTGTGTTTCCTCCAGGTAACGCCAGCAGCGAGGAACTGGAAAAGTTCGACGAAGAATTATTTGGTCCAGAGGACACGGGAGGACAGGGAATCACAGAAACGCCGGAGGACAACGTTGGAAATGTGGCATCACTTCCTGTTTCTCTGGTAGGAATAAAACTGATCAGGTTTGACGTCAGATTAAACCAAACGTCAACGCAGGTGAAGATGGAGCTCAGTCCGATCCGACTGAATCTATCAGAGTTTAAAGCTGTGAGCTGAGAATGCAGCTGAACCGGGTCGACCTGAGGATCCAGATCAAAGCTGGAGTCTGTCTGATGTTTTCATGTTTTCTATGAAGCGCTGATTCAGCAGCGGTGAGCAGATGGTTTCTGTTAACAGTCGGTCCGCTTTCTGCCAACAAACACAAACGCTTCAAACGCTCAGACACATCCAGAATCCATCCACGTCCTCTGGTCTGAGGTTCAGCTCAAAGACAATCCACCACAGAAGAAGACAGGTTCAGAGCGTCGTCTGTCAGGCTGCTCAGTCTGTTCAGTCGGAGTCTCTCTGTCCAGAACCAGGTCCAGGTCCAGGTCCAGGTGGGGTCATTAACAGACTCTAGTCATGGGACCATCAGGTGGACACCACACCACTGATCACTGAGACACAAACAACCAGAAAACTCCTGATTTGTTCTGAGAGGGTTTTATTCAGTCTGCCAGCAGGTGGCGCTCTCCAACACTGAACATCTAAACTACTATTAATAAATAATGATCTCTTTAACTGCAGTCATGGTGTGTTTACTGTCTGCAGGAAATCACCACGCTGGTCTGGACGCTGACGATCCTCATGGTCCTGAACTGGATTCAGCTGAGACACACACAGGTGATGATCAGTCACATGATCAGTCACATGATCAGTCACATGATGATATATTTTAGTTATTAAACAGTTTGATTAGAGCTTCATGTCGTGTCTTCCAGCTGTCAGCGTCCGTCTGATTTCCTGACCCCCTTCTAAACATGGCCGCCATCACCTCGGGGTAGGAGCCAGTGGACATCGGCCAATCACAGACCTTCTTCCTCAGCTGACGGCATTGATCTGTAAAACTACATGAACCTAGAGACGTGTGGAATCGTCTCTGATCTAAAAGAAGACGACTGATCTTCAGTCAGACGTCAAGAAACAACGTTTAGAAGAGAACTGAAGAATTTAAGAATCTGTTCAGACCTCACATCAACACCTGGTCTCACCTGGTCTCACCTGTCCATCCACCTGGTCTCACCTGGTCTCACCTGGTCTCACCTGTCCATCCACCTGGTCTCACCTGGTCTCACCTGGTCTCACCTGTCCATCCACCTGGTTTTAATCTAAATGTGTCTCCACATGCGTCCCCAGCCAGCACTTGAGATCTGATCTCAGTTTGTGTGTCTGTAAATCAGCAGCGCCATCATGTGGTCACAGCTGCTGTCTCTAATGGATCTCTACCTACCGCTGGATCAGAACCATCAACAGCTGCTGGTTGCCTTGGAGACATGATCCAGATGTTGGAACCAGATGGAAAGACTCTCACATGTTAAGATCTGATTTATTTCCTGAGTTGATTCTAGTTCAGATTAGTTTCTAGTTTAGTTTGGTTCTCAGCTCCAAGGCCAGAATCTTTTAAAAGGCTCTCATTACTAATGAACAGACATCACTGATTCATGTGATCATTTCTACTAGTGGTTGAATGAAGGAGTTAAACTCCTCTTCCTCAGATCAGCCCTGTTGAGTTGGTGGTCTTTAATGTGACCCAGGACTCATTGTGTGTTCACACTACCAAAGGAAGGAGGTCACATGTGTCCCAGACCACCTCCACATGTGGACTGACACCAGATCAGTGTTCACACCTGGACCTGTTTAACCTGGACACTAGAGACCAGATCAGCGTTCACACCTGGACCTGTTTAATCTGGACTCTAGAGACCAGATCGGTGTTCACACCTGGACCTGTTTAACCTGGACACTAGAGACCAGATCGGTGTTCACACCTGGACCTGTTTAACCTGGACTCTAGAGACCAGATCGGTGTTCACACCTGGACCTGTTTAACCTGGACTCTAGAGACCAGATCGGTGTTCACACCTGGACCTGTTTAACCTGGACACTAGAGACCAGATCGGTGTTCACACCTGGACCTGTTTAACCTGGACTCTAGAGACCAGATCAGTGTTCACACCTGGACCTGTTTAACCTGGACTCTAGAGACCAGATCAGTGTTCACACCTGGACCTGTTTAACCTGGACACTAGAGACCAGATCAGGACGGATGTTGATGTGACGTCTGAACGACGTCCTATTGAATCACACACAGTCTGAACAACATTGATTATATATCAACTTTATACGTTTATTCCCTAAAGCCACATATGAACATATTCTAGATTAATATTATGTCTCGTTACGTTAATCTGAATGTTTTTATTTCCACTGAACCAAAACCTCCTTCTGCCCTGTGCGTCCTCCATCCACCCTGACCTCCTCCTCCTTCCATCTGAGCATCAAAACAACATCTCAGAGAGGAGTCCGGCTTTAATGAGACTCGACGGCGCCCTCTAACGTTAGAGCTCAGTAAACACCAGCACTTACCATTCACTCTGTAGACAATGAACCATGAACACTACTGCCTTTAAAGTTTGTTCACGAAAGAATAAAATGAAATGAAATGTTTGACATGTCACAGTCACAGAGGACCTCATTGTTTCTATTTGTATTTTTCAATAAAAAATAGAAAACTATACTGAGCTTCTTCTGTCAGACTTGTGTCGATCTCAGTTCTGAATGTGACTCTATTGATCACAGTGTTTTATCACAGAGCTGAAAGATGATCAGGATTAAAGGATCCACATTAGATGGTTTGAATCCGTCAGACGATTATTCTTCCACTTCTGTTAACGTCAAGGACCAAGACTCTGACATCACACCTGTTTCCCTCAGGATTCATTAGTCTGGAAGCAGGTGTAGCAAAGATCTGCTGGGCCAATCAGATCTTGTGGGCGTGGCTTAGTGTGGTGCTGGACATAGACATATATAGATAGACGCGACATTGAGTGCTGCCGTCTTCTAGAGCGGCGTGCCTACAGGGCGGCCATCTTGGAACAGGGCCACTCGCTCCTACAGTGCATTACATCTATGGAGGAATGGGGTTTCTACACAATAAAAGTGATCATAAATCGCTCAGTTGAAGTCCGGCATCTTTTCTTTACAATCCTCTGTCAGAAGCTAGTCTGCTGATAACATTAAGTAAAAATTGTATTTGGGTAGTAAAACCATATTTTTATCATAGCTACATGTGTGACGTTTTTAACAGATCAATACGTTTTGAAATCGGTTCAAAATTCAGCGAATAATTCTACTTTGAGATTGAGGAGTACCTCTTTCCTTCGTATGTTCATGCACCGCTGCCTCTGCGAGCCCTGTACCAAGATGGCGGCGCTTTAGGCACCTCCCTCCACAGTCAATGACGCGTCTATCTATATATGTCTATGGTGCTGGACAGTAGTCATACAGGTCATCTAGGTCATCTGATCAGTCTGGACGTCTCTGATTGGTTGGAGGACGAGCCAGACTCTACCAGGTAGAAACCTCTGGCTGCTGTGTCTGTGAAGGAGATGATCTACAGTTTGAAGACGAGTGAAGGTTTGTCCACTGAGGAGGAGACATGAAGTGGGCGGTACCAAGCTGAACTGATCTGGACCAATGGGAGCCATTGATCCATTTGATTGACATGTGACTCAAACGCAGAGTTCCCCAAACGTTGACCTGAATTAAACACCGTCCACCACTTTGGTTCCTACCAGCAGATCCACCATGGTGATAGCTCCGCCCACTGGACATGTCTATATGAGGGTTTCCTTGGCAACCAGAGCCTGGGACGTCCACTAGAGACCAACTGTCCTCTACAGAGACATGGACAACCAGAGAATCACCTCTTAGAATAATAAATGTATTGTCTGTAATCAGTGGCGTCTTGTTCTCTTTATGTTTACGAGTATTGACGTTAAAGAGAAACCCCCGCGCTGCTCCTGGTGAGACCCTCGGGCTCCACACGTTCTGGGTTTATTTCTGGGCTGTGGTGACGGCGGTATGATGGAGATCGGAGGTGTCTGTGAACGAGTCCGTCAGTCACAAGTCGGTGAGTGTCGATGAAAACTGAGAGGAGGAGTTTGACGGACGCCTCGAGCTCCTCGGTTATTTCAGTCCAGGAGGAATCTGCACGAAACACGTCTGGAGCAATTTAAACTTTAACGGATCAATTAAAGAACAAACAGAAAGCGACTGGCTGAGGATGAAAGGTGCGTTTGATGCAGTGACCTTCAGAGAAACCTGACTGTCAGCAGATAAAACTCATCAGCTCAGAGCTCAGGACTGGACTCATGTCGGAGTCTTTAGGTCATCACATCCAGACTCAGAGCGGATCATCTGATCACTGATCAGCAGACGACACGGGACGGGAAACACAAGAAGAAGAAGAAGAACTGGAGGACGTTATGAGGACTCATTGCTGTTAGAGGTCAAAGGTCAGAGCGTCTGAAGTCTGTCTGGAGTTTGTGCTTTTAAACTGTTTGTTCATTCATTTATTCTGCAGCTGTCTCTCATCTTTCTCCTGAAGGTCACTGAAGCCGTGGCGTTGAAGCAGGAGGTCGTCCCGCAGCCTTCTTCTTCTCTGGTTTTTCTGAATAAACGGAGGCCGCGTGACGTCAACATCAGCCTCGACTGACGGCTGCAGATTTATCTTCGGTTTAAAGCGAACGAAACGGAAGATAAACGATATACAGAGTGTCGGTGAAGTGAATAAATCACTGACTCCAGGGTTCACTGCTGCTTCTCCTTCATTTGTGTTTATTAGTGTTGGTCTCCAGGCGCTGGAGGCGTGTTGTGGTCGTCGTGGTGACGGTGTCGTGGTGACGGTGTCGTGGTTGTCGTAGCCGTGAACAGATCCAGGTCTTCTCTGACATTTCCTCGTTAATGAGTCCAGATGAAAGCTGCAGCACGATGGAATCAGACGAAGAAAAGGGCACAAACTGTTTCCTCCTGCGTCATCCTTAAAGTCACACCTGAGGTCAGACGCTTCAGGTGCATGATGGGTCGTCGGTCAGTAAACAACATGTAAATAAAACCTCTGACCTCTGACCTGAGACAGGAAGCAGCTGCAGGTTAATGAGCAGGTCAGGACGTTAATGAGTCGACTCAGTGTCCAGGTATTAGACCGAGCCCATCACAGATCGGATCAGCTGATCTGAACCACAACCAGGAAATAGACAAAGACACAGAATAAAACTACAGAGACAGAAAAACATGAAACAGAGAGACAGGCTACAACCAGAGGACAGCATCCAGAGGACAAAAACCAGAGGACAGCATCCAGAGGACAACAACCAGAGGACAACAACCAGAGGACAACATTCAGAGGACAACATTCAAAGGACAACAACAGGAGGACAACAACCAGAGGACAACAACCAGAGGACAACATCCAGAGGACAACATTCAGAGGACAACAACCAGAGGACAACTACCAGAGGACAACTACCAGAGGACAGCTACCAGAGGACAACATTCAGAGGATAACATTCAGAGGACAACAACCAGAGGACAACAACCAGAGGACAACATTCAGAGGACAACAACCAGAGGACAACAACCAGAGGACAGCATCCAGAGGATAACATTCAGAGGACAACATTCAGAGGACAACAACCAGAGGACAGCTACCAGAGGACAGCTACCAGAGGACAACCTCAAAGAGACAAACTGAAACTATGAAGAGACAGAAAAGAGAAGTGAGTCAGACGTGTTGTTTGTTTGTGTCTCTTCTTGTAAAGTGGGCGGAGCCCCAACACGTCTCCTGATTGATTAGAGCAGCTGTCAATCATTATCTGGTCATCACAATGATTGATCAGTCTGACCTCTGACATCTGTACAGCATCGACCTCTCAACATGACGTCCATCACAGGAAACATGACAAATGACTGGGGGGAGGAGGAGGAGGAGGAGGAGGAGGAAGAGGAGGAGGAGGAAGAGGAGGAAGAGGAGGAGGAGGAGGAAGAGGAGGAGGAGGAAGAGGAGGAGGAGGAGGAAGATGAGGAGAGAGAGTATAAATACATGAGCATCAGACAGCAGCGCTCAGAGAAACCAGAGCACCTGAAGAAACTCAAAGCTGAGCTCAGACACCACAGAAGAAGAGCAGACCAGTCCTCCAGGATCTTTTCTCAGAAGTGAGTTCACGTCGTCACTCAGAAGTTGCTTCAGTTGTTTTGCTGCTTTAACAGTTTCATGTCTGACTTCCTGTCTGTCTGAAGATGGAGAGCATGCGAGCCGTCGTCTACCTGTCCGTCTGTCTGTCCGTGATGACATCACTCTGCCAGGGTCAAAGGTCGTCCGACAGTCAGCTGCCGTCGGCGCCGGACCAGCCCGTCCTCGGCCTCAGCACCAGCGAGCTGGTGAGTCATCTGTCAGCGTAGAGGATCTCTGCTCTCAGTAAAGATCATCAAATAATTAAAATAATTAAACGAAATAAAAGTAACAAAGGTGTTAATTTATGGTTAATCAGTTTAATCATAATTAATTATGTTAACGGTTAAATTAAATTCAGGTGTTCAAACTAAGTCAAGTTAAAATAATCTCAGTGAATTTATATAAAATATCATTTAAGTGAAGTCACATGACTTTAGATTAAATTCAGATAATAAAGAGATCCTCAGATAAATCAAACCCAAAAAATAAACTGACAAAAATAAAAGATTCAAATGATTCCAGTCAAACAACAAAAGATGATTTGTTCAGTTTTAAATAAGAAATAAAAAGTTAAGATCATGTTTTAGAACGAGTCCTGAACACTTCCTCTTTATGCTAATGTTAGCTTAACGATGCTAACTGACAGTAAACGTCATGTTGATGTTGGTCTGGAGTCACGACGCGTTCAGAGACGCCGCTGACGTCCAACAGAATCTGGACGTGTCTCACTGAAAGACTGACGCAGCTGCAGCCTCGACCTGCCTGGGTCAATTAGCATCATGTTAGCTTAGCATCAGTGTGGCAGCAAAGATCATCATCAGCTGTTGTTTACGCTCCATCCTGACAAACAGTGTGTTACTGTGTATTATTGTGTATTATTGTGTATTTGTGTATTATTGTGTGTATTTGTGTGTATTTGTGTGTATTTGTGTATTATTGTGTATTAGTGTGTGTATTTGTGTACTATTGCGTATATTTGTGTATTATTGTGTATTATTGTGTGTATTTGTGTATTATTGTGTATTATTGTGTGTATTTGTGTGTATTATTGTGTGTATTTGTGTATATTTGTGTATTATTGTGTGTATTATTGTGTGTATTTGTGTATTATTGTGTATTATTGTGTATTATTGTGTGTATTTGCGTATTATTGTGTATTACTGTGTGTATTATTGTGTGTATTATTGTGTATTATTGTGTGTATTTGTGTATTATTGTGTATTATTGTGTGTATTTGTGTGTATTATTGTGTGTATTTGTGTATATTTGTGTATTATTGTGTATTATTGTGTGTATTTGCGTATTATTGTGTATTACTGTGTGTATTATTGTGTGTATTTGTGTGTATTATTGTGTGTATTTGTGTGTGTCCAGGCTGAGGCTCTGCAGAATCTCCTGGATGAAGCTGACGACAGAGTCGGTCTCTCTGTGGAGAAGAAAGCCAGCGTCATCCCACGGGTGAGAACACGACTCTGCTACCTGTGAATGCTAATGCTAATGCTAATGCTAAAGTAAAAATAAATGTACAAAACTATAAACACTAACAGAACAACATTCACACATAAGACGTCGCTGTTGTTTCACTGAGGAAGTATATTATATTACACAGTTACACACATGACAATAAGATTATATGAAACATGTTAAATTATTGCACCGATCTATTTATGGAAATGATTGTATGAAGTTATTGTACATTGACTTTATTGTTGTTCAGTCTGATTATGGCTCTGGATAGAAGCCGTTCCTCAGTCTGTTAGTTCTGGTCATCAGTGTCCTTCAGTGTCCGTGTACAGGACGGTAGCAGGTCAAAGAATCAGTGTCCAGGTGGGTCGTGTCCTTTAGTGTCACCTGTGTCTTCTTCAGGCGGCGGGAGTTATATAGTTCCTGTAGAGAGGGGACGGGGCAGCACAGCTTTGTCTTTGTCACATTCAGCTGCAGGAAGTTGTCCTCGCACCGTGAGACAACGTTTCCCACCACAGCTCTGTCCTCAGCCTCCTCACCGTCACTGATACGTCCTACCACCACAGAGTCATCAGGAAACCTCTGAAGGTGGCAGGACTCTGTGGTGTATGCTAATGCTAATGCTAATGCTAATGATAGCTACAACTGCATGTGATTAAATTAGTCATTAAACTAAATAAATAAACAGAAGCTGAGCCACTTCCTGTTAACTGCAGCTTGCTAAGTCCCGCCCACATGTAGCATTGTGGGTAATCTCTCTCTCTCTCTCTCTCTCAGTGTGACGTGGGCGAGCGGTGTGCCATGAAGCACGGCCCTCGGATTGGTCGACTGTGTGACTGTCTGAGAGGGACGGCCTGCAACACCTTCTTCCTGCGCTGCTACTGAGCGCCCCCTGCTGGACCGTCTGTCCTCGTCAGGACACCAGACACTGTCCTCACTAAGACAGACGTCTCACACACTCACACACGACGTCTCTCTGTTTGTGTCCTTGTTTGAGTTCCAGTGTCCGTCGTTCAGATTCATTTATTTTTGTTAATAAAGTTTCTTCATGAAGCTGCACGTCTCCTCAGACCTCATCATTTCCTCCAACCAGAGGACAGCTGTAGTTCTCCGTCTGACCTGGAGGGGTCAGTGTCCAGACGCAGCGAGGACAGACGTTTGTCTCTTTGTCTTCTTCTGTATAAACGTCCAGTTTAAGACCACAGACTGTAGAACCAGTGGACACCATGAAGCCAAAGCAAGTGGAGCTCCCCCTGGTGGTGGCTCCTGTATATGTCATAAGCCCCGCCCACTAACATGTTGGGGGCGGGGCTTATGACCTATAAAGTACACGTCACATCCATTTTAGGCAGTACTGCATATAGTGCTGATGTATGTTCAAGTTATATGACGCTATAAAAACAGGAAGTGACATCATGATGATTGACAGTTGCCAAGACAACCGCTCCTTGAGGTGAATGAACGTGAGATTAGGAATTTAAATAAAACGATATGAAACGATGCAGTGAAACGTGATCGATGACGTGGATCCACTCGGACAGAACGGATCAGACTCTGGATCCAAGCTGAAACAAGATGGCGTCGCCCGTATCCCCGGGTTACCAGCCTCAGTTTGACCAATAGGAGGAAGAGGAGACACATCTGTCAGCTCTTCTACAGTCTGTGGTTTAGGTCACATTTAGATGGAGATGGTTGATGTTGGTGTCTTCATGTGAGGACATCAGCAGCACTAGTTCACTACGTTAAACGTCTGATTTTATCAGAGTTAAATAACTCGTTAACATTAATTCCTTCAAAGCGACTGTAGCTGAATTAATCAGGACTAAAGAAGAAGAAAGAACTGGAACTCATGTGAACCTTCATCAGACGTCATCAGCTGGTTTCAATCAGAGGAAAAATGAACTAAAAACCAAAGTGGATAATTAAATCATCATCAGGCGTCTTGGAAATGATGTTATGAACATGATGTTTGGTCTCACAGGACTATCATATGGAGTAATGGAGATATTACTACTGGGTACAAATCTGTATTTATACATGGAGGAGGTCTGTTTACTGGTCAATGAGAGATTCATTCATATTAAATCCTTTAACTGGAACAAGCACAGAATTTAATTCTGTGAACAGTATAGATTGAACTAATAAATACTGTTTATTTACTCCAGTAAACTGAACCAGCTGAGTCCAGTCTGACCTGAGCTCCACGTCTATTCATCAAACCAAACCAGAAGTATTTACATCAACAACCATCCAGAGATGTTTTAACCTGTGACTCAGTAAAACATAAATCAACACATGTGGAAATATTAGTTTCAATACTGAGACGTAATGAACACCAGTCAACGAGGAGCTTCCTGTATAAATATGAAAACCAGTCAGTCAGTCAGTCAGTCACCCTGAGAGGATCCATGGAGGCCGGTCGACCCGAGACGAGAAAACAGACGAGAACACGGCATCAACATTTATTAACCCCGACCACAAACTACCAGAGACTCTCATCAACGGCCAGCTGGTTGATTAGCACAGTTAGCTGGTTGATTAGCACAGTTAGCTTGTTGATTAGCAGAGTTAACTGGTTGATTAGCACAGTTAGCTTGTTGATTAGCACAGTTAACTGGTTGATTAGCACAGTTAGCTTGTTGATTAGCACAGTTAGCTGGTTGATTAGCACAGTTAGCTTGTTGATTAGCACAGTTAGCTGGTTGATTAGCACAGTTAGCTGGTTGATTAGCACAATTATAAACACACATCATCACAATAAAAGACAATAACATGAGATGGAAACCAATGACTGTTCATTGATATGAAAGCAAAACGTTAGCAGAGTGATTAGCATTAGTTAGAATTGATTAGCATGGGTTAGCATTGATTAGCAGGTCACTAAATAAAGTCCTCCATTAAAACTCTGGAGCTTTTCTTCTTCTTCTTCATCTTCTTCTTCTTTCACCTCCAGCTGTTTCTCCAGAGCGCAGTCTGATCGTCCAATCAGAGACGAGCTGTGTGTGATTCAGGGACCTTTTCTTTGATCCGACAGACAGAGCTTATCTCAGAGCATCACAGACACAATGGCATTTCACTGCAGCGTCCAGCGTCCTCAGATAAGACGCCTTCATTAGTGAGGACAGAGGACAGAGGACAGACTGCAGCTCTGTCTCCTGGTTACCGGTTCATTTATGCCTCAAATATCATTTCACCAGCGATCTCAGTCCCTGACGGAGGAAATGCTGCCTTCAGCTTTACATTCAGTTCACTTATAATTCATTTATAAATTAATATCTGTCCCAGAAGATTCAGATCCTGTTTATGACGTCCACCAGTAATATATTAAAACATTTAATAATAATATATTATAACATTTAATAAAAATATATTAAAACATTTAATAATGATATATTATAACATTTAATAAAGATATATTATAACATTTAATAATGATATATTATAACATTTAATAAAAATATATTAAAACATTTAATAATGATATATTATAACATTTAATAAAGATATATTATAACATTTAATAATGATATATTATAACATTTAATAATAATAACACTGACTCAGTGGTGTGGTGGTCAGCACTGATGCCTCCCAGCCAGAAGGTTCTGGGTTCTAATCCAGGCCGACTGGTTCCTTTCTGTGTGTAGTCTGCATGTTCTCCCTGTGTCTGCGTGGGTTCTCTCCAGGTTCTCCAGCTTCCTCCCACCGTCCAAAGACATGCTGGTTAGGTTCATTGGTGATTCTAAATTGGCCGTAGGTGTGAGTGTCTCTCTGTGTTAGCCCTGGGACAGACTGGAGACCTGTCCAGGGTGGACCCCCCCTCTAGACCAATGACAGCTGGGATAGACTGGAGACCTGTCCAGAGTGGACCCCCCCTCTAGACCAATGACAGCTGGGGTAGACTGGAGACCTGTCCAGGGTGGACCCCCCCTCTAGACCAATGACAGCTGGGGTAGACTGGAGACCTGTCCAGGGTGGACCCCCCCTCTAGACCAATGACAGCTGGGATAGACTGGAGACCTGTCCAGGGTGGACCCCCCCCCCCCCCCCCCCCCTCTAGACCAATGACAGCTGGGATAATTTGAAAACAGGAAGTTCAACTCTGTCAACAGGAAGCAGAAACGACGAGGAAACGATGCAGCGGGAAATAAAGTAATTAATAAAGTAATTAATAAAATAATAATAATAAAGTAATAATAAACTAATAATCATTCGTTCATCTGTGACGTGTTTAAAGATCCGTCCGATCTGGATCTGACCCGGATGTTGTCCCGGAAGTGTCTCCGAGTCCCTGCGGTCTGAGAGCCGTTTGTCCTGATCCTGGTCCAGATGAAGAGGCTCGAGGCTCTGCAGGAGTTCGTCCGTCAGCGGCTAACAGCTGCTGTGGACGACATCTTCATCCACGTGGAGAGAACCATGAGGGAGTATGAGGAGGAGCTGCTGGAAGCTAAGCTAATGCTAACAGCTGGAGGGAAGCGGAGCTCAGCAGGTAGGTGCTGCTGGAGGCTAAGCTAATGCTAACGATACTAGAATATGTTTCTACGTTGATCAGTCTGTGTCTTTTATTGGTCGTTACTTTATAAACTCTTCAACCTGATTCAGTTTATTATCTGAGAGAATGGAGCTCAGGTCTCTATCAGGTCTAACTAGGACCTGGTCTGGTCTCCTTTAATCTGCTTCCTTTATTTTATCTGAAGATGTAAAACTCTGTTAATGTTTCTGTTTCTGTGGAAATAAAATAAATCCTTGATCTAATTTAATCAGGAGACCAGAGACCTGTTGGTTTAACATGGAGGTCAATGAGACCGACTGAGTGGACACACCTTCATCATCTTCATCATCCTCCGTCTCATAATAAGCCATTTGTCTGTGTCAGCGTCTCCTGCAGACGTCCAGCAGGTGTTGGTGAATGAGGACGCTCCGTCTGAGGACTCGTTCATCAAAGAGGAGCAGGAGGACGTCGCCTCGTCCCCCGTCCCCGTGAAGACTGAGGACCAGGACGATGAAGCTCCAGAGGATGACGGAGGACCAGGCCCGGCCAGAGCCTTCGGTCCAGAGGTACGCTCACAGCCGATCGTTGGAGACGAGGCTGAGACGGACGTCAGTGAGGAGTACGTGAGGAAGAGGAGAAGACCTGGACCTGATCACCATGACGACGTGAAGAAGATGAGAAGACCTGGACCTGATCACCACGACGACGCTGCAGCAAGTGGCGCCGGAAAGAAGTCTTTCATCTGCTCTGAGTGTGGCCGACGCTTCGGCCGTAAGGACAGTCTACGCAGACACATGAGGTACCACACAGGAGAGAGACCCTACAGCTGCTCCGTCTGTGGGAAAAGATTCTCTCAGAGGCCAAATTTAATCCGTCACATGAGATGTCACTCAGGAGAGAAACCCTTCAGCTGCTCCTTCTGCAGAATGAGCTTCGCTGTACGCAGCGCGCTGGTGAACCACATGAGGATCCACACCGGAGAGAAACCCTTCAGCTGCTTGTACTGCGAGAAGAGCTTCACACAGAAAGGAGGTCTGAAAAAACACATGACGGTTCACACGGGGGAGAAACCGTACAGCTGCCCCATGTGTGAGAAGACCTTCTCTCAGAAGGCCAACCTGACTTATCACTTCTCTGTTCACACGGGACAAAAACAGTTTAGCTGCAGCATCTGTGACAAAAGATTCTCTTGGCAGTCGCAGGTCAAGAGCCACAAGTGTGTCAGAGAGAGCAACAGCTGAGGCTGGACTCAGACTCAAAGACTCACTGACTCACTGACTCAAAGACTCACTGACTCAAAGACTCAAAGACTCACTGACTCACTGACTCACTGACTCAAAGACTCAAAGACTCACTGACTCAAAGACTCACTGACTCAAAGACTCACTGACTCAAAGACTCAAAGACTCACTGACTCACTGACTCAAAGACTCAAAGACTCACTGACTCACTGACTCACTGACTCAAAGACTCACTGACTCAAAGACTCAAAGACTCACTGACTCAAAGACTCACTGACTCAAAGACTCACTGACTCAAAGACTCAAAGACTCACTGACTCACTGACTCACTGACTCAAAGACTCAAAGACTCACTGACTCAAAGACTCACTGACTCACTGACTCACTGACTCACTGACTCAAAGACTCAAAGACTCACTGACTCAAAGATTCAGAGACGAGAGACTAAAAGAACGAAGCTGGTGTCGAGTCATGGATGTTTCAGGCTGAACCGTCAGATAAAGGAACTGAGACTTTAATGACGTCAACGTCACAGTCCAATGAGAAGCTCAACTTCAGAATCAGATAAAAGTCAAATGAAACATGGTCAGCTTCATGTAATCAGAAGATGAATCCGTTAGAAGGTGACTCAACAGATAAAACGTCTTTACTGCTCTGACACTGTAAAGTTCGGACATGACGCAGGTCCTTAAACACCTCAGAGAACAACCGACTGACAGACTCCACGTAAACAAACATGAAGAAGAAAAGTCTGACGTCTGACTGACAAGAAGCTAACAGCTAACAGCTAACAGCTAACAGCTAACAGCTAATTGTACAGAGCCTTTTTTATTCACAGTGTTGTTCAGTAAACAGTTAGCTCTCCAAGCTAATGAGCTAACAGACATGATCTGAACTAAGTGTGTGTTTGTGTTTAACGCTCTGGGTCAAAGTTTTTAATGATCAGAAATAACTTAAAGACCTGTAACAACATGGAAAACATTCTGACATGTTTACGTTACAAACAGCTGGACGCCATCATTTCCTGTCGCCATTAAAAATAAAACATTACTAGAACATTTCAAACAATGACTGAAATACTTCACATTTGAAGTATTTCAGCTGATTAACTCAAAATATTTCTGTCAACTTTATGTTTTTATTAGTGAATCACATTTAAAACAAAAACAAAGAAGCATCAAAGTTTCTAATAAAGTTATAAATCAACCTGAGAGTTTATCAGCGTCTTATTTAATGATGACTAGAAAACTAAACTGTTAAATAAATAAGTTTGACTCCGTAGCTTCTTAAATGAATCAGAAGATCATCAGATACACGGATGTGCTCTGTAGTGGAGCCGTCTAATACCTGGAGGAATCTAAACACAGTCAGACTCATAACAGAACTCCACATCATCTAATCTAAGTTAGTGCTTTAACAGCGAGTCTGGAGGACGCTCCTCCTCTGACTGATGTCCTCCTCCAGCCGTGGACGTCCCTCTCGTGTCTGTCCACCCAAACAAACGTCCTGTTGCAGAGTAAGTGCTTGATTGAAACGGTTTGAAAACTCAAACCAGAGACGTCACAGTCTGAAAATATTCACCGTCTCCAGCTCATCAGACTCTAACTGCTCTACGTTCAGTCTGGGTTTAATTACAATCACATGAATAAAATAGAATGTCTTTAATGTCATTGTACAACGAAGTTAAGGATTAATTGATGCTGAGTTTGACACTTTATCACAATAAAAGAGTCAGTTACACGTTAGGCTGTAAATCCTACCTTTATTTTGAAATGTAATCCGAGAACAGGAGGTCTGCTTCCTGCTCACCTTCAACGCTACTGACTGGCGACAGCATCCAGGTCTGAGTGAACGCTGACGTCCATCGCTGAGCTTCTTTCCCGCTGCTCAGAATCCAACTTGTGACGTCACAGAGGGTTTGTCCGTCTTTTATATAAAGTCTGAAAATACGTTGCTTCTTCTTCTGTGTTCTACGTGTGGTGTTGCTTTACTGCCAGCTCCCAGTGTGTTTGACCTCAGTCCATTCATTTAAACAACATAAATGTTTTGTCTCCACATTTTATTCTTCTATTTCCATTCTTTTCCCTCAGGTCTCATTTCTGTTAACTTGACTTTGTTTCAGCCTCTAAATGTTTAAACATCGTTTCTTTGTCTCCAGATGTTTCCTCTGAATCTGATCAGTGATAATTGATGATGTGTAAAGTTCTTCTTCTGTTCTTCTGGATTTAATATTTCTCCCTGAACATTTAAAGTTAACAAGGCTTCATAGATGTCTCAGCCTCCTTCTCATGTCAACAGTGTTTCTAATAAAAAGGTAAATCAGCTTTAACATCTCATTTAACACAAGAATCAGGTGAAATGTTTCAGTTCAGACTTTTATTTTAACATTAATAAAATAATAATAAAATGCAGCCCAGCGTTATTTCCTGTGAGTTCAGTTTACAGAGACCTGAGGGAGAGAGACGACTGATCAGAGTTCACCTGTGTCCAGGTAAATAATCCATCCTCTTCAGCTCTTTGAACCAGGTGAAGCTTCGCTCACACACACTGCAGCGGTAGTGTTTCTCCCCTTTGTGTATCCTCTTGTGACATTGCATATTCGACTTTTGGGTGTATTTTTTCCCACACAGGACAGCTGAAGGGTTTCTCTCTAGTGTGACTCTTCATCTGACGCCTGTAGAAACACTGGTATCCACAGATGGAGCGGACCAAATGTCCATGTTCTTCCTGGACGTACACCTGAGTCTTCAGTGGACATGAGTCCTTTGGACAGATGTTCTGTTTCTTGTCTGGAGAACATCTGTCTTCACTTTCAGAGAGTTTGAATCTGACTCAGGATTCTTGTCAACAGCATCAGAGCTCAAAGAATTTCTTTGTCTGAAGCTGATTCATGTCCAAAAGTCACTGTCCACACTGTCCTCACTGTCCTCACGTTGAAAATATGTTGCTTATAAATTTAACGGTGTTCATCTGAGCCAGCCATCGGAAGCGTCTCCCACAGCCGCTGCAGCTGTACGGTTTCTCCCCAGAGTGGATTAACATGTGCTTCTTTAAACTGCTTTCATTCTAAATCTTTTTCCACGTTGGGAGCAGGGGAACGGTTTCTCCTCGTGGACTGACAAGTGATTTTTTCATCATAAATCGTTTCCCGCAGAGAGAGCAGCTGGACGGTTTCTTTCCTGAATGGACCAACATGTGCGTCTTTAAATTTCCTTTCAGTCCTGTTTTAGATTGAGCAGCTCATGTCTCCCGTGTGAGTTCCCTTTAGAGCATCCACATGTTCTCTTACGTCCTCTGAGTCTTTCTTGCCGTCAGGATCAGAAACATCAGAATCAGTGTCTGGTTGTGATGGTCTCTCAGATCCTCCATCAGCTTCTTTGTGTCGTTGTACAGGACAAACCTCTTCCTCATACAGAGTACGAACATCTGTAATCTTCAACTGTGAGATGTTTGAAACTTGACTCACTGAAAAACAGAAACACGTTTTGAAAAAAAAAAAGACCTGAAACATCCAGTCTGCTGATCAAAGAGAAATAATCTGCCGTCAGATTCATCTGGGTTTGACCCGACTGAACTCTTGGAGACATGGACACAGAGTTGGTCTCTGAGAAGATGTTTGTTCTCATTTAATGTTGAGCTCTGCTTTGATTCTACATTTTGTAAAACTCTTCATCACGACGTAGAGAACAATGAAACTGGCCACAAATTTATTTATTTATTTATTTATTGTTGATCTATCTTCATTTAAATGATTCTGTTTTAACAGATTATTTAATTTATGCTTTAATTAAATGTTCATCATTAATTTCTGTCCTTGTCAACACGTTTATAACCATGTTATTATCATGTTTGTTTATAACTGAAGATATTTACATCACAATCAGAATCAAGCTTCAAACAGAGCAGGACTTTTATTTTGTAGGGAAACAGGAAATGTAACCAACATCATCTATGAAGTTTAAAATCAATTTACATCGAAATAAAAGACTGAAAGAAATAAATAAAATAAATGAAGTGATTATGAACACAGTTAACAGTTTGTGGTGTGCACCGTTAGCTTTAGCTTAGCATCACATGGTCCCAGTGAACAGCTGGTTTCACACAGAAACAAACAGCTCCTCAGGCTTTGAAAGAAGATCCGGGAGTTTTCATATCCGGACACTGCTGTGTGTAAATGTCCGACAGGTCTCTGTGAGACACAGTGAACATCCGCAGTCTGAAGGAATCTTTTAAAGTCTGGACACAAACTCTGCGACCGGAACACCGCTCACCTTCACAATAAAAGACGAGACTGGTGGAAAATGTAAAGTCAACATTTAACTGCTCGACCTCGTGTTTGGATTAAATCACAAACACATACATCATTAATGTTTTCATAGTTAGACAAACTATTTATTAAATATTGACTCACGGATGACGAATAAATAATACCTTTATTTTGAAATGTGATCCGGAAGTAATTGTAAACAGACGTCGTTTCCTGTTTGATTTGTTTAAACAGCAAACGTTGACAAAAACAACATATGTCTTTCATCTGGAGACCGGAAGTGAAAACGTTTCGTTCAAACAGCGGATGGAGGCTTCAGGTTGGTCTGAGACAAGACAATAAACACGAAGAAGAAGAAACGTCCGGTCTGATCCTGGTCCAGATGAAGAGGCTCGAGGCTCTGCAGGAGTTCGTCCGTCAGCGGCTAACAGCTGCTGTGGACGACATCTTCATCCACGTGGAGAGAACCATGAGGGAGTATGAGGAGGAGCTGCTGGAAGCTAAGCTAATGCTAACAGCTGGAG
The DNA here is from genome assembly GCF_963514085.1 of Chelon labrosus. Classification (NCBI taxonomy): domain Eukaryota; kingdom Metazoa; phylum Chordata; class Actinopteri; order Mugiliformes; family Mugilidae; genus Chelon; species Chelon labrosus. The sequence goes on from NC_140349.1 coordinate 520,475, forward strand.
GGAAGCGGAGCTCAGCAGGTAGGTGCTGCTGGAGGCTAAGCTAATGCTAACGATACTAGAATATGTTTCTACGTTGATCAGTCTGTGTCTTTTATTGGTCGTTACTTTATAAACTCTTCAACCTGATTCAGTTTATTATCTGAGAGAATGGAGCTCAGGTCTCTATCAGGTCTAACTAGGACCTGGTCTGGTCTCCTTTAATCTGCTTCCTTTATTTTATCTGAAGATGTAAAACTCTGTTAATGTTTCTGTTTCTGTGGAAATAAAATAAATCCTTGATCTAATTTAATCAGGAGACCAGAGACCTGTTGGTTTAACATGGAGGTCAATGAGACCGACTGAGTGGACACACCTTCATCATCTTCATCATCCTCCGTCTCATAATAAGCCATTTGTCTGTGTCAGCGTCTCCTGCAGACGTCCAGCAGGTGTTGGTGAATGAGGACGCTCCGTCTGAGGACTCGTTCATCAAAGAGGAGCAGGAGGACGTCGCCTCGTCCCCCGTCCCCGTGAAGACTGAGGACCAGGACGATGAAGCTCCAGAGGATGACGGAGGACCAGGCCCGGCCAGAGCCTTCGGTCCAGAGGTACGCTCACAGCCGATCGTTGGAGACGAGGCTGAGACGGACGTCAGTGAGGAGTACGTGAGGAAGAGGAGAAGACCTGGACCTGATCACCATGACGACGTGAAGAAGATGAGAAGACCTGGACCTGATCACCACGACGACGCTGCAGCAAGTGGCGCCGGAAAGAAGTCTTTCATCTGCTCTGAGTGTGGCCGACGCTTCGGCCGTAAGGACAGTCTACGCAGACACATGAGGTACCACACAGGAGAGAGACCCTACAGCTGCTCCGTCTGTGGGAAAAGATTCTCTCAGAGGCCAAATTTAATCCGTCACATGAGATGTCACTCAGGAGAGAAACCCTTCAGCTGCTCCTTCTGCAGAATGAGCTTCGCTGTACGCAGCGCGCTGGTGAACCACATGAGGATCCACACCGGAGAGAAACCCTTCAGCTGCTTGTACTGCGAGAAGAGCTTCACACAGAAAGGAGGTCTGAAAAAACACATGACGGTTCACACGGGGGAGAAACCGTACAGCTGCCCCATGTGTGAGAAGACCTTCTCTCAGAAGGCCAACCTGACTTATCACTTCTCTGTTCACACGGGACAAAAACAGTTTAGCTGCAGCATCTGTGACAAAAGATTCTCTTGGCAGTCGCAGGTCAAGAGCCACAAGTGTGTCAGAGAGAGCAACAGCTGAGGCTGGACTCAGACTCAAAGACTCACTGACTCACTGACTCAAAGACTCACTGACTCAAAGACTCAAAGACTCACTGACTCACTGACTCAAAGACTCAAAGACTCACTGACTCAAAGACTCACTGACTCAAAGACTCACTGACTCAAAGACTCAAAGACTCACTGACTCACTGACTCAAAGACTCAAAGACTCACTGACTCACTGACTCACTGACTCAAAGACTCAAAGACTCACTGACTCAAAGACTCAAAGACTCACTGACTCAAAGACTCACTGACTCAAAGACTCACTGACTCAAAGACTCAAAGACTCACTGACTCACTGACTCACTGACTCAAAGACTCAAAGACTCACTGACTCAAAGATTCAGAGACGAGAGACTAAAAGAACGAAGCTGGTGTCGAGTCATGGATGTTTCAGGCTGAACCGTCAGATAAAGGAACTGAGACTTTAATGACGTCAACGTCACAGTCCAATGAGAAGCTCAACTTCAGAATCAGATAAAAGTCAAATGAAACATGGTCAGCTTCATGTAATCAGAAGATGAATCCGTTAGAAGGTGACTCAACAGATAAAACGTCTTTACTGCTCTGACACTGTAAAGTTCGGACATGACGCAGGTCCTTAAACACCTCAGAGAACAACCGACTGACAGACTCCACGTAAACAAACATGAAGAAGAAAAGTCTGACGTCTGACTGACAAGAAGCTAACAGCTAACAGCTAACAGCTAACAGCTAACAGCTAATTGTACAGAGCCTTTTTTATTCACAGTGTTGTTCAGTAAACAGTTAGCTCTCCAAGCTAATGAGCTAACAGACATGATCTGAACTAAGTGTGTGTTTGTGTTTAACGCTCTGGGTCAAAGTTTTTAATGATCAGAAATAACTTAAAGACCTGTAACAACATGGAAAACATTCTGACATGTTTACGTTACAAACAGCTGGACGCCATCATTTCCTGTCGCCATTAAAAATAAAACATTACTAGAACATTTCAAACAATGACTGAAATACTTCACATTTGAAGTATTTCAGCTGATTAACTCAAAATATTTCTGTCAACTTTATGTTTTTATTAGTGAATCACATTTAAAACAAAAACAAAGAAGCATCAAAGTTTCTAATAAAGTTATAAATCAACCTGAGAGTTTATCAGCGTCTTATTTAATGATGACTAGAAAACTAAACTGTTAAATAAATAAGTTTGACTCCGTAGCTTCTTAAATGAATCAGAAGATCATCAGATACACGGATGTGCTCTGTAGTGGAGCCGTCTAATACCTGGAGGAATCTAAACACAGTCAGACTCATAACAGAACTCCACATCATCTAATCTAAGTTAGTGCTTTAACAGCGAGTCTGGAGGACGCTCCTCCTCTGACTGATGTCCTCCTCCAGCCGTGGACGTCCCTCTCGTGTCTGTCCACCCAAACAAACGTCCTGTTGCAGAGTAAGTGCTTGATTGAAACGGTTTGAAAACTCAAACCAGAGACGTCACAGTCTGAAAATATTCACCGTCTCCAGCTCATCAGACTCTAACTGCTCTACGTTCAGTCTGGGTTTAATTACAATCACATGAATAAAATAGAATGTCTTTAATGTCATTGTACAACGAAGTTAAGGATTAATTGATGCTGAGTTTGACACTTTATCACAATAAAAGAGTCAGTTACACGTTAGGCTGTAAATCCTACCTTTATTTTGAAATGTAATCCGAGAACAGGAGGTCTGCTTCCTGCTCACCTTCAACGCTACTGACTGGCGACAGCATCCAGGTCTGAGTGAACGCTGACGTCCATCGCTGAGCTTCTTTCCCGCTGCTCAGAATCCAACTTGTGACGTCACAGAGGGTTTGTCCGTCTTTTATATAAAGTCTGAAAATACGTTGCTTCTTCTTCTGTGTTCTACGTGTGGTGTTGCTTTACTGCCAGCTCCCAGTGTGTTTGACCTCAGTCCATTCATTTAAACAACATAAATGTTTTGTCTCCACATTTTATTCTTCTATTTCCATTCTTTTCCCTCAGGTCTCATTTCTGTTAACTTGACTTTGTTTCAGCCTCTAAATGTTTAAACATCGTTTCTTTGTCTCCAGATGTTTCCTCTGAATCTGATCAGTGATAATTGATGATGTGTAAAGTTCTTCTTCTGTTCTTCTGGATTTAATATTTCTCCCTGAACATTTAAAGTTAACAAGGCTTCATAGATGTCTCAGCCTCCTTCTCATGTCAACAGTGTTTCTAATAAAAAGGTAAATCAGCTTTAACATCTCATTTAACACAAGAATCAGGTGAAATGTTTCAGTTCAGACTTTTATTTTAACATTAATAAAATAATAATAAAATGCAGCCCAGCGTTATTTCCTGTGAGTTCAGTTTACAGAGACCTGAGGGAGAGAGACGACTGATCAGAGTTCACCTGTGTCCAGGTAAATAATCCATCCTCTTCAGCTCTTTGAACCAGGTGAAGCTTCGCTCACACACACTGCAGCGGTAGTGTTTCTCCCCTTTGTGTATCCTCTTGTGACATTGCATATTCGACTTTTGGGTGTATTTTTTCCCACACAGGACAGCTGAAGGGTTTCTCTCTAGTGTGACTCTTCATCTGACGCCTGTAGAAACACTGGTATCCACAGATGGAGCGGACCAAATGTCCATGTTCTTCCTGGACGTACACCTGAGTCTTCAGTGGACATGAGTCCTTTGGACAGATGTTCTGTTTCTTGTCTGGAGAACATCTGTCTTCACTTTCAGAGAGTTTGAATCTGACTCAGGATTCTTGTCAACAGCATCAGAGCTCAAAGAATTTCTTTGTCTGAAGCTGATTCATGTCCAAAAGTCACTGTCCACACTGTCCTCACTGTCCTCACGTTGAAAATATGTTGCTTATAAATTTAACGGTGTTCATCTGAGCCAGCCATCGGAAGCGTCTCCCACAGCCGCTGCAGCTGTACGGTTTCTCCCCAGAGTGGATTAACATGTGCTTCTTTAAACTGCTTTCATTCTAAATCTTTTTCCACGTTGGGAGCAGGGGAACGGTTTCTCCTCGTGGACTGACAAGTGATTTTTTCATCATAAATCGTTTCCCGCAGAGAGAGCAGCTGGACGGTTTCTTTCCTGAATGGACCAACATGTGCGTCTTTAAATTTCCTTTCAGTCCTGTTTTAGATTGAGCAGCTCATGTCTCCCGTGTGAGTTCCCTTTAGAGCATCCACATGTTCTCTTACGTCCTCTGAGTCTTTCTTGCCGTCAGGATCAGAAACATCAGAATCAGTGTCTGGTTGTGATGGTCTCTCAGATCCTCCATCAGCTTCTTTGTGTCGTTGTACAGGACAAACCTCTTCCTCATACAGAGTACGAACATCTGTAATCTTCAACTGTGAGATGTTTGAAACTTGACTCACTGAAAAACAGAAACACGTTTTGAAAAAAAAAAAGACCTGAAACATCCAGTCTGCTGATCAAAGAGAAATAATCTGCCGTCAGATTCATCTGGGTTTGACCCGACTGAACTCTTGGAGACATGGACACAGAGTTGGTCTCTGAGAAGATGTTTGTTCTCATTTAATGTTGAGCTCTGCTTTGATTCTACATTTTGTAAAACTCTTCATCACGACGTAGAGAACAATGAAACTGGCCACAAATTTATTTATTTATTTATTTATTGTTGATCTATCTTCATTTAAATGATTCTGTTTTAACAGATTATTTAATTTATGCTTTAATTAAATGTTCATCATTAATTTCTGTCCTTGTCAACACGTTTATAACCATGTTATTATCATGTTTGTTTATAACTGAAGATATTTACATCACAATCAGAATCAAGCTTCAAACAGAGCAGGACTTTTATTTTGTAGGGAAACAGGAAATGTAACCAACATCATCTATGAAGTTTAAAATCAATTTACATCGAAATAAAAGACTGAAAGAAATAAATAAAATAAATGAAGTGATTATGAACACAGTTAACAGTTTGTGGTGTGCACCGTTAGCTTTAGCTTAGCATCACATGGTCCCAGTGAACAGCTGGTTTCACACAGAAACAAACAGCTCCTCAGGCTTTGAAAGAAGATCCGGGAGTTTTCATATCCGGACACTGCTGTGTGTAAATGTCCGACAGGTCTCTGTGAGACACAGTGAACATCCGCAGTCTGAAGGAATCTTTTAAAGTCTGGACACAAACTCTGCGACCGGAACACCGCTCACCTTCACAATAAAAGACGAGACTGGTGGAAAATGTAAAGTCAACATTTAACTGCTCGACCTCGTGTTTGGATTAAATCACAAACACATACATCATTAATGTTTTCATAGTTAGACAAACTATTTATTAAATATTGACTCACGGATGACGAATAAATAATACCTTTATTTTGAAATGTGATCCGGAAGTAATTGTAAACAGACGTCGTTTCCTGTTTGATTTGTTTAAACAGCAAACGTTGACAAAAACAACATATGTCTTTCATCTGGAGACCGGAAGTGAAAACGTTTCGTTCAAACAGCGGATGGAGGCTTCAGGTTGGTCTGAGACAAGACAATAAACACGAAGAAGAAGAAACGTCCGGTCTGATCCTGGTCCAGATGAAGAGGCTCGAGGCTCTGCAGGAGTTCGTCCGTCAGCGGCTAACAGCTGCTGTGGACGACATCTTCATCCACGTGGAGAGAACCATGAGGGAGTATGAGGAGGAGCTGCTGGAAGCTAAGCTAATGCTAACAGCTGGAGGGAAGCGGAGCTCAGCAGGTAGGTGCTGCTGGAGGCTAAGCTAATGCTAACAGCTGGACATGAGGAACAAGTTGATGAATAATTAATGTTACCACACGTGGACCTGCTGTGTAAACACTGATCATCCAGATGTTCTCAACATCTGTAGGTTTAATGATCTCAGCTGATCACAGACTGACATCAGCTGATCACAGACAGAGATCAGCTGATCATGGACAGACATCAGCTGATCACAGACAGACATCAGCTGATCACAGACAGAGATCAGCTGATCATGGACAGACATCAGCTGATCACAGACAGAGATCAGCTGATCATGGACAGACATCAGCTGATCACAGACTGACATCAGCTGATCACAGACTGACATCAGCTGATCACGGACAGAGATCAGCTGATCATGGACAGAGATCAGCTGATCACAGACTGAGATCAGCTGATCACAGACAGAGATCAGCTGATCATGGACAGAGATCAGCTGATCACAGACTGACATCAGCTGATCACAGACTGACATCAGCTGATCACGGACAGAGATCAGCTGATCATGGACAGAGATCAGCTGATCACAGACAGAGATCAGCTGATCATGGACAGACATCAGCTGATCACAGACTGACATCAGCTGATCACAGACTGACATCAGCTGATCACGGACAGAGATCAGCTGATCATGGACAGAGATCAGCTGATCATGGACAGAGATCAGCTGATCACAGACAGAGATCAGCTGATCACAGACAGAGATCAGCTGATCACAGACTGACATCAGCTGATCACAGACTGAGATCAGCTGATCATGGACAGAGATCAGCTGATCATGGACAGACATCAGCTGATCACAGACTGACATCAGCTGATCACAGACAGAGATCAGCTGATCATGGACAGACATCAGCTGATCACAGACTGACATCAGCTGATCACAGACAGAGATCAGCTGATCGTTCCCTCAGGAGATCAGAGACCAGAGATGTTGATGAAAAAGGTTTTTAAAGGTGAAGTGGGCGGTGCCAAGTTGAACTGATCTGGACCAATGGGAGCCACTGATTCAGCTGATTGACATGTGACTCAAACACAGAGTTAACCAAACGTGTCAGTGAAGGAAACACCGTCCACCGTTTAATTCCACCAGATCCACCATGATGATAGCGACCTGGAGCGTCAGGGTATGAAGAAGAAGAAGAAGAAGAAGAGCTGCCTCTGTCCATACACTAGACATGTTTATATGATAGTTGCCTAGGCAACCAGAGCCTGGGACGTCCACTAGAGACCAGCTGTCCTCTACAGACAGATGGGTGATGTGGATGATTTACCGTCACTGGTCTTATTTGTCTCTGATATAAAACGTTTAAAGTCTCTGTTTCCTTCATTGTTTGTGTTTCAGAGGTTCCTGCTGCCAGTCAGTTGATCCACAAGGAGGAGGACCAGGAGGAGAACCAGGAGGAGAACCAGGGGGAGAACCAGGAGGAGGACCAGGAGGAGGACCAGGAGCAGTGTGGTCCTCCCATCAAAGAGGAGCAGCAGGAGGTGTGGAGCAGTCAGCAGGGAGAGCAGCCTGAAGGTCTGCAGGAGGCTGAGATCACCAAGTTCACCTTCAGTCCTGTGAAGACTGAGGATGATGAAGAGGAAGCTCAGTCCTCTCAGCTTCATCACAGAGACTCTGAAGGAGGACAGGACTGTGGAGGACCAGGACCAGGACCAGGACCAGGACCAGAACCAGGACCAGAACCAGAACCAGATCCAGAGCTAGGACTACAACCAAGACCAGGAGCAGCCAGGACCCAGGAGCTGGGTTTGCGGTCGCTAGGATGCTCTGAGTGCGGGAAGAGGTTCAGCTCCATGTGTTACCTGAGGCTACACATGAGGTGTCACACAGGAGAGAGACCGTACAGATGTCCTGTTTGCAGGAAGTGTTTTTCATGGAGCAGCCGTTTACAGAAACACATGAGGATCCACACCGGAGAGAAACCATTCAGCTGCTCCATCTGTGGGAAAACCTTCAACGAAAGTGGAAATCTGAAGGTTCACATGAGGATTCACACGGGAGAGAAACCGTTTAGCTGCTCCATCTGCGGTAAGAAGTATGCTCAGAGGGGGAATCTGAAGCAGCACACGTCGGTCCATAGAGGAGAGGGCGCGTTCAGCTGCAGAGTCTGTCACAAGAGATTCTCGTGGCTTCACCAGCTCACTGGACATCAGTGTGTCCATCACAGCAGAGACTCTGAGGGAGGACCAAGTCCAGACGGACCGGTACCACCAGTGTCTGAGGACCAGACCTCCCTCTGCTGCGGACACGACCGCGAGGCCGGCGGATGTTTGCTCTGCATAAAGTCGTTCGGCTGCTCCGAGTGTGGGAAAAGGTTCAGCTCTAAGGGGCAGCTGAAGGCTCACATTAGGATTCACACCGGAGAGAAACCCTTCAGCTGTTCCACCTGCAGCAAGAGCTTCTCATGGAACGGATGTCTGCAGAAACACATGAAGATCCACACGGGAGAGAGACCTTACAGCTGCGCCGTCTGTGGGAAGAGTTTTACTGAGAGTGGAAACCTCAAGGTTCACATGAGGATTCACACGGGGGAGAAACCGTTCAGCTGCTCTGTGTGTGGGAAAAGATACAGACAGAAAGGAAGTCTGACAAAACACCTGGAAGTCCACAGAGAGGAGACGTGATCGATGTTGATGTTGAAGAGACACGGTTCAACAGGAAGGACGCTGAGGATGGAGACACCACGATGTGTGGAGCTTCTGAAATTATAATAAAAACCTTTAAAACATGAAGGAATGAACTTAAAACAGATAAAGTTCAGTTCTTGGCTGAATGTATCCTGTTGTTTGTGACTGTTTCAGTCTGAATCTGATCAGTCGCATTAATTTAAACCTTGACAGGACTTGTGTTGTGTCAACAGATTTGGACTGAACGCTTTGTTCTTGGTGTCAGGTCTTCTCTTGGTGTTCAGCATCTTCAGAACGTTGTTGACGGTCAGAGCAGCGAGTCGTGGACGTGGATATAAACGTGTTCTTTATCCATTAAAGGACTAAAAACAGAGTTTGAATGAAGATTCATTTGTCGCAGCAGATCTTTGAGTTTTGTTTCTTGTTTGAGGCTGATTCAGGTGAACTCACTGATCATCTGCAGCTTCACGACGTTTCAACGTTGACAGAAACATGAACTTATTTGTTGGTTTATTTTCTGAATCAGTTTTGATGTGAAGGTAAATAAAATAAACACGTATTGATGAGGTTAAAGTAAAATTAGGATTAAAAACAAACGGTAGAGATGATGAAGATGAAGCTTTGAGGAAAGTGATGAGAAACAGATGAAACATATTTTATTTATTTAAAGTCGTTTGTTCTTCCAACAGCGGCGCCCTGTGACGATCATCACAACAATAATCACAGTCAGAGACATGTTTACAGGAGACATCACACTGACCTGATTCATTCAGATGAATTATTAATGAGTTTGTTCTTCATGACGCGAGGTCACATGATCACATCAGAAAACAGCTTCGTTCAAAATGTATATTTATGTTTTAGTGTGAATTTGATCCTGTGACGTGTTTCTATCCTGGTCGGTCACTTCCTGTTCTTCCACCTGAAACTTCAGTCACATCAGTTAGCATGCTAGCAGCGTTAGCCTTCACAGCTGAGACTGAACAGGAGATCAAGCCTCTGCTCACTTTGTCCATGACACTTAAATAAAGGTTATTCAAACAAGCAGCTGCCTCCTCCTGGACAGGAAACGCTCTGAATGTTTGCACAAATATATGAGACACATTCTTCAGGTCCAGGTGAGTATCAGCTCATTAACAGACTCTAGTCATGTGACCTTCACAGATGTTCCTGATAAAAACCTAAACATCATTTAGAGCTGAACACTCTGAGGAAACGTCTTCTACAAACACAACAAGTCCAGTTATCCTTGTTTCTGCTTTGTTTCTGGATATAAGATTGACCTGGGCGACTAAAACCTTCACAGACATAAAACGTGTTCATTCATGTTCATCTTTAGTTTCTTTGCTGCTTCGTCTCTTTAACTCAACTTCTCAGTTCACATGACCTTAAACACACGTGTGGTTTCTGACAAGCAGCTTCTTATTGAATCCCTTCCCACAAACGCTGCACTTGTACAGTTTCTCTCCGGTGTGAATCGTCATGTGTTCAGTCAGATGGACGTTTTGTTTGAAGCTCTTCCCGCAGATGGAGCAGCTGAACGGTTTCTCTCCAGTGTGGATCCTCATGTGTGTCTTCAGGTTTCCCTTCAGACTAAACTTCTTCCCACACTCGGAGCAACTGAACGACTCCTTCGGCGGAAGCTTCCTGTCCGTCTGACGAGGCTGAGGCGTCCCGCTGACACACTTGTGAGTTTTTAGCTGCGTGTACCACGTGAATCTTTTGTTGCAGGCGGAGCAGCGGAAGCGTTTCTCCTCGGTGTGGACGGACATGTGCAGCGTCATTCGTCTTTTATGTGCAAACCTTTTGTCACAGAAGGGGCAGCTGAATGGTTTCTCTCCCGTGTGAATCCTCACATGTAACTGCAGAGTTCCTTTCTGGCTGAAACGTTTCCCACAGAAGTTGCACTCGAAGGGCTTCTCTCCCGTGTGGACTCTCATGTGAGCCAAGATATTCCCGCTGCAGCTGAAACGTTTATGACAGATGGAGCAGCTGAACGGTTTCTCTCCGGTGTGAGTCCTCATGTGACTCATCAGGTGATCTCTACGGCAGAAAGTTCTTGTGCACTTGGAGCAGCTGAACAACTCCTTGAGACTCAGAGATCCGTCTTCTGTCTTCTGAGCCTCTGACTGCTGCGTGGGGGACTTGTCTCTGGCTTTAGCCTCAGGTTGGACGTCAGCAGCCGATCGGAGACGCGGGTCTGCATCGAAACTCAGTCCTTCCTCCGCTGCCTGAACGCTGACGGCGTCTCTGTCCTTCCTGTCCTTCTTCTTCTTCCCCGTGTGGATCTTCATGTGTCGGCTCACGTCTCCGCTGTATCTAAAGCTCTTGTTGCAGACGGAGCAACTGAACGGTTTCTCTCCGGTGTGAAGCCTCATGTGGCTGATGGAGTTCCCCTTCTGAGAAAATCTCTTACCACAAAAGGAGCAGCTGAACGGTTTCTCTCCCGTGTGAATCCTCATGTGAGCCTTCAGATGAGGTTTACGTCCAAACCTCTGTCCACACTCGGAGCAGCTGAACGACCGCTCCACGTTACAGTTAACGTCGATCACGCTCAGCTCTGTGTGCGCCAGAGAATGTGAAGCTGACGGAGACTCGACGCTCTGCTCCCAGTCTCCGTCACTGACCTCCGTCTCAGAGGAGTCTGAACCTGAACGTGGACTTCCTCCGTCAGCTTCAGTTTTTACCTGTCCTCCTTCAGAGTCTCTGTGATGAAGCTGAGAGGACTGAGCTTCCTCTTCATCATCCTCAGTCTTCACAGGACTGAAGGTGAACTTGGTGATCTCAGCCTCCTGCAGACCTTCAGGCTGCTCTCCCTGCTGACTGCTCCACACCTCCTGCTGCTCCTCTTTGATGGGAGGACCACACTGCTCCTGGTCCTGCTCCTGGTCCTCCTCCTGGTTCTCCCCCTGGTTCTCCTCCTGGTTCTCCTCCTGGTTCTCCTCCTGGTCCTCCTCCTGGTTCTCCTCCTGGTCCTCCTCCTGGTCCTCCTCCTGGTTCTCCTCCTGGTCCTCCTCCTGGTCCTCCTCCTGGTTCTCCTCCTGGTCCTCCTCCTGGTCCTCCTCCTGGTTCTCCCCCTGGTTCTCCTCCTGGTCCTCCTCCTGGTTCTCCTCCTCCTCCTCTTCTTCTTCTTCACCAACAATCACTTTCCTGACGTCTGAGGGTAAAACTGAAATGCAGACGGTGGATGTTAAACTTTATTCAACTGAGCTGTTTCTTAAAGTTTTAATGTTGCTACGAAGTTACCATGACGACAGTGATGAGAGCATCATGTCTCGCATCTTATTGGCTGGAGGAGATTTAAAGCGTCTTATCACTGAGGACACAAACTAAAACCTCAGATTCATCGTCAGAGGTTTTAGTTTTTAGTCGACGTAAGATTTTTACAAAGACAAAGATCTTTATTTATATAAAACAGAACTAATCTAAAAGGTTCTTGTTTTGTGGAACTGAAGAAGAAAGAACAAACATCTGACTGTGATTCTGTTAAAGTTTATAAAAACAAAGTTTAAAATCAGATAAACTCAATAAACTTAAACAAACAAGAATCAAATAAATCTCGTCATGTTTTTATTTTATTTTATTTTATTGATCATCTCTAAAATAATGTGATTACTTTGTTTTTTAACTTTTATTGTGAAGGAGTTACCTTTTATTTGTTGTTGTTTACTTCCTGTTTTACTTTTGTCTCATTTTAATAAACAACAATAACATCTCGTTCTGTCTGTGGAGGAACTGTTTAGCTAACGTTAGCTTAGCCTGACGTTAGCTTAGCTTAGTTTAGCTGGTTCCGGTCGAGACCAAACGAACCTTCTCCTTTCAGCCTCGTTTCCGGGTCCCGGTCCTCCGGTCGGACTTCTCGGTGCCGGTTCATCGCCGCGTCTGGACCGAACCGTCGACGCTTCTCAGTTTTTGTCTCGTAGCTTCTCTGCGTTCACCTGCGGCACTGTCGGTCCATCAAGCACTTCCGGGACATTTTTCAGAGAAAAACAACCTCTTCTTCTTGGTTTGAGAATCTGGAGCCTGAGGAGCTGCAGCTCATTCATCAGCGACGTTTGTCTTCAGGTGGAGGAAGTCCTGGTTTGTGGAGGACGAGTGTTTGTGTTTAATAAACACCACAGAAGAAAAAGACGTGTCCATGCCCTGTAAAGGCTTTTATTGTGAAGGCGAGCCGAGAGCCGGAAGCAGTATTCCGGTTCCTGAACGCAGAGAGCTTTAGATGTTGGTGGAAAATGTCCAGACTTCAGGATTTGACTCCGGCTCACAGAGATCTGGTCCGACAGAGTCCGGATATGAAAAGGAGATGGACCGGAAACAGCAGGTCCTCAGTCTGTCTTCAAAGCCTCACGAGCTGCAGTCAACAGGTTTGTGTTCTGTCTGAAACCAGTTGGCACCATGCTGCTGCTAAGCTAAAGCTAAAGCTAAAGCTAAAGCTAACAGTCACCACCTGCCTGCGGATAAATGGACCAGGCTAAAAGTCAACAGCTAGCTCCCGATAGCTTCACAGCTAACAGATAATAGAGACCAGATGGATGTGGTTTGAATGTCAAAGACGTTTGAGTCTGTGTTTGATTCATCACGTGGTTCATTACTGATCTGATCATGATCATCAGAGACCTGGATCCTCATCAGAGACCTGGATCCTCTGAGGACGAAGCTTCAGGGTTCAGGTCTAGTCTGAGTCTTTGTCTCTAGAATAAATCAGATCTTAACATGTGAGAGTGTTTCCATCTGGTTCCAACATCTGGATCATGTCTCCAAGTCAACCAGCAGCTGTTGATGGTTCTGATCCAGCGGTAGGTAGAGATCCATTAGAGACAGCAGCTGCTACAATATTCTACTGACCACATGATGGCGCTGCTGATTTACAGACACACAAACTGAGATCAGATCTCAAGTGCTGGCTGGGGACGCATGTGGAGACACATTTAGATTAAGACCAGGTAGATGGACAGGTGAGACCAGGTGAGACCAGGTGGAGGGACAGGTGAGACCAGGTGAGACACATGGACTTAGAGATGGACAGGTGAGACCAGGTGAGACCAGGTGAGACCAGCTGGAGATTCTGACAATAGAGACTAATCTGAGACTAAGACAGCTGGACTTCTTGTGTTTCTAGAAGATCCTTCCTCCTAGATAAACACTGACCTGGAGGACTGAGAAGCTTCAGAGACAAACAGCTCTCAGAACATTTAACATCCAACACTTCATTGTTTAATTTTCAGACATTCAGCTTCATCAGAGCAGAGACGCTCTGGTCCAAACCAGGAGGAGGTTGTTAAAGACAAACAGGAGCAGAAGCTGATGGAGAACGATGGAGGAAGAGACGAGGCCTCCACTAAACGTGAGACCGACGAGAAATATATAAAACCAATATGAACTTCAGTTCTATAATAAATGTTAAAGGAGGAGTGGATGGGCGAGACGTGAGCATTGGACATTAAAGGTCAGACTCTCAGCTTTAATCTCAACCAGACTGGAGGAAGAGTTTATAGATTAGAAAGTTAAAATGAGTCCTTTAGCCCTGGCGTCCCCGTCTCCCCGTCTCACCGTCTCCGGATGATATTTGATGTGATTAATGAAACTTTGTCTCCAGGTGAAACTATTCCCGCAGACGGAGCAGCTGAACGGTTTCTCTCTGATGTGTCCTCATGCAGTGACAGTTTCTACACTGAGCAGTTTCTTTCTAGTGTGAGTATTTTTTTTTGTTTTATTGATGAACTGCAGCAGAAATACTTCACGCAGACGACACAGCCGTGTAGTTTCTCTCCTTCATGGATTCTCTAGTTTCTTATTGGCTGAGAGCTGCTGAAGAAGAACCTGCTTCACAGAAACAACGACTGACTGGAGTCAAACAGAGTCCACTAATGTAGTGATGGAGTTTATTTATATTCACATTAAATAAGAATCCTTAAAGCAGTGTTTTATAACAGAGTCAGCTCCTCCAAAATAAAAGCATATAATTTCATTTTACTCACTGATCAACTCCAACAGGAACTCATGCGCTGATGGAGTCGTTATAATATTATATTATTACTTTATGGATCAGAATACTTTTCTAGTCCTGAACACCAGACACAGGTCAGACTGACTCGTGTGTCTGTCGATCGGTAACATGAACATCTGTTTCACTTGATCAGTGTCAATAATTTAACAATAAACCTCAGTAAGGTCCTTGTTTGATGAGCAGCTTGAAAGTTTCCAGGACTTCTTCTTTAGTGTTAATTTCCCACAATGCAACAGAAAGTCTATGTACAAAGATGGCTGCCACCTCTTTACGACCTGTAGAAGTAGTCCGGGCCCCAAGACCTGTTGAGTTCACAGGTGATCCTCCTCTGCCAATCCAGATCAGGGACAGGTGAATTTATGGTAATGAGTAACCAATCACAGAAGCCAAACACGTTGTCCAATCACAGCCTAACAGACTCAACTCAGGGACAAACAGTTGCTGCAGATTATTTGACCTAAATGTTCCAGTAAACATTTATTTAACCTCCAGAACATCTGCATTTGTTCTTTGATTTTTGTTTCTCTGAATCTGCAGCAGAGACACGACTCCAGTCCGTCTGTCGACATCAGATCAGTCACTGCTTCTTTCCTCCTGAACATCAGGGACAGACCTTCAGCTTCCACACCAGTGGACGTCTGTCTTCGTCTGTAAATGCTGCTTCGCTCTGTGACGTTCACGATCTCCAGGACGCTCATGAGACCAGCCTTCAGCCTCGCTCTTTAAGAAATGTGCGTTCACATGCGCGTCCCGTTTCCTGCCACCTGATGTACGTCATGATGTGTTCACTGACCCTTCGCTGTGACCGTCGTCTTGTCCTTTGGCTTCCTGTGACTCTGCCGACTCAGTCAGCTGACTGTCGGCCGCGTGCAGCTTCATGTGTCTCTTCAGATGTCCTGTCACAGTAAAACATTTCCCACAGACGGAGCAGCTGAAGGGTTTCTCTCCAGTGTGGACTCTCATGTGGATCTTCAGGCTTCCTTTCTGGGCGCAGCTTTTCCCACAGATGTTACAGCTGAATGGTTTCTCCCCCGTGTGGACTCTCATGTGTTTGGTCAAGTCTCCTTTTTCAGCGCAGCACTTCCCGCAGAAGGGACAGCTGAATGGTTTCTCTCCTGTGTGGACTCTCATGTGTTTTTTTAGATCTGTTTTCTGAGCACAGCCTTTCCCACACACAGAGCAGCTGAACGGTTTCTCCCCTGTGTGGTACTTCATGTGTCTGTTGAGATGTTCTTTCACGTGGAAGCTTTTGCTGCATACGGAGCAGCTGAACGGTTTCTCTCCGGTGTGGATCCTCATGTGTCTCGTCATGTTTCCTCTGCCGCTGAAGTTCTTCCCGCAGAACAAGCAGCTGTACGGTTGCTCTCCGGTGTGACACCTCATGTGTGCCGTCAGGGAGCCGCTGTCTTTGAAGGATTTCTCACAGTCTGTGCAGGGAAAGGGTCTCTCTCCCGTGTGGTCTCTTATGTGTCTGTTCAGGTTTCCCTTCAGGCTGAATCTTTTCCCGCAGTAGGAGCAGGGGAAAGGTCTCTCCTTCATGGAGGACCCAGCGTCACTCTCGGGGACATCACCGTCCTTCACGTCCTGCTCACCTTCGTTAGTTTGTGTCCAGTCACAGTCGCTGTCGTCAGTTTCAGTCGATTCCAGAGAATTGTCTTCACTCACAGGCTGCAAATGTCCATCTGGTCCTGGTCCTGGTCCATCACAGTCCTGTCCTCCTTCAGAGTCTCTGTGATGAAGCTGAGAGGACTGAGCTTCCTCTTCATCATCCTCAGTCTTCACAGGACTGAAGGTGAACTTGGTGATCTCAGCCTCCTGCAGACCTTCAGGCTGCTCTCCCTGCTGACTGCTCCACACCTCCTGCTGCTCCTCTTTGATGGGAGGACCACACTGCTCCTGGTCCTGCTCCTGGTCCTGCTCCTGGTCCTCCCCCTGGTTCTCCTCCTGGTTCTCCTCCTGGTTCTCCCCCTGGTTCTCCTCCTGGTTCTCAGCCAGTTCTTCTTCTGGAGGACAGGCTGAAACACAGACACAGATTTCAGTTCATCATGTGAACGTGTCTGAGGTCAGAGCTGATCAGCTTCAGAAACTCTTTTATCAGATGTGTTCGAATAAAAACATTTTATTTGCTTCTTTAAGCAACTGAAACTACAGCTCCCATGATGCCTTGCTGAGCTGACTGTTTCCTGGTGACAGTCTGACATACTAATAGTTTTATGTTTTATTGACACACTGGTGTTGTCACATGTTGTGTTTCCTGTTTGTGTTTTTCAGAATAAGATCCTGCGCTGGTGTGATGCTAGCTACCGTTAGCATTAGCCTGAGCCGCTCTGTGCAGCCGGACTTGGGGCTTCAGCACGGCATCGAGCAGCCTCCTCTGGCGACAGATCTCCCGCTCTGATCGCTCCACTCGGTCTTCGTACTCCGCCACGGTCTCCTCGAACAGACCGACGATCTCCTCCGCCGCCGCCGTCAGCCGCTCGGTGAGCAGCGCTCTCAGCGCCGGAAGTTCCGCCGCTTCTTCTCCTTTCTCCAGCCGCAGCAGAAAGTCTTCAGCGGCGGCGCTGATCCGCTCGTGGACCGACACCCGCAGCAGCTGCACGGCGCACATCCTGCGGCTTCTCCGCACCCGGAGCGCAGAGAACAAAGAGACAGAGACAGCGGGGACGTAAACACGGTCCGAGTTCCGCGTCGACGACGCGAAGCGACGAGAGGAGCGAAGCGGAGCGAAGCGAACAGCGCCCTCTGCTGGAGTGGAGGGAGACAAGCAGTGTCCTTAAAGGGACAGGAGCCGACGAGGGACGGGACGAGGGACAGGACAAGGGACGGGACAAGGGACGGGACGCCGACGAGGGACGGGACGAGGGACAGGACAAGGGACGGGACAAGGGACGGGACGCCGACGAGGGACGGGACAAGGGACGGGACAAGGGACAGGACGCCGACGAGGGACGGGACAAGGGACGGGACGCCGACGAGGGACGGGACAGGGGACGGGACGCCTTCAAGGGACAGGACACCTTCAAGGGACAGGACACCTTCAAGGGACGGGACGCCGACGAGGGACGGGACAAGGGACGGGACAAGGGTCAGGACACCTTCAAGGGACAGGACAAGGGACAGGACGCCTTCAAGGGACAGGACACCGACAAGGGACAGGACAAGGGACAGGACACCTTCAAGGGACAGGACACCGACAAGGGACAGGACAAGGGACAGGACACCTTCAAGGGACAGGACACCGACGAGGGACGGGACGAGGGACGGGACAAGGGACTGGACACCTTCAAGGGACAGGACAAGGGACGGGACAAGGGACGGGACGCCGACGAGGGACGGGACAAGGGACGGGACAAGGGACGGGACGCCGACGAGGGACGGGACAGGGGACGGGACGCCTTCAAGGGACAGGACAAGGGACAGGACACCGACAAGGGACAGGACAAGGGACGGGACACCTCCAAGGGACAGGACACCTTCAAGGGACAGGACGCCGACGAGGGACGGGACAAGGGACGGGACAAGGGACGGGACGCCGACGAGGGACGGGACAAGGGACAGGACAAGGGACAGGACGCCGACGAGGGACGGGACAAGGGACGGGACGCCGACGAGGGACAGGACAAGGGACAGGACAAGGGACAGGACACCGACAAGGGACGGGACAAGGGACAGGACACCGACAAGGGACGGGACAAGGGACGGGACACCTCCAAGGGACAGGACACCTTCAAGGGACTGGACGCCTTCAAGGGACAGGACACCTTCAAGGGACAGGACAAGGGACTGGACGCCTTCAAGGGACAGGACACTTTCAAGGGACGGGACACCTTCAAGGGACGGGACACCTTCAAGGGACAGGACACCTTCAAGGGACGGGACGAGGGACAGGACAAGGGACAGGACGCCGACGAGGGACAGGACAAGGGACGGGACACCGACGAGGGACGGGACAAGGGACAGGACGCCTTCAAGGGACAGGACACCTTCAAGGGACAGGACACCGACAAGGGACAGGACAAGGGACAGGAGGCCTTCAAGGGACAGGACACCGACAAGGGACAGGACAAGGGACAGGACACCTTCAAGGGACGGGACGCCGACGAGGGACGGGACAAGGGACGGGACAAGGGTCAGGACACCTTCAAGGGACAGGACAAGGGACAGGACGCCTTCAAGGGACAGGACACCGACAAGGGACAGGACAAGGGACAGGACACCTTCAAGGGACAGGACACCGACAAGGGACAGGACAAGGGACAGGAGGCCTTCAAGGGACAGGACACCGACAAGGGACAGGACAAGGGACAGGACACCTTCAAGGGACGGGACGCCGACGAGGGACGGGACAAGGGACGGGACAAGGGTCAGGACACCTTCAAGGGACAGGACAAGGGACAGGACGCCTTCAAGGGACAGGACACCGACAAGGGACAGGACAAGGGACGGGACAAGGGACGGGACGCCGACGAGGGACAGGACAAGGGACGGGACAAGGGACGGGACAAGGGACGGGACGCCGACGAGGGACGGGACGAGGGACGGGACAAGGGACGGGACAAGGGACGGGACGCCGACGAGGGACGGGACAAGGGACGGGACAAGGGACAGGACGCCGACGAGGGACGGGACAAGGGACGGGACAAGGGACGGGACGCCGACGAGGGACGGGACAGGGGACGGGACGCCTTCAAGGGACAGGACAAGGGACAGGACAAGGGACAGGACAAGGGACAGGACACCGACAAGGGACAGGACAAGGGACGGGACACCTCCAAGGGACAGGACACCTTCAAGGGACAGGACGCCGACGAGGGACGGGACGAGGGACGGGACAAGGGACGGGACGCCGACGAGGGACGGGACAAGGGACAGGACAAGGGACAGGACGCCGACGAGGGACGGGACAAGGGACGGGACACCTTCAAGGACCAGTCAGATAAACGAGTCAAGGGACAGCTGTTATTGTTATTATTGTTATTATTATTATTATTATTATTATTAACATATGTTCTATTGGTTGATTTTATTAATGAATTAATTTATTCAGATGTTTCCTTCGTGTCTGACCTGAATGACTCTGAACAATAAATCAGTTAAATACTATTTCTCAGCCTGTGTGTGTTTTGTGGCTCCAGTTTTATAAATGTTTATAAATATTAATCTTTAGGAAACTTTAGCTTCTCTTAAAATAAAACTAAAAATAAACTAAAGTCATCGTTAACTCTGTGACTGGGAGCTAGCTTAAAGCTAACAGGTTTATTTTGTGTTGACCCGGAAGTTATCGCCGCGTTGCTGGGATACCGCCGCGTCCACATCGTTGCTAAGATACCGAGGCCGCGCAGCCATTAGTAACGTGTCAGAGAGAGAGTCTCCGGTTGTAACGGACGGTAAACGGTCGTTTAACGGTGAAGATGGAGATCGTCCACGTTTACACGAAGCTCCGCAGCGAGTTCGGCCGCCAGTGTCTGTTCTCGGACCGGCCGGCGGAGCTGCTGGTGGACGTTCCTCCGGTACCGGAGCTGGCGCTGCAGTTCAGCCGGAGAGCCAGCAGGGAGCAGCCGCTACAGGCCTGCAGGGAGATGTCCGAGCACCAGGTGAGACCATGGACTGTACACTGGGGAGGGGGACCAGGGGAGACCAGGTGAGACCAGGGGAGACCATGGACTGTACACAGAGGAGGGAGACCAGGGGAGACCATGGACTGTACACAGAGGAGGGAGACCAGGGGAGACCAGGTGAGACCATGGACTGTACACAGAGGAGGGAGACCAGGGGAGACCAGGTGAGACCATGGACTGTACACAGAGGAGGGAGACCAGGGGAGACCAGGTGAGACCATGGACTGCACACAGAGGAGGGAGACCAGGTTAGACCAGGTGAGACCAGGGGCTGTACACAGAGGAGGGAGACCAGGGGAGACCAGGGGAGACCAGGGGAGACCAGGTGAGACCATGGACTGTACACAGAGGAGGGAGACCAGGTTAGACCAGGTGAGACCAGGGGCTGTACACAGAGGAGGGAGACCAGGGGAGACCAGGTGAGACCATGGACTGTACACAGGGGAGGGAGACCAGGGGAGACCAGGGGAGACCAGGTGAGACCATGGACTGTACACAGGGGAGGGAGACCAGGGGAGACCATGGACTGTACACAGGGGAGGGAGACCAGGTGAGACCAGGGGAGAACATGGACTGTACACAGAGGAGGGAGACCAGGGGAGACCAGGGGAGACCAGGTGAGAACATGGACTGTACACAGAGGAGGGAGACCAGGGGAGACCAGGTGAGACCAGATGAGAACATGGACTGTACACAGAGGAGGGAGACCAGGTCAGACCAGGTGAGAACATGGACTGTACACAGAGGAGGGAGACCAGGTGAGACCAGGTGAGAACATGGACTGTACACAGAGGAGGGAGACCAGGTGAGACATGGGGAGACCAGGTATGACCATGGACTGTACACAGAGGAGGGAGACCAGGTGAGACCAGGTGAGACCATGGACTGTACACAGAGGAGGGAGACCAGGGGAGACCAGGTGAGAACATGGACTGTACACAGAGGAGGGAGACCAGGGGAGACCAGGTGAGACCAGGTGAGAACATGGACTGTACACAGAGGAGGGAGACCAGGTGAGACCAGGTGAGACCAGGTGAGAACATGGACTGTACACAGAGGAGGGAGACCAGGTGAGACCAGGTGAGAACATGGACTGTACACAGAGGAGGGAGACCAGGTGAGACCAGGTGAGACCATGGACTGTACACAGAGGAGGGAGACCAGGGGAGACCAGGTGAGAACATGGACTGTACACAGAGGAGGGAGACCAGGGGAGACCAGGTGAGACCAGGTGAGAACATGGACTGTACACAGAGGAGGGAGACCAGGGGAGACCAGGTGAGACCAGGTGAGAACATGGACTGTACACAGAGGAGGGAGACCAGGTGAGACCAGGTGAGAACATGGACTGTACACAGAGGAGGGAGACCAGGTGAGACCAGGGGAGACCAGGGGAGACCATGGGAGACCAGGGGAGACCATGGACTGTACACAGAGGAGGGAGACCAGGGGAGACCAGGTGAGACGAGGGGAGACCAGGTGAGAACATGGACTGTACACAGATGGGTGAGACTAAGTGGAACCAGGTGAGACCAGGGGAGACCAGGGGAGACCAGGGGAGACCATGGACTGTACACAGAGGAGGGAGACCAGGGGAGACCAGGTGAGACGAGGGGAGACCAGGTGAGAACATGGACTGTACACAGATGGGTGAGACTAAGTGGAACCAGGTGAGACCAGGTGAGACCAGGTGAGACCAGGTGAGACGAGGGGAGACTAGGTGAGAACATGGACTGTACACAGAGGAGGGAGACCAGGTGAGACCAGGTGAGACCATGGACAGTACACAGAGGAGGGAGACCAGGGGAGACCAGGGGAGACCAGGTGAGACCATGGACTGTACACAGAGGAGGGAGACCAGGTGAGACCAGGTGAGACGAGGGGAGACCAGGTGAGAACATGGACTGTACACAGATGGGTGAGACTAAGTGGAACCAGGTGAGACCAGGTGAGACCAGGTGAGACCAGGTGAGACCAAATTAAATGTATTAAACATGTCATAGTATCAGGAGGAGTGAACATTTAAAAAAGTCTCTGTCTATATTGTCATGTAACATAATAATTCTGACTCTAACGATGTTTATATGAACTCATGAAGAAGAAGAATAAGAAAACCTTTAATAGTCCCACAATGGGGAAATTGCAGTTTGCAACAGCGTACAGTAACGACAGAGATAGAACAGATAACAGACATATTGCACATATTAGGAGTGCTCGCCATGGAGCCTAACAGCAGCAGGAAGGAAAGACCTTCTGTATCTTTCCTTCACACATCGAGGGTGAAGCAGTCTGCCACTGAAGCTGCTCCTCCGACTGCCCACGACTTCTTCACTGAACAGAATTAATAAAAATAAAAATAATAAGACCAAAACATCCTGGAGTTCAGACTGAGCCAGATATTAAAGCTTTGAGTCGACTAAGTGTTTATTAGAATAAAGATGAATAATATTTAAACTAGGTCCAGAGGTCATGAGTTGATATTAAACAGATATTGTTGATCTGGTCTTTAGTGTCCAGTTATCAGATGTTCATCTAAGCGTGGCGTTGACCCAGATCAGCTGATCAAAGGTGTGCTCCTTGTTTCCAGGTGAACACTGAGCGCTTTGAGTCCAGCAGCTGTGGGATAAACCACGTGGAGGGGGGGTGGCCCAAGGACATCAACCCCAACGAGATGGAACAAACCATCCGCTTCAGGAAGAAGGTGGAGAAGGACGAGAGCTACATGAACAGCATCCTGCAGCTGGGCAGCGTAAGACACACCTGTCTGTCTCTGTTCAGTCTGAGCTGTCCTGGTCACAGCTGCTGTCTCTGTGACTACATTCCCCACGATGCATTGCACATGAAAACCCTGGTGCTCAGATCATTTCTAAACCTGTCCACTTCCTAGCAGGGGTGGGTGTCAAAGTGTTCCATCGACTACACGTCAGGGACCTGATAAGAGTAAACCAGGCCCAGATGTTAGTTTGGTTTTATCATACTGTGATCAAGACACCTGTCTATGACTGAACTCCGCCCCTTTAGTGTGAACACCTGTGTTAGTTGTTAGTGAAGCCAGAGGAACCAGACCTGATGAAGATGTGTTGAGATCATTCTTGTCCTCACGGTCCAGGTGATGGAGCACTGCATCTGCCAGAACAACGCTGTGGACATCTACCAGGAGTACTTTGAGGACGAGGAGGAGCTGGAGGAAAGTCAGGAACCGCCGTCCGCCAAGACCATCAACGTCTTCAGGTAGAGCTGACCTCCGGCTGATCAGCTGTCTGACTGATCGCTGTGACTGATCTGTTTTGGTCTTTCTGTGTCTCAGGGATCCTAACGAGGTGAAGCGCACCGTCACGGGCCTGTCCTGGCATCCTGACGGAGGCAGGAAGCTGGCGACCGCCTACTCCTGCCTCCAGTTCCAGAAATGCTCCAGAGACACGAGCCTGGACTCCTACATCTGGGACGTTGGTGGGTGGACAGGCCGCTCGGTTCAGGACATCTCAACAAACGTTGTGATCTCTGACGGATGTTTCCTGTTTCAGAGAACCCGAACCGACCAGAGACGACTCTGAAGCCGTCCTCTGCCCTCGTCTGTCTGGACTACAACCCCAAAGACTCCCACACTCTGGTCGGAGGCTGCTACAACGGACAGATCGGTGGGTTCAGGTCCACGCAGACCTAGACAGGTTCAGGTCCACGCAGACCTAGACAGGTTCAGGTCCACGCAGACCTAGACAGGTTCTGATCTTTATTAACAACCAGGTGTGTTTGTTGCAGCGTACTGGGACACCCGGAGAGGAAGCCAGCCGGTGGAGCTGTCCTCTGTGGAACAGAGTCACAGAGACCCCGTCTACAAGGTCATCTGGCTTCAATCTAAGACTGGGACGGACGCCTTCTCTGCTTCCACTGATGGACAGGTAGACTGAAAGAGGACAGGTGGACAGTCAGACTCTTCAGAGCGTCTTGATACGTCAATGTAATTGAAAATAACCCTGTCTCTGTCTCTGTCTCTGTCAGGTCCTGTGGTGGGACGTCCGTAAGCTGAGTGAGCCTACAGACCGCCTGGTTCTGGACCCGGGTCGTGAGGGGAACCTGGACCGGGCTTTAGGAGCCATTTCTCTGGAGTTTGAGTCCACCATGGTGAGTGGGTCTCCAAGTTCAGACTAAACTGTGGGACATGTCTCTGAGTGTCTCTGTCCTGTGTGTCCAGCCCACTAAGTTCATGGTGGGGACGGAGCAGGGCGTGGTGGTGTCCTGTAACAGGAAGGCCAAGACGCCGGCTGAGAAGATAGTCTGTACGTACGATGGCCACCACGGACCCGTCTACGCTCTGCACAGGAACCCCTTCTTCCCCAAGAACTTCCTGACCGTGGGAGACTGGACGGCCCGTATCTGGTCTGAGGACATCAAGGAGTCCTCCATCATGTGGACCAAGTAAGAAGAAAGACACCTCTGAAGATCTGTCCTTGTCTCATTCTGACCTCTCATTTGTTGAGCTGTCTCTTTTCCTGTCATGACTGATGTCTCACTAGTCCACCTATCCTGCCTTGTCTCATTTAGTCTTCATCGTGTCTTTTTCCCTTCGTATCCGTCTCTTGTTAAGGGTCTTGTCTCTTGTCTCATGTCGTCCATCAGAGACGTCGTCATGTTCTGGTGATGTTAGACGCATTGTGTTGCAGGTACCAGATGTCCTACCTGATGGACGCCTGCTGGAGTCCAGTCAGACCGTCTGTCTTCTTCACTGTGAAGACGGACGGCGTGTTGGACGTCTGGGACATCCTGTTCAAACAGAGCGACCCTATGCTGAGTCTCAAGGTGCCTCACTCTCATAGTGTCCCCTGCCCCACAACTAATCAGGTCTGAACATGGACTGTAGAAAAATGGACGACACGTCTCCTCTTCCTCCCATTGGTCAAACTGATGCTAGTATCCAGGGATACGGGCGGCGCCATCTTGTGAGTTTGGATCCAGAGTCCGATCAGTTTTGTCTTAAGAGTGGCGCCACGTTATCAATGCCCCGCCCACCTCAGGGCTCGCTGATGATTGGCTAATAGACATGTTGCATCATACACTGACTTCCTACAGGAGCTAATTGTCATGACATCACTTCCTGATTTTTAAGCATCCAATAACTTGAACATTCATCAGCATTATATTACCTAAAATGTAAGTAACGTGTACTTTAGTCCCGCCCACTAACATTAAGGGGGCGGGTCTTATGACCTTTACTGCCACCGGGGGAGCTCTACATGCTTTGGCTTCACTTTAGAGGAGCTGTCATGGCGTCCACTTTTCTACAGTCTATAGGTGTGCAGTGTACGTTACCATGGCGATTCACCCTGAAAATCTGAGGTTACCACTTTGACCACAAAGCCTGACTTCAAGTCAAGACGTTGTTATTTCTGTCATTGCTGACTTTATTGTTGTGTTGTCATTGTTGGTGATGTCATGGCGGCTGTCAGGTGTGCGACACGGCTCTGTACAGCCTCCGGGTCCAGGACGCCGGGCGTCTGGTGGCGTGCGGCTCTCAGCTGGGCGAAGCGTCGCTGCTGGAGGTTTGCTGTGGACTGTCCACGCTCCAGAAGAACGAGAAGACTCTGCTGGCTGCTGTAAGGAACTGAACCAACATCAGTGAGCCGCGGGTTTGATTCCCTGCTCTGAATCAAACACTGGTTCTACTGCTACGACCCATCAGTAATCCACCTGTAGCTCTGATTTAAAAACACGAGGGTCATGTGACTCTCAGGGAAACAGGAAGTAGATTAAAAAACAGAAAGAGTCAGATTACTCTTTAATGTCAGACAGGTCAGACATTAAAAACTACAATTAATTAATTAATTAACAGATTAACTTCACACATTTATAACTCGTTTCCATGGAAACAACCTGCAGACACACAGCAGGGGCGCTGCTGAGACGAATAACACTGTCTCTGACCACAGATGTTTGAGAGAGAGACGAAGAGGGAGAAAATCCTGGAGGCGCGACAGAGGGAGATCCGTCTGAAGGAGAGGAGTCGATCTGAGCAGAGCAGGGAGGAGGAGGCCGGGAGGGAGGAGGGGGAGGACGACCCCGACAAGATGGCCGCCAGAGCAGAGAGCGACTTCTACAGCCAGGTGGAGGCGGAGCTGAAGAGGAGGGAGAGGAGGGAGGAGACACAGGAGGTGAGGAGGGAGGAGGAGGGAGGAGGGAGGAGAGGAGGAGGAGAGGAGGAGGAGAGGAGGAGGGAGGAGGGAGGAGAGGAGGAGGGAGGAGGGAGGAGGAGGTGCGTGATGGTTTCTGACGGTTGAGTCTCTTGTTGTGTTTTCCAGGAAAAAGACGTCTGTGAAGAAAAAGAAGTGAAAAATGAAAGTGGATAAAACTTTATTTTCTGTTCTGTTGTTTTTACTGTTTTCAATAAAGTTTCTTTATTCAAACTGAAGCACAGCAGAGCTCCTCCTCTTTTACATAACCTGCTGTTTGACCTGGAGTCAGTCAACCAATCAGAAACAACCCAACAACCAACCTGAGAGGAACTTCACGCTTCATTTGGCAGCAGGTTGGTGGGCGGAGCTTCAGGTGTAGAGTGGACGTCGTCCTGAAGAGGTCTGTCAGAGGACGCGTGGTCCGTCCTCCGCTGGCGGCGAGCTCTACGTCGCCGTCGGCGACCAGACGGTTGTTTCTCATCAGACTGTCCAGTCTCAGGTGGGACGTCACCAGGAGGACACTCCCCGTCTCTGTGGGTGGAGACGGATTTTTGCCCCTCCTGTCCTGACGTCTTCATCTGTCGCCCCTCCTGTCCTGACGTCTTCATTTGTCGCCCCTCCTGTCCTGACGTCTTCATCGGTCGCCCCTCCTGTCCAGAAGTCTTCATCGATCGTCCCTCTTCTTCAGATGTCTTGATCGGTGTTGGGGGTCCCCCCTGTCCAGAAGCATTAATCTGTCGTCCCTCCTGTCCTGACGTCTTCAACTGTCGCCCCTCCTGTCCTGGCGTCTTTGTTTGTTGCCCCTCCTGTCCTGACGTCTTCATCTGTTGCCCCTCCTGTCCTGGCGTCTTTGTTTGTTGCCCCTCCTGTCCTGACGTCTTCATCTGTCGTCCCTCCTGTCCTGACGTCTTCATTTGTCGCCCCTCCTGTCCTGACGTCTTCATCTGTCGTCCCTCCTGTCCTGGCGTCTTTGTTTGTCGCCACTCCTGTCCTGACGTCTTTATTTGTCGCCCCTCCTGTCCTGATGTCTTCATCTGTCGTCCCTCCTGTCCTGGCGTCTTTGTTTGTCGCCACTCCTGTCCTGGCGTCTTTATTTGTCGCCCCTCCTGTCCTGATGTCTTCATCGGTCGCCCCTCCTGTCCTGATGTCTTCATCGGTCGCCCCTCCTGTCCAGAAGTCTTCATCGATCGTCCCTCTTCTCCAGATGTCTTGATCGGTGTTGGGCGTCCCCCCTGTCTGGCAGTCTGTGGCGGTCTCTCGGCAGCGAGCCCTCTGGTCGCCTCCTTCTCCGGCTCGTCGATGCCGCGGTTGCTCCTCTTGGCGCCGCCCTGCAGGTCGTCCAGGTAGTTGCGCCTCTCGATGCGATGCCCTCTGCTGGAGTTGAAGAGCTCTACAGCTACTTTGGGGTCTAGCCCGTCCACGTCTATCAGGTACCTGCAGACCAAGTATCCGGTGCGGTTGAGGCCGTGGGTGCAGTGGACTCCGATCAGCTTGTTGTTGTCCTGGTTGTCCTTCAGGAAATGTCTCACCGCTCGTTTGAAGCTCAGGATGGTGGCGTCGGAGGGAACCTGGTGACCCTCGGTGAGGATCTTGACGTAGGAGCAGGACTGTGGGACGTCCGTCAGTGCGTAGTACCTGGTGGTGAAGGTGAGGTCGATGATCAGACCAAGCTCCTGGTTCTGACTCTCCAGACGGTCCAGCAGGTCCCAGAGGCCGAAGGAGTCCGACTCCGGCACCCGAGAGTTCAGAGACGGCTTTAAAGGCACTCTGAAGGCAATGAATCGAGTTCCTGGTATCCTCCGTCCTACAGGACAGTAGTTCAGCCACCGGTCCGGGACACCGCTATTCTTCTTCTTCTTCTTCTTCTGCACGAAAGACATCTCAGCTGTTCCAAGATAGCGAAGGTTTCTGATCCCACTTCTCAGCTTCCACATGAAACACCAACACGAACCAATCATTAGAGGCCTGAAGCCCGCCCTTCTGTCACTCACACCAAAGTCCAGTCAAAAAGTCCTTATCTTAAGAAACTGTTCATTCATTAACTTCCACAGAGAATCGACTCATTCTACTTAATAAATTAAACTGATGTTTCTGTATTGTTAGAAATCCTTTATCCGTTATAAATCCAGTTACTTCAGTCTACTTATATTTATCTCCTCCAGTTCTGTTATTTACTAATTAATAACTGTTAAGTTATTCAACTGTTCAACTATTTTATACTTTTACAGATATATTGTCTTTCTAATTGTGAGCCGAACTCAACAGCAGACGTTCCTACATCGTATCAGACCTGATGACCTGTTATTAAAGACATTTATCTCCGTAGATTAATAAACAAACACTAAACGGACATTTTCTGAATGGAGTTTGGTTGAGAGCTCGCGCCCCATGTAAGCGGGGTCACGTGTGATTTTACATTTTCATAGCAGAAGAATCGAAGAGTTAAAAATGACAAAAACTATTAAAAATAAAATCAAAATTAAGAAACTGAATTTTGTAGCTGAATATTTTCACGGACAGTTAGTTAGCAGTTAGCAGTTAGCAGTTAGCATACTAGCAACCATAACAACCTGGTGAACGAGGCGGTCGACACAGGATATGACGTTCTTCTTCTTCGTCTATGAAGTTTTACTGCGGTTTCCATCATCTGTGTTTTTTTGTTGTTTAACCAAACTCGTTCTCTTCTCTTAATTTCCGTCTTCGTGTTCTAATGAACATAAACTATTTTTTAAATCCGCTATATTTTATATAATTCACCGCTTTTATGAGAACATTTCCTGCTTTACGTAAGGAAAGCGACGTCTGCGTCTCTACGTAACGACGCCGCGACGCTGAGTTTGAGATCCCGGAAGTGTCCTCGCATTGTTTACATCCTGCTCTTTGTTCCGAGGAAAAGCAGAAAAATGTCCAAAAAACGAGCCGAGGGCCGGAGCCTGAAGGCCGCCATCGACCAGCAGCTGGCGGCGGCGGCTCGGGAGATCTACCGGCTGCTGCAGGAGCGGAGCCGGGCGGAGCTGGAGGAGCTGAGGGAGCTGGTGACGGAGCGGATCACCTCGGCCGTGGAGCTCATCCTCACCGCGTTTGAAGCGGGCAGAGCGGCCGAGAGGGGAGCGCAGGTGTCCGGGGAGAGTCCGAAGCCCGGGGGAAGAGGTCAGTGTCCGGGTCCCGAGTCCTCAGCCTCTGGTCAGAGGACCAGGAGTCATTTAATGTTTTAGTTTCTCTGCAGCTAAACTTTTATCTCTGCTTAATGGAATCATCTCAGTCATATTGACATCTTTATTATTTCATCTTCGGCCGTTTTACTGTGAAAGGATCTCTGCAGGAGACCGTGAACGCATCACGGAAACTTCTTTCACTGTTGATGTGATCAGCTGATCCACTTCATCAATACAGGAAGTAGGATGTTGCCATGACAACGCTTTATGTTTGTTAACATTTTAGTGGATTAATTAATCTGAAACAGCTGATGATGATGATGATGATGATGATGATGATGATGAAGAGCAGCAGACTGACCTGGACATGGTTCCTTCAGAGAGCTGTGATTGTTGCTGGTTCTGTTCAGACTCCATCAGGAGGTGGAGCCTCAGAGAGACAGGAGCTGGTGTCGTATGAGACTAGAACTGAACTGATCCAAAATAAATCCCAGAGCCGTGTCGTGTGTATGAGGTCATGAAATAAACTTTATTCAAACGTTGTTTTCTCTGCAGAGCTGTGTCTGTCCGTCGGCCTCAGGAGTCACTCCAATAAAAAACGTCTGAAGCCGGACGTCTCAGTGGACAACCGGTCCAAGGAGTCTCTGCCCGGCACTTCGTCCAAACCAGAGTCAGTCTCCAAACTAAACAAATCAACCAGAGAGGAGGAGGAGGAGGAGGAGGAGGAGGAGGAGGAGGAGGAAGAAGAAGAGGGGGACGAGGAGGACGAGGAGGAGGAAGCATTGTCTCACCGCTGCAGAGTTTGTGGGAAATGTTTCGACCGGACGGGCTTCTTGATGAAACACGTGGAGAAACACTGGAAGGAGGACGAGTGTGTCTGCGGTTTGTGCGGCGAACGTCTGGAGTCCAGCGACCGTCTGAGGCTGCACCTTCAAACTCACCGCGACAGCAGCAGGACGTGTGACGTCTGCGGAAAGAAGTTCCCGTCGATACGAGCTCAGGAGACGCACCGGAGGCTGCATACCGGAGAGAAACCCTTCAGCTGCCACGTCTGCGGGAAAGGCTTCAACCAGAAAGGCAACATGGTGACGCACATGAGGATCCACACGGCCGAGAAGCCGTTCAGGTGCAGCGTCTGCAGCAAAGAGTTCAGCCACGCCGGCTCTCTGGAGCGACACATGAAGGCCCATGACGGACAGCCGCCGTTCAGCTGCCACGTCTGTGACAAAGGATTCTCAAAGAGCGTAGAGCTGAGAAGACACGTCCGCAGCCACGAGTCCGACCAGCCACCCGCCGTCAGGACCAGACGCAGTAAACCCAGCCTGATTCCTTCTCACTGCTGCAAGGTCTGCGGCAATGCCTTCCACAACAAAGGAAACTTTGTGCGTCACACAGAGACACATTTAAACGATCCAGGTTTCCTCTGCGGCATCTGCGGGGAGGGATCCGAGTCCTCGGAGAGTCTGCAGCTCCACATTCAGAGTCACAGAGAAACCAGCAGGATCTGCGAAATCTGCGGCAGCAGCTTCAGGGACATGGAGATCCACATGAGGATGCACACCGGCCAGAAACCCTTCAGGTGCAAAGACTGCGGGAAGGACTTCCCCAGGAAAGGCTCTCTGGAGAGACACATGAAGCTGCACGCTGGCGAGAGACCGTACATCTGTGAGTTCTGTGGGAAGACGTTCATAGAAAACACTGTCCTGAAGAGGCACATCAAGAGTCACACGGGGGGCAAGCCCAGGATCTACTCCTGCGAGGACTGTGGGAAGAAGTTCACCATGAGCCAACATCTGGATGTGCACAAGAGGATCCACACTGGGGAGAAGCCCTACACTTGTAAGGTCTGTAAGAAGAACTTCAGACAGATCGGAAACCTGGACTCTCACATGAGGATCCACACGGGCGAGAAACCGTTCATCTGCAGCCTCTGTGGGAAGAGGTTCCGCCAGAAGATCTCACTGGAGACGCACGAGAGGTTCCACAAGAAGGACAAACCGTTCAGCTGCCAGCTCTGCAGCAAAGGCTTCGTCCAGAAGATTGACCTCAAGAGACACATGCTGACGCACACCGGGGAGAAACCCTACAGCTGCGGCTTGTGCAGCAAGAAGTACCAGGAGAAGCGTTCGCTGGACTCGCACATGAAGGTCCACGCCGGAGAACAAGCTGCCAAAGACTCAGCGGCTGTGTCTCCGAACCAGAAACGACAGGAAGGAGTTCACGCCGAGTTCATCCAGCTGTGACCTGCAGACCAGAGCCACGGCGCCCCCCGATGGTGGTCAGTCTCCAGACCTGAAGCTCCTCACACAGGTTTAGTCAAAGAATCACTTCCTGGTTACGGCCCATAATTGTTTCTCATTAAAAACTGATTCTGCTGAACTTTAATATTATCACAGAAATCTGAATGTAAATGTCTGAAGACGACTTTTAACAACCGAACGATTTAATACAGTGACCTGAAGGTTCTCTATGTAGACCTCCATGATGAACCAACATGTTCCACATTCATGATGAATGTTTCTAGAACTCACCTGTTTAAATGTGGACAAGGGTTAAAGTTCTACAGAGTTAAGGGACACGGTCACTTTGATTGACAGTTGGGGTTCTTACAGGTTGCTAGTTGGTTTAGCCTCAGCTCCGCTAACGCTCCACCTCCTGGGAGACAGACAGAAATGGACACGGATGGAGACGGCGTTGGACTTCAGGGTGGAGGAGGAGTCATCATCGTTAGAAAGGTTCAGGTTGCTTTTATTGATCAAAGGTAATTATTCATCAATTTATCTGAGACAGAATAAAAACATGTTGAACAGATTAAAGCAGCTGATCAGAGACAATAAATCACTTCCTGTTTCTGATGGAAATAGTTTTATTTTTTCTGTTTTTCACTAAATGAATCAGGTCAGTTAGTGTCGAGATAAACTTTAAACACTTAAACTTTATCAGTTCAATGTTTACAAACCAATAAAACAGAGTGACTGGTCCTTGGAGGTGTCCTGTCCCTTGTCCTGTCCCTTGGAGGTGTCCTGTCCCTTGGAGGTGTCCTGTCCCTTGTCCTGTCCCTTGAAGGCGTCCTGTCCCTTGTCCTGTCCCTCGTCGGTGTCCTGTCCCTTGTCCCGTCCCTTGTCCTGTCCCTCGTCGGCGTCCCGTCCCTTGTCCCGTCCCTTGTCGGTGTCCTGTCCCTTGTCCTGTCCCTTGTCGGTGTCCTGTCCCTTGTCCCGTCCCTTGTCCCGTCCCTCGTCCCTCGTCGGCGTCCTGTCCCTTGTCCTGTCCCTTGAAGGCGTCCTGTCCCTTGTCCTGTCCCTTGAAGGTGTCCTGTCCCTTGGAGGTGTCCTGTCCCTTGTCGGTGTCCTGTCCCTTGTCCTGTCCCTTGAAGGCGTCCTGTCCCTTGTCCTGTCCCTCGTCGGTGTCCTGTCCCTTGTCCCGTCCCTTGTCCTGTCCCTCGTCGGCGTCCCGTCCCTTGTCCCGTCCCTTGTCGGTGTCCTGTCCCTTGTCCTGTCCCTTGTCGGTGTCCTGTCCCTTGTCCCGTCCCTTGTCCCGTCCCTCGTCCCTCGTCGGCGTCCTGTCCCTTGTCCTGTCCCTTGAAGGCGTCCTGTCCCTTGTCCTGTCCCTTGAAGGTGTCCTGTCCCTTGGAGGTGTCCTGTCCCTTGTCCTGTCCCTTGGAGGCGTCCTGTCCCTTGTCCTGTCCCTTGAAGGTGTCCTGTCCCTTGTCCTGTCCCTTGTCCTGTCCCTGGGAGGCGTCCTGTCCCTTTAAGGTGTCCTGTCCCTTGTCCCGTCCCTTGTCCTGTCCCTTGTCCTGTCCCTTGAAGGTGTCCTGTCCCTTGGAGGTGTCCCGTCCCTTGTCCTGTCCCTTGTCCTGTCCCTTGTCGGTGTCCTGTCCCTTGTCCTGTCCCTTGAAGGTGTCCTGTCCCTTGTCGGTGTCCTGTCCCTTGTCCCGTCCCTTGTCCCGTCCCTCGTCGGCGTCCTGTCCCTTGTCCTGTCCCTTGAAGGTGTCCTGTCCCTTGAAGGCGTCCTGTCCCTTGTCCTGTCCCTTGAAGGCGTCCTGTCCCTTGTCCTGTCCCTTGAAGGTGTCCTGTCCCTTGGAGGCGTCCTGTCCCTTGTCCTGTCCCTTGAAGGCGTCCTGTCCCTTGTCCTGTCCCTTGTCCCGTCCCTTGTCCTGTCCCTTGTCCTGTCCCTTGAAGGTGTCCTGTCCCTTGTCGGTGTCCTGTCCCTTGTCCTGTCCCTTGAAGGCGTCCTGTCCCTTGTCCCGTCCCTTGTCCTGTCCCTTGTCCCGTCCCTTGTCGGTGTCCTGTCCCTTGTCCCGTCCCTTGTCCCGTCCCTCGTCGGCGTCCCGTCCCTTGAAGGTGTCCTGTCCCTTGTCCTGTCCCTTGTCGGTGTCCTGTCCCTTGAAGGCGTCCTGTCCCTTGTCCTGTCCCTTGAAGGTGTCCTGACCCTTGTCCCGTCCCTTGTCCCGTCCCTCGTCGGCGTCCCGTCCCTTGAAGGCGTCCTGTCCCTTGTCCTGTCCCTTGAAGGTGTCCTGACCCTTGTCCCGTCCCTTGTCCCGTCCCTCGTCGGCGTCCCGTCCCTTGAAGGTGTCCTGTCCCTTGTCCTGTCCCTTGTCGGTGTCCTGTCCCTTGAAGGCCTCCTGTCCCTTGTCCTGTCCCTTGTCGGTGTCCTGTCCCTTGAAGGTGTCCTGTCCCTTGAAGGCGTCCTGTCCCTTGTCCCGTCCCTCGTCGGTGTCCCGTCCCTTGTCCTGTCCCTCGTCGGCGTCCTGTCCCTTGTCCTGTCCCTCGTCCCGTCCCTTGAAGGTGTCCTGTCCCTTGAAGGTGTCCCGTCCCTTGAAGGTGTCCCGTCCCTTGAAAGTGTCCTGTCCCTTGAAGGCGTCCAGTCCCTTGTCCTGTCCCTTGAAGGTGTCCTGTCCCTTGAAGGCGTCCAGTCCCTTGAAGGTGTCCTGTCCCTTGGAGGTGTCCCGTCCCTTGTCCCGTCCCTTGTCGGTGTCCTGTCCCTTGTCCCGTCCCTTGTCGGTGTCCTGTCCCTTGTCCTGTCCCTTGTCCTGTCCCTCGTCGGCGTCCCGTCCCTTGTCCCGTCCCTCGTCGGCGTCCTGTCCCTTGTCCTGTCCCTTGTCCCGTCCCTCGTCGGCGTCCCGTCCCTTGTCCCGTCCCTTGTCCCGTCCCTCGTCGGCGTCCTGTCCCTTGAAGGTGTCCTGTCCCTTGGAGGTGTCCCGTCCCTTGTCCTGTCCCTTGTCGGTGTCCTGTCCCTTGTCCTGTCCCTTGAAGGCGTCCCGTCCCCTGTCCCGTCCCTCGTCGGCGTCCCGTCCCTTGTCCCGTCCCTTGTCCCGTCCCTCGTCGGCGTCCCGTCCCTTGTCCCGTCCCTTGTCCTGTCCCTTGAAGGTGTCCAGTCCCTTGTCCCGTCCCTCGTCCCGTCCCTCGTCGGTGTCCTGTCCCTTGAAGGTGTCCTGTCCCTTGTCCTGTCCCTTGTCGGTGTCCTGTCCCTTGAAGGTGTCCTGTCCCTTGTCCTGTCCCTTGTCGGTGTCCTGTCCCTTGAAGGCGTCCTGTCCCTTGTCCTGTCCCTTGAAGGTGTCCTGACCCTTGTCCCGTCCCTTGTCCCGTCCCTCGTCGGCGTCCCGTCCCTTGAAGGTGTCCTGTCCCTTGAAGGTGTCCTGTCCCTTGAAGGCGTCCCGTCCCCTGTCCCGTCCCTCGTCGGCGTCCCGTCCCTTGTCCCGTCCCTCGTCGGCGTCCTGTCCCTTGTCCCGTCCCTTGTCCCGTCCCTCGTCGGCGTCCCGTCCCTTGTCCCGTCCCTTGTCCTGTCCCTCGTCCCGTCCCTCGTCGGCGTCCCGTCCCTTGTCCCGTCCCTTGTCCTGTCCCTCGTCCCGTCCCTCGTCGGCTCCTGTCCCTTTAAGGACACTGCTTGTCTCCCTCCACTCCAGCAGAGGGCGCTGTTCGCTTCGCTC
Source organism: Chelon labrosus (assembly GCF_963514085.1). Taxonomy (NCBI): domain Eukaryota; kingdom Metazoa; phylum Chordata; class Actinopteri; order Mugiliformes; family Mugilidae; genus Chelon; species Chelon labrosus. Next base: position 556,013 of record NC_140349.1, read on the forward strand.
CGCTTCGCTCCTCTCGTCGCTTCGCGTCGTCGACGCGGAACTCGGACCGTGTTTACGTCCCCGCTGTCTCTGTCTCTTTGTTCTCTGCGCTCCGGGTGCGGAGAAGCCGCAGGATGTGCGCCGTGCAGCTGCTGCGGGTGTCGGTCCACGAGCGGATCAGCGCCGCCGCTGAAGACTTTCTGCTGCGGCTGGAGAAAGGAGAAGAAGCGGCGGAACTTCCGGCGCTGAGAGCGCTGCTCACCGAGCGGCTGACGGCGGCGGCGGAGGAGATCGTCGGTCTGTTCGAGGAGACCGTGGCGGAGTACGAAGACCGAGTGGAGCGATCAGAGCGGGAGATCTGTCGCCAGAGGAGGCTGCTCGATGCCGTGCTGAAGCCCCAAGTCCGGCTGCACAGAGCGGCTCACACTTCCGCTCGGCTTCACAATAAAAGCCTCTACAGCCGCGACGGAGAGGACACGGAGCATGACCGGAAGTCTGAAGGTGATGATGATGATCGATTAATCTAAACCTCGATTGAAGCTAATTAATTAAACAACTGGTTGACTACATTTATTATTTAGTCCAGAATAAAAACATGAAAGTAAAATGATGGTCAGATACGCCACTGATCAGCTGATTAAAGGTGGATTCTGTGTCACAGACTGTTCTCTCCCTGCTGATTGGTCAGCTGATCTTCTGTCTCCTCAGAGTCTCTGAACGTCTCTCACCTTCATCCTCCGATCGACCTGAACCCGTCTGACCCCGAACATGAACACGACGCCAGCGACGTGTCCTCGCCGCCGGACCTCCCGCCCATCTCAGCGAGCAGCGACCCAGACAGCGACTGGTCCGAGCGCCGTCGGACGGTCGGCCCCGTGAGAAAACCTAGGCGGGGTCAGCCGTCGCTGGTTTTCAGGAGGAAGCGGAAGCGTTCGAGTCCGGCTCAGAGCTTCGGCTGCTTTGTTTGCGGACGGGTCCTTCAGGGGAAAGGCTTCCTCCTCAAACATGTGCTGCACATCTGCGCCTCCGACCCCGACTGTCGCTGCGGTTTCTGTGGCGAGCGCTTGGACACGTCGGACGGCCTAAAGGCCCACCTTCAGACCCACCAGGAGAACAGCAAGACCTGCTCCTTCTGTGGGAAAACCTTTCACTCCATCCTGGCTCGGGAACTTCACGTTCGGCTTCACACTGGAGAGAAACCACACAGTTGTGACATCTGTGGCAAGAAGTTCAGCCAGAAAGGAAATCTGACCTCTCACCTGCATGTGCACGCCGCAGAGAAACCCTACCAGTGTACAGAGTGCAGCCGCGCCTTCTGTCACATGACGTCGTTAGAGCGCCACATGGAGGAGCACCGTGACGGGGTGGTGCACGCCTGCAGCGTTTGCAGCCAAGAGTTCAGGAAGCGCCACAGCCTCCTGCGCCACATGACCACACACCAGAACGATGCCGCACGCAAACCGAAGAGGTTCCGCAGCTCGGCGCCGTCCTTCTGCTGCAAAGTGTGCGGTGACGCCTTTGACAGGAGGGTGTTCCTGATGAAGCATGTGGAGACTCACCTGCAGGACCCCGACTGCTGCTGTGGACTCTGTGGACACCAGTACGAGTCTGCCGACAGCCTCGCCTCACACCTGCGCTCTCACCGCGAGGCCAGCAGCACCTGCGACATCTGCGGGAAGTGCTTCCCGGGTCAGTCGGCTCTGCAGATGCACCTGAGGATCCACACCGGGGAGAAACCCTATACCTGCACCTTCTGCGGCAAAGCCTTTAACCAAAGCGGCAACCTGAAGACGCACCTGAAGATCCACACGGGTGAGCGAGCGTTCTCTTGCAGCCTCTGTGGGAAAGGTTTCACCCAGAAACAGACTCTGGACACTCACGTTCGTTTCCACAACAAGGAGCGCCGCTTCCTGTGTCAGGTCTGCGGGAAAGGATTCATGCAGGACGTGGACCTGAAGAGACACATGCTGATCCACACTGGGGAGAAACCGTACAGCTGCCGGGTCTGTGGGAAGAGCTTCCAGGCCAAACGATCCCTCAACGGACACCTTAAGGTTCACTTAGCCGGCGGAGACGACACCGCTCCAGAAGAACACCGAGCAGAACCACAGAGGACAGACGACTTCTACTCAGGATTTATCCAGCTGTAGACCAGGACTGAAACTGAGACCAGAATCAGAACCATGGACAGAACCTGGACCAGGACCAGAATCAGGACTGGGGACAGAGCCAGGATCAGAACCAGGACCGGGGAGGACCAGACCCAGTACGATGATCGTATTGATCGGTGTCGGAGAAAACTGGTCAATCATTCTCTGCTCTGATTGGACGACAGTTATTGACCGTCTCAGGTTGTTTGTGATCAATAAACGTGTTCGTTGTTGTGACTGAGGTCGTTTCATTTCAAACAGCTGATCGTTGATCATCTGTGAAGAACAAAATAAAAGATTAAACAAACACAGACTCAGTTATTGATCAAAGAATCTTTAACCCGACGTCTTCAATGGTTCAACCTGATCAGTTATTATATATATTATATATTATATATTATATATATTATATATATTATATATATTATATGTATTATATATATTATATGTATTATATTATATATGTATTATATCAAACTGTCTCATATTAAACGTGTGGCGTTATTGATCCTTTCAGATCATGAAACCTGATGTTGAACCAAGCTCAGATTTACCTTTGAGTTGATTCATTAAATTCATCAGAACTCACTTGGTTCTATTGAACTTTATTTTATTTTTACTGCATCAGTTTGTTTCAAGAGTCTGAACTGAGACGACGGTGAGATGAGTTCATACATCTGACTAAACACGTAGAATCTAACCATCATACAGGACACAGCTGATGAACATAAGATGGTGAGACATTAGAGGACAGGTGTCCAGTCCCCCAGCAGTCTCAGCAGTCTGGGCTCTCTGTAGAGACCAGTGTGGATCAACCAAACAGCGCCACCATCAGGACAAACACCATCATTTATGGTGAAGCTGCTCCGCCCACATTCAACCAATAAGGTGGATTCCTTGTCTCTGGATCAGTGAGGATCTGTCCATCAGGTCTGTGACGCCCCGCCTCCACAGATGATTGACAGCTTCAGATCAGCAGTCTCTGGTTTTTAGTCAACAATAAAGATCATTTCACTTTATTTAGTTTCTTTACAAACAGCTGGAGATCAGACCTTTAACCGGTATGTGAGCTCTGGTTGCTCCTCAGCGTCACCTGGCTCCTCCGGTCCACCAGGGTGCAAACCTCTTCTCTCGGTGTTGACCCGGAACTAATCGGTTTGTTTTCCTTCCTGCTGACCGGAGGACGCAGCTCGGAGCCGGGATGTCTCTCACTGAAGCCCCGCCGGAATGCGGGCTTCGGGTCCTGGCGGACTCGGTGTCGGAGCTGCTGACCCGGGTCGGGGAGGAGATCTTGGCCGAGCTGGAGAAGCGGAGCGGCGGGTCCGGAACCTCCGGAGCAGCGGGCCTCCTGGTGCAGCTGCTGCGGCCGCTGCTTACCGAGCTTCTGGCGGCGGCGTCGCTGCGGGTCGTCGGGCTCCTGGAGCGGGAGGTGGAGGAGTACCGGCGGCGGCTGGAGCGGCAGAACCGGCTGCTGCAGGCGGTGCTGGGCCCGGAGGTCCGACTGACACGGACAGGTGAGCGCCGCCATGTTGAGTCCTTGTCCAGTTCATTAGGTACACTAGTGAAGCCATTCTAATGTAAATGAGATGACGTTAAAGGTGGTGATTCACCTGGAGGATCACTGTGGAGGGTGGAGTTAGTGGAGCTGATGAACTGGAGCAGGTTCAGTATTTAAAAATGAATCAATCAACATCTCTCTCAGTTACTAGAAATGAATGATGAATACTGGACACCTCTAAGTTACTGACTAGTGTACCTAATGAAGTGGCCAGGTAGAGGCGGCTCAGGTCTTCCTGCTGCTTTAAGGAGGATCAATACTAATAAACCATATCATAAACAATGGTCCTGTATTGTCCTTA
>NC_140349.1:565000-622500 GCF_963514085.1 Chelon labrosus
GATCAGCAGCGTGTGAAGAGAAGAGTCTCCACCAGAGGTCGCTGTGGGTCTAAAGTGAAGCAGGACTCAGTTTATTATGATTATTATTTATCAACATTCAACTGGTTTAAAGATAGCATTACATTCATAGCTTAGCATTCGTAGCTTAGCATTCGTAGCTTAGCATTTGTAGCTTAGCATTTATAACCCAGCTCCACCACTTTGTGTAATCTGTGCAGTCTCTGTCATTTCTATAAGTTGTTGTAAACTACAGTTTCCTCATTGTGGAACAAATAAAGTTCTTTTATTCTTATTGTTAAACCTCAGCAGCAGCTCAGTTTGGTGGGACACAGCTAAAAGACGTCCACATGGTCTTATTGTCTCCTCCCGTGTCGTATAAAAGTGTTAACAACTTATTGACATTCTGTTAGCCTCCTAGCTCAGCTAACAAGTCGACACACCGCTATGCTAGCTAGGCTAACTCATGCTAATGTGCTGTGATGCTAGTGGAACAGCTTTCACTAGTTCTTATTCTTCATCCTCATCATCGTCTGCCTTCCTCTTCTCCTCTTCCTCTTCCTCTTTATTTTTGATTCTTTCATTGTTATTTTGAAATGTTGTCAAACTGACCTTTAACGAGTCGTGGACCTGGACCTGGACCAGGTCTGGTCCCTTAGGGGGGTCTCCTGCTGTGGTCTACAGGTCTGAGGGTCTCAGTCAGTATCGTTGAACCATAAAGTGCTTCTCACCTGTCCTCCAGGTGTCCTGCATGTTTTCACAGAAGAAGAAAAGCAGCAGGCGAGAGGGCGGGGCTTCTCGCTGCACATTAAAGAAGAGGAGGGAGGAGCTTCAGGACCAGAGGACATTGACATCACGTCTTCACCTTTTCCTGAGGCGGAGCTTCACCCAGCTGACAGCCAGCAGGAAGTGCTGGGCGTCAAACAGGAAGTGGAGGACGATCACATGATGCTGGAGGCTGCAGTCAGAGCAGAGGTCATCTCTCAGCAGGACGGTGAGTTCACAGAGGGTCAGTGAACGCATCACTCCATGTGTCACAGTCTTCAACCAGTCACAGCTGTTTTTCTCCTCCAGGTGTTCTGCAGATTTTCACCAGAGAAGAAGAGCAGCAGGTGAAGGGGCGGAGCCTCAGCCTGCAGATCAAACAGGAGGAAGGCGGAGCCTCAGGTTCAGAAACGTCACCTGAAAGTTTGATGGAGAGTGATGATGATGAGGGAAGCTCTTCGTCCAATCAGATCCAGACCTTCGAAGAGGCAAAGCTGCTTTCCTCAGACCTGCTGAGACCAGAACCTGGAGGGACCTGCAGATCTCCTGGAAGTCGGACTGGGCCTCCAGATCAGAACCTGCTGGCGTGCAACAGCTGTGGCCGAGAGTTCAGTTCAAGGCGGATACTGCAGAAGCACATCAGACAGAACTCAGCCCAGAACCAGAACCAGAACCAGATGTCCTGCAGCCTCCGCAGACAGAGAACCACCAACTACTGCAGCTGCAGAGTGTGTGGGAGCTCGTTCAACACGCAGGGTATTCTGGTCCGGCACGCCCAGAACCACTGCAAGGAGCCCGAGACACGGTGCGGGGCCTGCGGGGACGTTCTGGAGTCCACCGAGTGTCTCAGGGAACATCTACAGTCCCACAAAGACGCAGGTAGCACCTGCGACGTGTGCGGGAAGAAGTGGAGCTCCATCAGGAGGATGGAGATCCACAAACGGGTCCACACAGGAGAGAAACCGTACCACTGCAGCCTCTGCAGCCTGGACTTCAGCAGGAAGGAGAGTCTAGTAAGACACTTGAGGATGCACAGCGGGGACAGACCGCACCACTGTGGACTCTGCAGGAGGACCTTCACCAGGAGAGAGTACCTGGTCCAGCACCTAAGGATGGTCCACATCGACACACCAGAACCAGCACCGGAGAACTGAGGGACATGTTGGGGGCTTAACTTGGAACCTCTGTCTCTGACAACATGAGATGTCCTTCCAAAAGACGTCCCTCTAGAAAGTGTCCCACTAGAATAATTCCCTCTTGGACGTCCCTTTCGTCTGTAGAGACGTCCTTCTAGAAGACATCCCTCTGAGTTGTGTCCTCTAGAGGACATCAGTTTTGAATAATTCCCTCTAGGAGATGTCTCTCTAGGAGATGTCTCTCTAGGAGATGTCCTGGTGTCTTTGTTCATTTTGTCTTTTTTAGTAAATCTCCTCCAGAGCTTTGACTCTTTTCTCCGATGGTCCAGATTTGTCTCTGAGTCAGGAGACAGACATGAGGGTTGGGGTCTGAGCGTCTGATGTTGACAAAATGTTTTTTTCTTCACGTCATTAAAGTCTGTTATTGGTGCATCGAGTAGAATCGTAACAAATCTGAATGGACTTTGGTTTGAGTCGGTGGCTGCAGCAATAAATCAACCAACAGGAAACAGACGATTGAATGTGTTTGTTGATTTAACGCTGAGATTAAAGAGGAACAGCTTCAGCTTTAGTGCTTCCTCTTTCTGTGTTTATAATGCTGAAGCTTTAAGCTCCGCCCACTTTAACCTCAACAATGATCAATTGAACCAATCAATTTGTTCCGTAGAGAACAGACGCATCCCTTCCTGTGACACAGGCAGCGTGGTGCCTTCAAGTGCAACGGCGGACAAACCAGTGTTGTCATTAACAGGCAAGAGTGGGAGTGTGTGTGTGTGTGTGTGTGTGTGTGTGTGTGTGTGTGTGTGTGTGTGGTCATTTCCAGGAAGAGGTACAGGGCGGGGGGGGCGGGGGGGGGGGGGTGTTGTTACTGAGTGACTTCCTCATCCACCGGGTGTATCCTGTTAAAACACACACACACTCACCAGGTCATGGGTCTGTCTGTGTGAGGGTGTGTGTTTGTGTGTGTGTCGTACACACACACACAAACTTCATTAAGAAGCTCGTTAATGAACAGCTCTTAACGAGGTCAGAGGTCATCAGTCAATGATCAGTAACTGAAACACATCTGGAGGAACGTTGGTTCTATCTGAGTGGAAACAATAAGAGACTCCTTCAGCTCAGAACAGAACCTGTTGGAACCTGATGGAACCTGATGGAACCTGATGGAACCAGATCAGAACGTGATGATCAGTAGATCCATGTTCATGTGTCAGTGAATCAATAAAGACACTGATTCCTGAACAGAGTTGTGATTTATGCAGAAACAGCATGAAGGTGGTCAGTTCTATGTTCTATGTTCTATGTACTGTGTTCTGTGTTCTGTGTTCTGTTACTGATGCTATTTAAACACCAACATGTTTATATCAAGTAGAACCAGACAGAACAATAATCTGAGTTTTTTTCTTCCGTGAACATTTCGACCAATCAGCTTTCAGCAGTGGATGGGGGGGGGGGGGGGGGGGGAGTATTCCCACTGCAAACTGAAGGGGACTGAGGTGCGCGCGCACACGCTCGCTCAGGGCTACCATGACTGCCCTCGTGCCCTCTACACCCCACTCAAAAAGTGTGCATGTATGCGCGCGCCCGTCGGGACGTTTTTTACGGAAACGCGCTGGCAGCAGCGGAGCTCGAGCCTCCGGTGAGACGGAGCCTCCTCTTCTTCTTCTTCTTCTTCTTCTTCTTTGTGTTCTGCGCCGCGTTGCTGTGGAAACATCTGGTTCTTCTTCTGGTTCTGGAAACATGGAGCCACAGGAAGCCACGGACTGAAGAACCGAGCAGGTAAAGAACCGGAGACCCGATCCCCCGGTACCGGAGCAGGACGGAGATCAGTGATCAGCTGATCGATCCGTAACAGAAAGAACGAGCAGAGAAGTGACTTTAGTTGAGTTTAATAAGAATCAGAAATAAATCAATTCATCAATGAACTCGATCCTGAAAACCTTTAATGTGATGAGACCAGTAACTGATAAGAACTGGTCCTGGTCTGGTCCTGGTCTGGTCCTGGTCTGGTCCTGATCATGGTCCTGGTCCTGATCCTGATCATGGTCCTGATCCTGATCCTGGTCCTGATCCTGGTCCTGGTCATGATTCTGATCCTGATCCTGGTCCTGGTCCTGGTCCTGGTCTGGTCCTGATCCTGGTCCTGGTCCTGATCTGGTCCTGATCATGGTCCTGATCATGGTCCTAGTCCTGATCCTGATCCTGGTCCTGGTCTGGTCCTGGTCCTGGTCCTGGTCCTGATCCTGGTCCTGGTCCTGGTCCTGATCCCGATCCCGATCCTGGTCCTGGTCCTGGTCATGATTCTGATCCTGGTCCTGGTCTGGTCCTGATCCTGATCTGGTCCTGATCTGGTCCTGATCCTGATCCTGATCCTGGTCCTGATCCTGATCCTGATCCTGGTCCTGATCTGGTCCTGATCTGGTCCTGATCCTGATCCTGATCCTGGTCCTGATCCTGATCCTGATCCTGGTCCTGATCCTGGTCCTGATCTGATCCTGATCCTGATCCTGATCCTGGTCCTGATCCTGGTCCTGGTCCTGGTCCTGATCTGATCCTCTCTGTGATTTTATGCAAAACTGTTTCTGCTGGAGTCAACAACAATTATATAACACACACCAACACACACCAACACACACCAACACACACCAACACACACCGAGACTCTTTTTTAACTCAACATGAAGTTTTTTTTATCAGTTAATCTTGAACACAATGATGATGTGTTCAAAGATACTCTGACATCTGAGACTCGACCTTCACAATGATCATAATTTGACTGAGAATGATTGAAGTAAAACTGGAAGAATCATTTTTCACTAAAAGGAAATAAAAGGATAAAATAAACATTAATAGTTTAATTCTTTCCTGGATGCTCGTGAAGGCATCAGGGCGAGCAGAGCTGATGTTGTGCAGGATTATCTGAGTGTCTTTAAACGCAGCATGTGGACGTTTTACAGAGAACGCCAGGTTTTCCCAGAGGAGCCTGAACGCGTCTCTTTCTGATTGACAGTGGACCCTCTCATACCTGTGGCCCCCAGACACACATGGGGGCCACATGGAGCTAATGGATCCCATGTACCGAACACGGCTGAGTGCCCAGAGTTCCCAGCAGCTCCTGAAGGGGTTCCAGTTAATTCTCTGTAAAGTATTAAAACAGAGAAACAAGAGGTTTATTGTTTAAGGCTGTTAAACTGATGGCGTGTTGTGTTTTCCCTGCAGCTCGTCTGACAGGCTCATCGTTGTCATCATGCTGTCCTGGCCCCGCCCCTGGCTCCTCCTCTTGTTCTTTGTCCAATCAGCTGAGTTTTCTCTGTCGACTGACAACGCCACTGAGGTAACCCTGGCGGCCATCTTGCCTCTGACTAATACCGACTATGCGTGGTCATGGCCTCGCGTGGCGCCCGCCCTCCACCGGGCGATTCAGCGGGTTAACTCCGACCCCTGGCTGCTGCCGGGCCTGAAGCTCCAGCTGATCCACGGCAGCTCGGAGAACCCCGCTGGCTTCTGCTCTGACTCGGTGGCGCCGCTGGTCGCCGTCGACCTCAAGCAGTCCCACGATCCCTGGGCCTTCATCGGCCCCGGCTGCGACTACTCGTCCTCGCCTGTTGCTCGCTTCACCACCCACTGGGAGGTTCCCATGGTGACAGCCGGCGCCCGAGCCATCGGCTTTAAACTCTACTCCGCCGTCACCAACACAGGCCCCACCCACAAGAAGCTGGGCGAATTTGGCGCCAAGATCCAGGAGACGTTCGGATGGCAGCGGCACGCCATGTTGATCTTCAGCAACAACAAGGACGCCAACGACGACCGGCCGTGCTACTTCGCCGTGGAGGGGCTGTACGACGTGCTGGACAAACGCAACATCACCGTCCACGACTACTACATTGAGCCCGACAACATCGACTACAAGGAGGTGGTTCAGCAGATCCGTGACCACGGCCGAGGTCAGAGGTCACGTCATTCATCCCCTAGCTTTAGTTCATGCTAACTGTTTAAAGCTAGCTTAGCTTCACATCTGTATCTGTTCACTTGTGTGTTGAACACGTTGGTGTCGGATTGAAACCATGATCATGAGATCAGACACCAGGCCGACATCACAGACACACTAACTGCTCCTGTCCTCCTCTGACGGACACCAGCTGTTGCCCCCGGCAACACTGGACGTCCTCTCAGTAATTACCTGTGTGTGTGTGTGTGTGTGTGTGTGTGTGTGTGTGTGTGGCGGTCCTTATAAAAGCAGTAAATCCTACATGTGAACCTCTCGGCGTCCTCTCGTGACGTCCACCTCTGGGACCGTGTGCAGGGTAATGTTTCTTTCTGGTGGGACCCTCGGTGACAGTTTTCTGGGAGAGTTTATTATTGTCGGGCTGAGGGGGAGGCTGAGGGGGAGGCTGGGGGGGTCGACATGTTTGGGAACGCGGGGGAGGATGTTTTAAATGTTTCTTCTCTAGAGAAGAAGAAGAAATGAAATGTTGTGCTGCTGTCAGCTGGTTGCTCCAGTCCTGGTGGTTATCACCATGGTGACGGACGAGCTTTAACTATTATCACTATCACTGACGACATGTCTCAGATGTCGAAGGATCTTTGAACACATCACGTAATTTAAACTGGTCAGGCCTGAGGTGTCAGTGCGATCGGGTTCTAGAGCGTCCCACCACAGTGTCCCACCACAGCGTCCCAACACAAACTCAGTCCTCTAGAGGACACTTTGTCTCAGTTAACAAGCTAACAAAACTTTGACGTCTGTCTTCTTCTCACCTCTTCTTCTTCAGTGGTGTACATGTGCAGCTCCTGGGACATCTTCAGGACTGTGATGGTCTTACTGTGGAAGGAGGAGCAGGAGCTGGAGGACTACGTCTTCTTCTTCATTGATCTCTTTGCTGAGGGTCTGGGGGGGCCAGGACCCGTCAGGCCCTGGTTCAGAGGAGACGGGGACGACTACACAGCCCGCCTAGCCTTCAGGGTGAGACCAGGATTCCTGACTGACTGACTGATTGATTGATTGACTGATGACTGACTGATCTCTGTGGTTCTGTGGTTCTGTGGTCAGAGTGTGAAGGTGCTGACCTACCAGGAGCCTCAGAACCTAGAATATCTGCAGTTTGTTGAAACTTTGAAGAACGACGCAAAGAAACTTTTCAACTTCACCATCGAAGACTCTCTGGTACGAGTTCTGATGCTGATCACATTCATTGACTGATTGATTATGATGACTACAGCTGACGTGTTTCTGTGTCTCTGTCAGTATAACCTGATAGCTGCCGGCTTCTATGATGGAGTGATGCTCTATTCTCAAGCTCTGAACGAGACCTTGAGCGAGCAGGGACCAGGATCAGGACCAGGATCAGGATCAGGATCAGGATCAGGACCAGGATCAGGACCAGGATCAGCTCAGAGGCCCAACGGGATCGTGGTGACACAGAGGATGTGGAACAGGACCTTCTCTGGTGAGAACACATTTTTCTCACGCGTCCATTGTGGAAACATTTCAGGGTCACAGGTCACATGGGAACACGTTGCCAGCCAGCCAATCAGAGCGCAGTGTTGGATCAGAGCCGTCTCAATAAAAATAATATTTTTTTATCAAAAAACCACAAAGTCAGAAATATCTCCTGAAGCCACCAGCCTCATCTGTCAATGAACCAATGAATCGACCAATCAGGAGCCTTCGAGCTCTGTGAGGTCACCATGGGAACCGGAGTCAGACATGTGGGCATGTGTCAGCGGGGAGTTAGCATTAGCACTGCTAATCTGTAGCAGCTGACTGGAGCTCAGGGAACAGGAAGTCAGACACTCAGTCCACCAACCAGGATGAGAAAACTACTGGAGCTCTCTGATTGGCTGCCCCCCCCCGCCCCCCAAACATAAAACACAAAGAAATATGATTCCAAATATCCTGAGAGGCTGCAGTTAGCTGTTAGCTTAGCATAAAGCCGAAATTAGCTGGTTCTGTTGAAGGTTTGAGTCGTCTCCTCTGGACAGATCCAGACGTCAAACCTCCAGCTGATCTGAGTCGAGTCTTATTTCAAAACCAAACACAGAAAGACAAACTGCTGACGGGTCGTAAAAACGTCTCCGTCCATCAGCTCCAGATGTTGATTCACGTTCAAATGAAAATAACTTTAGTGTTTGGAGGACAAACAGACGAGACATTTCATCATGAGGATGGAAAAACACTCAAGCTGTAAAACTGTTAGAGACACGTCACTGAGCGTCCACAAACACAGAAGACAGGAACATCAGGGACAGACGAGTGAGGACGACGGGGCTCCAGGTGTGAGAAACAAACGTCCTCAGGAATGGGCCGTTCATCACAGGAAGTGACACGTCTCCATCTGGACTCAGCTGGACTGAGACGCTAATCTGATCAGAGGGAGGGACATAAATCTGTTAACTGTCTCTGTGAGGACGGACACAACGGTTAGTCCTAGCTCCAGATGGAAACAGTGGTGCGTCCCTGTCTCTTATTGATCAGCTCCAGGTCGATGGCTCTGTTTATAGGTCACTGCTGCTCTTTAACCTTTTGACCTGAGAACAAATCAAACTCACGTCTGTGTCTGTAGACGAGTACACATAGATATAGAACATATAGACAGATAGATCTATACGTTCTATATCATCTATATCTATCAGAACTGATCAGGAACCAGATTTAAACTGAAAACCAGAACCAGACTCTGAACACTGAGCTCCATGGAAACAGAGTCTGTGTGTGTGTGTGTGTGTGTGTATTGATGTGTGTGTGTATTGATGTGTGTGTGTGTGTGTTGATGTGTGTGTGTGTGTGTGTGTGTTGATGTGTGTGTGTGTTGATGTGTGTGTGTGTGTTGATGTGTGTGTGTGTGTGTGTGTGTATTGATGGTGCTGATAAACAGGCTGCTCTGTCTGCTTTTATTAGATTGAACTGCTTTTATCCACCAACACTGAAACACAGTCACTGACAGTGAACGTCACAAATGAAGGGATGATGATGGATGATGATGGATGATGGATGGATGAATGGATGGATGAATGGATGATGGATGATGAATGGATGGATGGATGATGGATGATGGATGATGGATGATGAATGGATGATGAAGGGATGATGGATGATGAAGGGATGATGGATGGATGATGATGGATGATGGATGATGAAGGGATGATGAAGGGATGATGGATGATGAAGGGATGATGATGGATGATGGATGGATGATGGATGATGAAGGGATGATGGATGATGAAGGGATGATGATGGATGATGAAGGGATGATGATGGGATGATGGATGATGGATGGATGATGGATGATGAAGGGATGATGATGGCTGGATGATGGATGATGGATGATGAAGGGATGATGATGGATGATGGATGGATGATGGATGGATGATGATGGATGATGGATGATGAAGGGATGATGAAGGGATGATGGATGATGAAGGGATGATGATGGCTGGATGATGGATGATGGATGATGAAGGGATGATGATGGCTGGATGATGGATGATGGATGATGAAGGGATGATGAAGGGATGATGGATGATGGATGGATGATGGATGATGAAGGGATGATGATGGCTGGATGATGGATGATGGATGATGAAGGGATGATGATGGATGATGGATGGATGATGGATGGATGATGATGGATGATGGATGATGAAGGGATGATGAAGGGATGATGGATGATGAAGGGATGATGATGGCTGGATGATGGATGATGGATGATGAAGGGATGATGATGGCTGGATGATGGATGATGGATGATGAAGGGATGATGATGGATGATGGATGATGAAGGGATGATGAAGGGATGATGGATGATGAAGGGATGATGATGGATGATGGATGATGAAGGGATGATGGATGATGAAGGGATGATGATGGATGATGGATGATGGATGGATGATGGATGATGGATGATGAAGGGATGATGGATGGATGATGATGGATGATGGATGATGAAGGGATGATGAAGGGATGATGGATGATGGATGGATGATGGATGATGAAGGGATGATGGATGGATGATGATGGATGATGGATGATGAAGAGATGATGGATGGATGATGGATGATGGATGATGAAGGGATGATGAATGATGATGGATGATGGATGATGGATGATGGATGGATGATGGATGATGGATGATGGATGATGGATGATGGATGGATGATGAATGATGATGGATGATGGATGATGAATGATGGATGATGGATGGATGATGGATGATGGATGATGGATGGATGATGGATGATGGATGATGGATGGATGATGGATGATGGATGATGGATGATGGATGGATGATGAATGATGATGGATGATGGATGATGGATGATGGATGATGGATGATGGATGGATGATGGATGATGGATGATGAAGGGATGATGAATGATGATGGATGATGGATGATGAATGATGGATGGATGATGGATGATGGATGGATGATGGATGATGGATGATGGATGATGGATGGATGATGGATGGATGATGAAGGGATGATGATGAAGGGATGATGAATGATGATGGATGATGGATGATGGATGATGAAGGGATGATGAAGGTATGATGGATGGATGATGGATGATGGATGATGGATGATAGATGATGGATGGATGATGGATGATGGATGGATGATGATGGATGATGAAGGGATGATGAATGATGATGGATGATGGATGATGGATGATGGATGGATGATGGATGATGGATGATGGATGGATGATGGATGATGGATGATGGATGATGGATGGATGATGGATGGATGATAGATGATGGATGGATGATGGATGATGGATGGATGATGATGGATGATGAAGGGATGATGAATGATGATGGATGATGGATGATGGATGATGGATGGATGATGGATGATGGATGATGGATGGATGATGGATGATGGATGATGGATGATGGATGGATGATGGATGGATGATGAAGGGATGATGATGAAGGGATGATGAATGATGATGGATGATGGATGATGGATGATGAAGGGATGATGAAGGTATGATGGATGGATGATGGATGATGGATGGATGATGATGGATGATGAAGGGATGATGGATGGATGATGGATGATGGATGATGGATGATGAAGGGATGATGAATGATGATGGATGATGATGGATGGATGGATGGATGATGGATGGATGATGGATGATGAAGGGATGATGAATGATGATGGATGATGATGGATGGATGATGAAGGGATGATGATGAAGGGATGATGGATGATGGATGATGGATGGATGATGAAGGGATGATGGATGCTGATGCATGATGGATGGATGATGAAGGGATGATGGATGATGCATGATGGATGGATGATGGATGATGAAGGGATGATGGATAGATGATGGATGATGGATGATGAAGGGATGATGGATGATGATGGATGATGGATGGATGATGGATGATGAAGGGATGATAATGGATGATGATGAAGGGATGATGGATGGATGATGATGGATGATAATGGATGATGATGGATGGATGGATGATAGATGATGAAGGGATGATGGATGATGGATGATGATGGATGATGGATGATGATGGATGATGTAGGGATGATAATGGATGATGATGAAGGGATGATGGATGGATGATGATGGATGATAATGGATGATGAAGGATGGATGATAGATGATGAAGGGATGATGATGGATGATGATGATGGATGATGATGAAGGGATGATGATGGATGATGATGAAGGGATGATGATGGATGATGATGAAGGGATGATGATGGTTGATGATGATGATGGATGATGAAGGGATGATAATGGATGATGATTAAGGGATGATGATGGTTGATGATGATGGATGATGATGAAGGGATGATGATGGATGATGATGAAGGGATGATGATGGTTGATGATGATGATGGATGATGAAGGGATGATAATGGATGATGATGAAGGGATGATGATGGATGATGATGAAGGGATGATGATGGTTGATGATGATGGATGATGATGAAGGGATGATGATGGATGATGATGAAGGGATGATGATGGTTGATGATGATGATGGATGATGAAGGGATGATGATGGATGATGATGGATGGATGATAGATGATGAAGGGATGATGAAGGGATGATGATGAAGGGATGATAGATGATGAAGGGATGATGATGGATTATAATGGATGATGATGAAGGGATGATGATGGTTGATGATGGATGATGAAGGGATGATGATGAAGGGATGATGATGAAGGGATGATGATGGATGATGATGGATGGATGATGGATGGATGATGAAGGGATGATGATGGATGGATGATGGATGGATGATGATGGATGATGGATGGATGATGATGGATGATGATAGATGATGAAGGGATGATGATGGATGGATGATGGATGGATGATGGATGGATGGATGATGATGGATGGATGATGGATGGATGATGATGGATGATGGATGGATGATGATGGATGATGAAGGGATGATGATGGATGATGATGGATGGATGATGGATGGATGATGAAGGGATGATGATGGATGGATGATGGATGATGAAGGGATGATGGATGATGATGGATGATGAAGGGATGATGATGGATGATGATGGATGATGATGGATGATGAAGGGATGATGAAGGGATGATGATGGATTATAATGGATGATGATGGATGATGATGGATGATGATGGATGATGAAGGGATGATGATGGATGGATGATGGATGATGATGAAGGGATGATGATGGATGATGAAGGGATGATGATGGATGATGATGAAGGGATGATGATGGTTGATGATGAAGGGATGATGATGGATGATGATGATGGTTGATGATGGATGATGAAGGGATGATGATGGATGGATGATGGATGATGAAGTGATGAACGTTACATGTGTTCCACGTATATCACATGTATGTAACGTGTGTCCTCTCTAGGCGTGATGGGGACGGTGGAGATGGACGAGTTGGGGGACAGACAGACGGACTTTGCTGTGTGGGACATGACAGACATTGAGTCAGGACAGTTTCAGGTTTGTATTGGTCCATCAGTGCAGGCCCTCAGGTGGAGGTGTGTAGGACGGAGCAGTGACAGGTGTCCCTGTGTCCCCGTGTCCCTGTGTCCAGGTGGTGTGTGTCTATAACAGCAGCTTGAAGCAGATGGTTCTTCAGGAAGGACTCGGGTTCCAGTGGCCGTCAGGTTCTCCTCCTGCAGACGTTCCTGAGTGTGGCTTCAAGAACGACCACCCAGCCTGCCTCACACGTACTGCTGCACACTACACACTGCTACACACTGCTACACACTACAGATAAAGCCAGTGTGTGTGTGTGTGTGTGTGTGTGTGTGTGAGGACCAGGATGAGTTCTGGTTTTTAAACTGTAACCGGTCCTCACAGAGACAGCTACACACAGACTTGTCCAGTAACCTGATCCTCCTCCTCCTCCTCCTCCTCCTCTCAGGTACAGTGACCATGCAGCAGATGGTTGCCATGGTGACCTGCTTCGTCTTCGTCATCACGGTTACAGTCACCATCTTCATCTACAGGTGAGACTCACAGACGATGGTGCTATATTTGTGAGGACCGTCACTTTGCTCACTGTGGGTATAAATTAAAGGATTATCTTAAAGGATTATTTTAAAGGATTATTTTAGCTTATGTCCACACACACAAACCCTCCGCTGTGTGTGTGTGTGTGTGTGTGTGTGTGTGTGTGTTGAACAGGAAGTTGAAGCTGGAGAGTGAACTCGCCGCTGAGCTCTGGAGAGTCTCCTGGGACGACGTCCAGATGAGTAACCTGGAGAAAGTCCTGAAGAGGACATGCAGCCGTCTGACCATGTCTATGGTAACGACATGAATGTCTCTGGTGACAACATGAATTCAGACGTCTCCGTCAGACTCCCACACATCAGAGGAAATCAGGATGGTTAATGATTATCTGTTAATTAATTGTGAATCCTTTATTTTGTCGTTTGTTTCCATGGAAACAAGTTTCTCATTAACAGAGACTAAAGTCTTCAGCTCTGAGAAACATTAACAGCTGATCAGAGACCTTTCTACCGAGCTGCTGCTGTTCAGTCACTAATAAGAGAAGGGGACATTAAAGACATTAAATATATTAAAGGACATTAAGGACATTAAAGATATTAAAGGACATTAAAGGACAAGCATTTCTAGGTGTTCTTGTTGCGTTCTTCAGATGACGTTAATCACATACAGGAAGGTCTTTTCTGTCCATACATCCTGTTGTCAGGTGGGCGTCCTCATTAGTGGACAGATATTGATTAATTAGACTTTAATTAGAGTTTGTCTGGATCTGTTTGTCTTCAGAAAGGATCCAACTATGGTTCTCTGATGACCATGGAGGGAAACCTTCAGATCTACACCAAGACGGGGTACTACAAGGTCAGTTGACGTAGGACACGTGTCACCTGTTGACGTAGGACACATGTCGCCTGTTGATGTAGGACACGTGTGATCACGTCCATGTTTTCTTCTGCAGGGGAATCTTGCAGCCATCAAGTACATCAACAAGAAACGCATTGAGCTGACCAGGAACGTCCTGTTTGAGCTAAAATATGTAAGAACTCCAAGTATTGACCTACTGACCTACTGACCTACTGACCTACCTGACCCACCTGACCTTCCTGACCTACTGACCTACTGACCTACCTGACCCACCTGACGACCTTCCTTTGAGTACCTCGCTCCGTGTCACAGCTGGTTCTGGTGGTTCTGTTTTCAGATGCGTGACGTTCAGAATGAACATCTGACCCGTTTCATTGGTGCCTGCATCGACCCACCAAACATGTGCATCATCACGGAGTACTGCCCCAGAGGCAGCCTTCAGGTATGCACCTACCTGATGTCCTACCTGATGTCCTACCTGATGTCCTACCTGATGTCCTGCCCAGATCCCTCCCACTATAAACCATCATTATCTTCAGAGTTTCTTCCACTGTCTGTTGTCTGTAACCTAGCAACCTAATGCAGCGGTAACCTAGCAACAGGAGATGACACATCAGCCCGCCGTAGGTGGATGTGGGCGGTGTGTGGAGGTTCAGCTTTCTGATCTTTAAGACATGTTCACAAGAGGATGGACGTCATGTCCTCACTCATCTGTCCTCTCGTTCCGTCCTCTGTTCACTGAGGATCTGATCTGACACCAGTCACATGTTCCTTCATCTTCAGACCAGAGACGTCTTTATTGACATGTCCCGTTAGAAAAGAGCTCAGAGACACCGTGTCTTCATATCTGAGGACAAATGTTCTAAACGAGGTTCTGTTTGTTCCTCCAGGACCTGATGGAGAGCGACAGCATCACTCTGGACTGGATGTTCAGATACTCCCTCATCACTGACCTGGTCAAGGTAAACAAACAAACACACAAACAAACAAACACACAAACAAACACAAACAAACAAACACACAAACAAACAAACACACAAACAAACTAACAAACAAACAAACTTTTCACCACGTCTATTTCTTTGGTTGGTTGTTGTCTCCAGGGCATGGCTTTCCTCCACAACAGTGTCATCGTCTCCCACGGTAACCTGAAGTCGTCCAACTGTGTGGTGGACAGTCGCTTCGTCCTGAAGATCACTGACTATGGTCTCCAGAGTCTGAGGACCAGCAGCTGTCCTGAGGACACACACGCTTTCTACGCTCGTATGACACGCACACACACGCACACACACACACACTACACACAAATATCTCACACCAAACACCACACACACCCACACACCACACACCACACACCACACACCACACACACACACACACACACACCCACACACACACACCCACACACACACACCAGGACTCAGTGAATGATGTCATATGTTGTTGATGACTGACAGGGAAGCTGTGGACGGCCCCAGAGCTGCTGAGGACAGAGTGTCCTCCACCCTGTGGAACTCAGAAGGGGGACGTCTACAGCTTTGGGGTGATCCTGCAGGAGGTGGCTCTGCTCAGAGGAGTCTTCTACCTGGACTCACTCTGCCTCACCCCGAAAGGTCAGAGGTCAACACAGCGTCACCCCAGTGCTCCGCTTCATGTTCTTCTTGATAGACAGCGCCCTCTAGTGTCTGTGGTAGATGTCAGATCATCAACATCACTCTTACAGTTTTTTCCACAGTTTTGTAAACGAGGCTGGTTTTATCAAAACACTAACACAGTTCACCCAAACTGCAAAATACCTCATGTATCCTGCAAAATGAAGCACTGCAACCAAAATCTAACTTTTGCACCAGATGGTACACACTAACGTCTAACCAGCTACACACTGTTGGGCACAATGAAAAGCACTCGCATCTGTATATGCTTTGCTATAATACTAACATAGTTCAGACTGTAGAGAATTCTTCAGATTGTTCACATGCACAGAAATATTTACAGATACACACACGTGCTATTGAAACATTTATTTTTTTATTTTTCACCAAACAAGTCACAGCAGATATATTTACATTGGAGTGAACTAAAATATGCTCACAACACAGTAAGCTGAAAAATACAATTGCAGAAAAAATGTGCAGATAAAAATAAATAAATAAATAAAGAGGAAAGCAAAATAATTAGACAGCATCCTGCCGGACAGCTGGGTCTGGTCACAACGCCTCGTCCACATCACACTCTCACCCTCCCTCTTCCTCTTCCTCTTCCTCACTGTCTTCCATTGTTGTTGTAAAAGAAAAGAAGATGCTCACCTGTGGTCTCTTATTGCTTACTTCCTGATTGAAGTGTTAACAATTACATAACACCTGTTTGGCCAGGTGGCACATATAGTGGCCAATGAGCTCATGTAGTGTTGTGTCTTATGCAGAGAACCGTGTTCAGGTCACTTAAAAAGTGTCATTTAGAACTGCAAAATGTGTGTAAAGCAGAAAATGTGTTTAACGTTTTGGAGATTTGAGACGAGGTTGTGTGTCAGTTTAAATATTTGTGCTGTCCACGTCAATTTAGTGTTTTAGCAACTGGAAAAAACTGTAAACCCCACTCTCCACCTCTCCACCCCTCCACCCTCCCACAGAGATCGTCCAGGCGGTGGCTCAGGGCGGCGTCCCCACCCTCCGTCCCTCCCTCTGCTTCCACAGTCACAGCGATGAGCTGGGCGTCCTGATGCAGCGCTGCTGGAACGAAGAACCCAGCGAACGGCCCGACTTCCACACAGTGAAGGTCCTTCTGAGGAAGCAGCACCGGTACCGTCAGACCCATCAGAACCATCAGAACCAGTGAGCTGTAGCCCTGGTACCAGCAGCATGGGGCTCACTGTCTGTCTTTGTCCTCAGAGGCTACGGGTCCAACATCCTGGACAACCTGCTGTCCCGCATGGAGCAGTACGCCAACAACCTGGAGGAGCTGGTGGAGGAACGGACTCAGGCTTATCACGAGGAGAAACGCAAGGCCGAGGCTCTGCTCTACCAGATACTACCACAGTCAGTACTACCAGTACTACTAGTACTACTACTATACATGATGCTGCTCTGCCAGATACTACTCTCATGGTTCTGTCTCTCATGGTTCTGTCAGTTCTGTAGCAGAGCAACTTAAACGAGGTGAGACGGTTCAGGCTGAAGCTTTCGACTCAGTCACCATCTACTTCAGCGACATCGTCGGCTTCACCTCCCTCTCAGCTGAGAGCACCCCGCTGCAGGTCAGTAGAACTCAGTAAACCTCAAAGAACTAAAAGAACTCAGTGGCACTCAGAAGAACTCGAAGAACTCAGAATTACTAAAATCACTCAGCAGAACGAAGGAGACGTCAAAGAACTCAGAACTTGGTAGATGACTAAAGAATAAGGCATAGAACCAAGGTGGAGTTTTGGATGGAGAAGATTAAATGTTGTGGATCTGCTCTTTAGAACCCAGCAGAACAAAGTGACTGAACTGGTTTCTCCTGCAGGTTGTGACCTTGTTAAACGACCTCTACACCTGCTTTGATGCCATCATTGACAACTTTGACGTGTACAAGGTAAAGATTCCTCAGTTACTCACGCTGTCTTGTGCTAAGCTAGGCTAACACCCCATCTCAGCAGATCTGGATCAGGTTCAAGGTTGCGTATGCTGCCCCCTTCAGGTGGAGACCATCGGCGATGCCTACATGGTGGTCTCAGGTCTGCCGGTCAGGAACGGTAAGCTTCACGGTCGGGAGGTGGCTCGGATGTCCCTCGCCCTGCTAGAGGCCGTCAAGAGTTTCAAGATCCGACACCGAGCCAACCAGCAGCTCCGGCTCCGCATCGGCATCCACAGCGGTACTACAGAACACTACAGAACCACGAGTACTAAGAACCTCTGATACTGATCACAGTACCACAAATACCAGGCTAACGGTGTGTTGGTGTTCAGGTCCGGTGTGTGCTGGCGTGGTCGGGTTGAAGATGCCCAGGTACTGTCTGTTTGGAGACACCGTCAACACAGCGTCACGCATGGAGTCCACTGGAGAACGTAAGACCTGGTTCCTAGAGGAACCTTCACACCAACAGACCAAAGCTCGTTACATACTCTGTGAGAAGCAAGAGTTCTGTTCTTGCTCCTCAGTCATTTTGTACTCACAGCCCTCGTTTGGGAGTTCTTGCAGCTTGTTCTCGACACATCAACCGGGCAGAACTTTTTTCTCGTGTCCGGTTACTATTCTGTGATTGGCCAGAAATTGGAAGTGGGTGTGGTTAATGTGGAAGAGCCGAAATGCTAGCAGCTGCTCTGTGAGCTCCCAGATGCTAATATTAGCAGTGTGACCGCTAATGTCTCCTGGGTAGAGATCATACTGACCAGTGGACACATCTCCCACAATGCTTAGCGCATTGTGTGATGTATGCTGCAGTGGGAGGGGCCTATGAGAACTTCCCCAGAGTTCAGTACTTGATTTTCACGTGAAGTATATATTACCTGGCCGGAACGAACTTTGTTCTTGTTCTTGCTCACTTTGAGAACAAGAACTAATTTCTCGCTTCTCACAGAACATGTAACAAGCTTAAAGATCCAAATCCTGATCCAAACAGAACCTCAGCTAGAAACGACTTGGACAGGAGGTTTACATCAACAGAATATAACACCTGCAGAACCTACAGAACACACTGAAACACTTACAGAACCTACAGAACCTACAGAACACACTGAAACACCTATAGAACCGACAGAACACACTGAAACACCTGCAGAACCGACAGAACCGACAGAGCACACTGAAACACCTACAGAACCAACAGAACACAGTATAACACCTACAGAACCTACAGAACACACTGAAACACCTACAGAACCGACAGAACACAGTGAGTGATGTGATGTTGTGTTTCTGTAGCTCTGAGGATCCATGTGTCGGAGGCGACTCGTCAGGTTCTTCAGGAGTTCAACTGTTTCCAGCTGCAGCTCAGAGGAGAGATCGAGGTGAAGGGGAAAGGACACATGAGGACATACTGGCTGCTGGGAGAGGACCACAGCAAGTAATGGAGGACGGGTGGAGGACGGATGGAGGACGGCTGGAGGACGGGTGGAGGACGGATGGAGGACGGGTGGAGGATGGATGGAGGACGGGTGGAGGACGGCTGGAGGACGGGTGGAGGACGGATGGAGGACAGCTGGAGGACGGGTGGAGGACCAAGAAGGACATAAAGGAAGGACAGAAACATGTCAGAAGGCCGTTGGTATTACACTTGTCCTCCTTGTCTGTGATTGGCCGGTTTCCTGTGACCTCATACCTGCAGTGACCAAAGTTTCTCTGTAAAGTCTGTAAATACATAAATAAACAATGTGTTTGTTACAGCTGCATCTTTACTGGGAATAAAAACACAACGATGATCCTAAACCTCTCAGAACATCAGACACTCCTCCCTGGACTGTAGTAGTACTGTAGTATTAGAGTAGTATTAGAGTACTGTTAGTACTTACACTCAGTGTTAATACTACGGCGGCCCGCCGTGGTCTCACAACCAATCAGAAATATTTCTGGACGTTTCAAACAAAGTTGTGTTTGTGTTGTTTGTCCTACTGCTCCTGAACGTCTCTCTGTAGGAAACACTGGTACTGTAATACTACAGTAGTATTCTTCTGTTGTACTGTGTTACAGAAGTAATAGTATTGCATTATTTAGCCCTTTGTAAACAGTAGTACTATAGTATTGTAGGAGTTGTAGTAGTAGTAGTATCGTATTGTACTGTATTGTAGTAGTAGTACTGTGGTATTGTGGTAGTAGTAGTAAATGGTAAATGGTAAATGGCCTTGTTTTTATATAGAGCTTTTCTACCTATTGGTACTCAAAGCGCTTTACAGTCATAGACACATCTACCCATTCGTTCACACAAGCACACACACATTCACACACCAGTGCCACGCACTGGGAGCAACTGGGGGTTCAGTGTCTTGCTCAAGGACACTTCGGCATGTGGCACATTCCGGGGATCGAACCGCTAACCCTCTGGTTCGTGGACAACCCGCTCTACCTACTGAGCCACAGCCGCAGTAGTAGTAGTAGTAGTAGTATTGTAGTATTGTGGTAGTAGTATTGTAGTAGTAGTAGTATTGTAGTATTGTAGTATTGTGGTAGTATTATAGTATTGTATTAGTAGTATTGTGGTAGTAGTATTGTAGTAGTAGTAGTATTGTAGTAGTATTGTAGTATTGTAGTATTGTGGTGTTGTAGTAGTAGTAGTAGCAGTAGTAACGTAGTATTGTAGTAGTAGTATTGTAGTATTGTAGTAGTAGTATTGTAGTATTGTAGTAGTAGTAGCAGTAGTAGTAGTATTGTAGTATTGTGGTAGTATTGTGGTATTGTAGTAGTAGTAGTAGTATTGTAGTATTGTAGTAGTAGTAGTAGTAGTAGTAGTAGCAGTAGTAGTATTGTAGTATTGTGGTAGTATTGTGGTATTGTAGTTGTAGTAGTAGTAGTAGTATTGTAGTATAGTAGTAGCAGTAGTAGTAGTATTGTAGTATTTTAGTAGTAGTATTGTAGTAGTAGTAGCAGTAGTAGTAGTAGTATTGTAGTATAGTCGTATTGTGGTAGTAGTAGTATTGTAGTATTGTAGTATAGTAGTAGTAGCAGTAGTAGTAGTAGTAGTAGTATTGTAGTATTGTAGTATTGTAGTATTGTAGTATTGTAGTAGTATTGTAGTATTGTAGTATTGTAGTAGTAGTAGTAGTATAGTAGTAGTAGTATTGTAGTATAGTAGTAGTAGCAGTAGTAGTAGTAGTATAGTAGTATTGTAGTATTGTAGTAGTAGTATAGTAGTAGTAGTAGTAGTAGTAGTATTGTAGTATAGTAGCAGTAGTAGTAGCAGTAGTAGTAGTAGTAGTAGTATTGTAGTAGTAGTATTGTAGTAGCAGTAGTAGTATTGTAGTATTGTAGTAGTAGTATTGTAGTATTGTAGTAGTAGTATTGTAGTATTGTAGTAGTAGTAGTAGTAGTATTGTAGTATAGTAGCAGTAGTAGTAGCAGTAGTAGTAGTATTGTAGTATTGTAGTAGTAGTAGTAGCAGTAGTAGTAGTATTGTAGTATTGTAGTAGCAGTAGTAGTAGTAGTAGTAGTAGTAGTATTGTAGTATAGTAGCAGTAGTAGTAGCAGTAGTAGTAGTATTGTAGTATTGTAGTAGCAGTAGTAGTAGTAGTAGTAGTAGTATTGTAGTATTGTAGTATTGTAGTAGTAGCAGTAGTAGCAGTAGCAGTAGTAGTAGTAGTAGTAGTATTGTAGTATTGTAGTAGCAGTAGTAGTAGTAGTATTGTAGTAGTAGCAGTAGTAGCAGTAGTAGTAGCAGTAGTAGTAGTATTGTAGTATTGTAGTAGCAGTAGTAGTAGTAGTAGTAGTAGTAGTATTGTAGTAGTAGTAGTAGTAGCAGTAGTAGCAGTAGTAGTAGTAGTAGTAGTATTGTAGTATTGTAGTAGCAGTAGTAGTAGTAGTAGTAGTAGTATTGTAGTAGTAGTAGTAGTAGTAGCAGTAGTAGCAGTAGTAGTAGTAGTAGTAGTAGTATTGTAGTATTGTAGTAGTAGTAGTAGTAGTAGTAGCAGTATTGTAGTATTGTAGTATTGTAGTAGTAGTAGTAGTAGCAGTAGTAGCAGTAGTAGTATTGTAGTATTGTAGTAGTAGTAGTAGTAGTAGTATTGTAGTATTGTAGTATAGTAGCAGTAGTAGTAGTAGTAGTAGTAGTATTGTAGTATTGTAGTATTGTAGTATTGTAGTAGTAGTAGTAGCAGTAGTATTATTGTAGTATTGTAGTATAGTAGTAGTAGTAGCAGCAGTAGTAGTAGTAGCAGTAGTAGTAGTAGTAGTAGTAGTATTGTAGTATTGTAGTAGTAGTAGTAGCAGTAGTATTATTGTAGTATTGTAGTATAGTAGTAGTAGTAGCAGTAGTAGCAGTAGTAGTAGTAGTAGCAGTACAGCGCTTTGTAAACAGGACTAAATTGTTTCCATGCATGCGCAGGCTGGGGATTGGCTGCAGATATCCTGCACTGCGATTGGTCGACGCTCTTGTCACTCAAGTAGAGAGCGTACAGTGATTGGTCAGCGGGCGGAGGCTCCGCCTCCTCGTGCCCTGCTCTCTCGGTGCGGATGTCCGTTATGTGACTGTGGTCGGACGGTGTCTCGGAGCGGGGCTCTCAGTCTCTGCTGTCCCCGAATAAGTTTTAAAAACACATAATAACCGACCGAAGTCTTTCCCAGCGAGGCTCCGACCGTGCCCGAGGCTCGGGACTCTCTGTCACACCGACATAAACACCCACGAGCCTCCCGCTCCGGGACTCCCAGCGCTTTACAGCTCCGCGGGGCCCGGCGAGGCGCGGCGGGAGCAGATGGAGCCTGCACCGGCGAAAGCGAAGCCGCAGGGCCGGCTCCTGGTGTCCACCGCGCTGGACGCCAAGGACGAGTTGGAGGAGGTAGGCTGGGCCGGGTGGAGGGCCCGGGGAGCGGGTGTAACCCGGGTTGGACCGGGACAGAGCGGAGTGTTTGGTGTGTGAACAAGCAGCGGGTACAAAGACACTGGAACCATTTTATCAGGCGCAGGCGGCTAGCAGCCCACTTAGCACGGCTAGCAGCAGGCTAGCATCAGGCTAGCAGCGCTGGGGGGGGGGGGGCTGTGGACTCGGTGGTGGAGGTGTGGGCTCCGTGGGAGCTGCTGTGTGTTTGTTCACCGGGTTTGTGCTCTGAAACACGCCGAGCTGAGGACTTACAGTCCCGCTGCCACGGTCTGTTAGCCTAGCATGCTAACTCTACGTAAACATGGATGGGACCGTAAAGTGACAGATGCGCATGCGCAGTGGTTCACATGTCAGAAGTAGATACTTTTATTTATCGAGTGGGAAATTCTGTGTCCTGATAAACAACATTTACTGTGTTTAAGGCGCGTGGGCATCATCAGCTGTGAGGTGATGAGGCTCCCACGATGGCTGCTGTTGTTGTTGTTGTTTATGTTTGTTGTTGTTGTTGTTTATGTTTGTTGTTGTTGTGTTTGTGTGCAGAGATTGGAGCGTTGTGTTGGGATTGTCCAGGCGTTGTCCAATGGGCTGTCAGAGAGAGAAGCTAACGACGCGCTAACTGCTAACGTAAGAAACAAACAAACAGCTGTTCAACACAAAGCAGTGGTTCATGTTTAACTTGAAGGTTGAGGCTCAGAGGACTTCCTGTTTACCTGTCCTCCAGGTGTGTAAAGGCCAGCAGCAGCATGAGGAGGTGTGTCTGGGTCTGTTCACACTGGTCCTCACTGATCCGCCTCAGGCCCAGAGGGTGAGTTCCTCCGCATCATCAGTAGCATGTGAGGTCATCACTGTGAGGTCATCACTGTGAGGTCATCACTGTGACATCGTTGGCGTGTTTACAGTGTTACAGAGACCTGACGCTGGTCAACAGAGACGGGATGAACGTCGTCCTGGTGAAGGTCAACCAGATCCTGATGGAGAAGTTCCTCAAGCTGCAGGACGCCCCCAGAACACAGGTGAGTCAGGTGGGAGGGGCCAGGTGAGCAGGGCCAGGTGTGACTGATGCTAACCAGCTCCTCTGTGTGCAGTTGGTGTGGTTGGTCAGAGAGCTGGTGAAGAGCGGCATGATGGGAGCTGATGGCGTTGTCATGACGCTGCTGAAACAGATCGCAGGTCAGATTCTGACACCTCGTCCTTCATGGCAACATCAACGTAGCTCAGAGGTTAACGTTTCTGTCTCCCTGTCCTCCTGTCTCACTGTCCTCCTGTCCTCAGGTGGAGACATCTCTACAAAGAACCTGTGGCTGGCTGAGAGCGTCCTGGACATCCTGCTGGATCAGAAGTACGTCTCCCTCTACATCCACTTAACAAACACCATGAAAACAGATTTTATTGTGAAACTGTCTCAGCTTTTATTGTGGAAGAGTCAGTGCTCTTATTGTGAAACAGGGAGTGGGTGCTGAAGAGCGGGATGCTGATTGCCATGTCGGTCTACACCTACCTCCGTCTGATCGTTGACCACGGCGCTCCAAACCTGCTGACGCTGCGCCAGAAGGAGGTCGACTACTGCATCAGTATGCTGAGGGAGAAGGTGAGGAAGAGGAGGAGGAGGAGGAGGAAGAGGAGGAGGAGGAGGAGGAGGAGTATCGCCTGGTGGTAACCGTGGTAATCTGGTCTCTCCGTCTCTCTGTAGTTCATGGAGTGTCTGATCATCGGCAGAGATCTGGTTCGTCTTCTGCAGAACGTCGCTCGGATCCCAGAGATGGAGCTGATCTGGAGAGACCTGCTGCACAACCCTCAAGTCCTCAGTCCTCAGTTCACTGGTAAACTACACCTCCCACAATCCTCTGTTCACTGGTAAACTACACCTCCCACAATCCTCAGTTCACTGGTAAACTACACCTCCCACAATCCTCTGTTCACTGGTAAACTACACCTCCCACAATCCTCAGTTCACTGGTAAACTACACCTCCCACAATCCTCAGTTCACTGGTAAACTACACCTCCCACAATCCTCAGTTCACTGGTAAACTACACCTCCCACAATCCTCTGTTCACTGGTAAACTACACCTCCCACAATCCTCTGTTCACTGGTAAACTACACCTCCCACAATCCTCAGTTCACTGGTAAACTACACCTCCCACAATCCTCTGTTCACTGGTAAACTACACCTCCCATCATGTGTGATTGTCTCTCAGGTGTGTCCTCTTGTCTCCAGGTGTCCTCCAGCTGTTAACAGCTCGGACGTCCAGGAAGTTTCTGGCCTGTCGTCTCACGCCAGACATGGAGACCAAACTGCTGTTCATGACGTCCAGGGTAACACACCTGTCTCCACCCGTCTCTCTGATTGTCTTTCTGTGTCTACCTGCGTGCACCTGTCTCTGTCTCTTTGATTGTCCCTGATGTTGTCTGTCTCTTGTCCAGGTACGGTTCGGGCAGCAGAAGCGTTACCAGGACTGGTTCCAGAGACAGTACCTGTCCATGGCGGAGAGCCAGTCTCTGCGCTGCGATCTGATTCGCTACATCTGTGGAGTGGTCCATCCGTCCAATGAGGTGCTGAGCTCTGACATCCTGCCGCGCTGGGCTATCATTGGCTGGCTGCTGACCACCTGCACGGTGAGGGGGCGGGTCCTCTGAAGGTGTCCATCACTGATCAGTAACGAGCAATGATTGACGCTGTCCTCCTCTGTCCTCAGTCTAATGTGGCGGCGTCCAACGCCAAGCTGGCGCTCTTCTATGATTGGCTGTTCTTCAACCCTGAGAAGGACAGCATCATGAACATAGGTAACTGTCCACGGTCCTGATGTCCCTGATGTCTCAGTGAGTGTCAGGTGTCTCTGAATCAGCTGATGAGACGTTGTGTTTCAGAACCAGCCATCCTGGTGATGCATCACTCCATGAAACCTCATCCTGCCATCACAGCCACACTGCTGGACTTCATGTGCAGGGTAACACACACACACACTACACACACACACACACACACACACACACACACACACACACACACACACACACACACACACAGCCACACTGCTGGACTTCATGTGCAGGGTAACACACACACACACACACACACACACACACACACACACACACACTGCACAGTAACTACACAATAACCACACACTACATAGACACACAGTCAGCTGATCAACTCTTCTTGTCCTCCTCAGATCATCCCTCACTTCTTCCCTCCTCTGGAGTCTCAGGTCCGTCAGGGCGTCTGCAGTTCGCTCACCTTCATCATGGAGAAGAGAGTGCTGGCGTAAGACCCCCCCCTCCCCCCCGTCTGTCCGTCTGTCTGTCTTTCAGGGACATGTCCAACATTATTGATGTGTGCTTATTGATTTTCGTCTCTGTCTCTCAGTCACCTCGCTCCACTCTTTGATAACCCAAAGTTGGACCGAGAGCTTCGTTCTATGCTCAGAGAGAGGTTCCCTGAGTTCTGCAGCCCCCCCTCACCCCCCACAGAAGGTAACACACTCACACTAACACACACTCACACTCACCCACACACACTCACTCACACAGTAAAAAACCTTTCTGCGTCCTGCAGTCAAGATGGAAGAGTCCGTTTCCATGGAGATGGACAACCACGTTTTGGACAAGGAGGATGGTTGCTATGACACCACAGAAGCTGCCTTCAGCGACGATGAAGAGGAAGTCAACAACAAAGGTGACAGCGGGACATGACCAGTGTAAACCGGTGTAAACCAGTTTGATCTGGATCAGTTTAAACCAGTTTGATCTGGATCAGTTTAAACCAGTTTGATCTGGATCAGTTTAAACCAGTTTGATCTGGATCAGTGCTGTACATCAGTACCAGCTGTAAACGCGTCTGTCGACCAATCACTGAACAGGAAAGAAGCGGGAGTTCCGGTTCCATCCAATCAAAGAGGCCGTGGTGGAGGAGCCTGCTGACATCACTCCCTGGCTGGACCAATTGGACGACACCATGAAGGAGAAGGTGCAGCAGCTCCATAAGACCAGGTGAGTGCTGTTGTCGTCCTCCAGGTGTCGAGATGAGACAGGTGTGAGGACAGTAGTGGTAACCTAGCAACCATGTGTCTCTCCTCAGCGACACGGAGACTCAGTGTGAAGTGATGCAGGAGATCGTCGACCTCATCCTGGAGGTCAGTCCGTCCCACCACAGCCTCAGACAAAGATGGCCGCCGCTCATGTCGGCCATCTTTAAATATTGTGTGTGTTCTGTGTCCAGGAGGACTTTGACACGGAGCAGATGTCCGCTCTGGCGTCCTGTCTGGCTGAGCTGTTTAAAGACCACTTCAGAGGGGACGTCCTTCCTGAGGAGATCACTGAGGAGTAAGACCCGTCTGTCTCTTTGATGTCCCGTCTGTCTCTCTGATGTCCCGTCTGCCTCTCTGATGTCCTGACTGTCTCTCTGATGTCCCGTCTGCCTCTCTGATGTCCCGTCTGCCTTTCTGATGTCCCGTCTGTCTCTCCGATGTCCCGTCTGTCTCTCTGATGTCCTGATTGTCTCTCTGATGTCCTGACTGTCTCTCTGATGTCCCGTCTGCCTTTCTGATGTCCTGACTGTTTCTCCGATGTCCCATCTGTCTGTCTGATGTCCTGATTGTCTCTCCAATGTCCTGTCTGTCTCTCTGATGTCCTGTCTGTCTCTCTGATGTCCTGTCTGTCTCTCTGATGTCCCGACTGTCTCTCTGATGTCCCGTCTGTCTCTCTGATGTCCTGACTGTCTCTTTGATATCCTGATTGTCTCTTTGATATCCTGATTGTCTCTCCGATGTCCCGTCTGTCTCTGAGATGTCCCGTCTGTCTCTCCGATGTCCCGTCTGTCTCTGAGATGTCCCGTCTGTCTCTCCGATGTCCCGTCTGTCTCTCTGATGTCCCGTCTGTCTCTCTGTCTTGACTGTCTCTTTGATATCCTGATTGTCTCTCCAATGTCCCGTCTGTCTCTCCGATGTCCCATCTGTCTCTCTGATGTCCCGTCTGTCTCTTTGCAGGTCCCTGGAAGAGTCGGTGTGTAAACCCGTGTGTCTCGTCTTCAGGAACCTCGTCACCATGCAGGAGGACAACAGCGGCTTCTCTGTTCTCCTGGACATGTTGGCTGAACTTTACCAGAAGCAGCCGAAGATCGGATACCACCTGCTGTACTACCTGAAGGCCAGGTGAGTCCTCTGGACGCCACGCTGTCCCCAGCCTGTCCAGGGACATGTCTGTCCAGCTCCTCCAGAACGTGTTGGACACACATGTCTCTGTAGGAGTCCATGACGTTGTCAGACAGAGAGGTTGTGGACAGCTGTGTTAACATGTGTCCTTGTCTGTCCACAGTAAAGCAGCCAATGGGAAGATGATGCTGTACGAGTCCTTTGCTCAGGCCACGGCTCTGGGAGACCTGCACACCTGTCTCATGATGGACATGAAGGCCTGCCAGGAGGACGACGTCCGGCTTCTCTGCTACCTCACGCCGTCCATATACTCTGAGGTACGGCCCGTCCCCCGTCCCCCCCGTCCCTGAAGTTAGGAACGTCCTCCAGGTGAACTAAGACATTTAAGACAAACTCTGACGATGTCTCCGTTGTCCAGTTTCCAGACGAGACGCTACGAAGCGGCGAGCTGCTCAACATGATCGTGGCCGTCATAGACTCCACACAGGTAAGCTATACCGATCAGTGTCCCTGTCACCATGGCCAGGTCAACCCATGTCCCTGTCCCCTAACCAGGATGTCTCTGTCCACAGTTACAGGAGCTGATGTGTCACGTGATGATGGGGACGCTGGTGATGTTCAGGAAGGACTCGGTCCTCAACATCCTCAGTGAGACGCTTAGACTTACAGCATTGATCCAGGTGTGTCCAAGTGTGTGGACAGGTCTGTTTTCATGTCCTCTCTGTGTCCACAGTTCAGTCTCTGGACTGGGAGACCTTTGAACAGTACAGCACCTGGCAGCTGTTCCTGGCCCACAGTATTCCTCTGGAGACCATCATCCCCATCCTGCAGCACCTCAAGTACAAAGGTGAGTCCTGTTCGTCTCACGGGGACAGAGAGACACCCCTGGTCCAGCATGTCCTCATCTCTGTGTCCTTGTCTTTCAGAACATCCAGAGGCCTTGTCCTGCCTGCTGCTGCAGCTCCGCAGAGAGAAGTAATCACACAAGAGACGCATCCTCGTCCTGTCTCCCTAACGTCCTTCTATCTGTCCCCTAACGTCCCTGTCTCTCTCTCTGTCCCAGGCCCAGCGAGGAGATGGTGAAGATGGTCCTCAGTCGTCCCTGTCACCCCGAGGACCAGTTCACCACCAGCATCCTGAGACACTGGGCGTCCAAATACGACGACACGCTGGGAGAACACATCAAGGCCCAGCTGATCAAGAACAACAACCAGCCCAGGAAGAGACAGAGGTGAGGACGGGGGACGGGGGGACGGGGGGAGACACAAGTAGGAGAGGATGTCCTCAGACAGGATGTCCTCAGATGTCTCACAGCTGTGTCTCTGTCCTCAGTCTGAGGAGTTCCAGCAGTAAACTGGCTCAGCTGACCCTGGAACAGATCCTGGAGCACATGGACAACCTGAGACTGAGTCTGAGCAACACCAAGAACAGCTGTTAGTATGGACACACTGAGACACACACGTCCACTCACTCACTCATTATTGATCATTTTCTCTCTGTCCTCTTGTCCTCTGTTGTGTGTCCAGTCTTCAGTCAGACTCCCATCCTCCAGGCTCTGCAGCACGTCCAGGCCAGCTGTGACGAGGCTCACAAGATGAGGTAAACACCGTCACACTCTGAGGATGGTGACGATGACATCACGTCCTCCTGATGACATCACTTCCTGTCTTGCAGGTTCAGCGACCTGTTCTCCCTGGCCGAGGAGTACGAGGACTCTCAGTCGAAGCCCCCCAAGTCCAGACGCAAAGCCCCCGCCACCTCCCCCCGCTCCAGGAAGGGAGTAGCTCCGCCCACCAACAACGAGGAGGACAGCGCCTCCAGCAGCGCCTCGGTAGGTGGAGGGGAACTGGACCGGGGTCAGGTCCTGACTCTTGTACAGAGACTGTTTCTATGTTGATGTGGTTCTGGTTCTGGTTCTGGTTCTGCTCTGACCGGGTTCTCCTGTGTCCTCAGGAGGAGGAGGACTCGAAGCCCAAAGCTCCGAAGAGGAAGAGGAAAGGTTCGTCCGCCGTCGGCTCCGACAGCGACTGATCGACCAATCACAGACCAGCTGCCACAGAGACCAGCCAATCAGAGGCTCTGACCACTGTAAGAGGCCCCGCCTCCTCTGATGACACGCTCTGACCATCGTTGGGGGGGCGGGGCTCCATGTGGTGAACTGAATGTCACGTGATGAGACTGACGCCGTTTCCACGGAGACGAGGACCGACAGGGTCAAAGGTCACTGTGTGGCTAATCTCCCATGATGCACTGGGAGGAAGAAACTACAGACTGATTTTAACAGCGGACATGATGGTCGTCATGGTGACGATGAAAATGATGAGTGAGGCTGTTTGTGGGTTCTGTCTGAATTCTTTTTTTTTTTTTTTGGAGGGTAGGACTCTTATTGTGGAGGATCATGACTTCCTGCTGTTTTTAGCAGCTCCTTCCTGTTTGTCCCGCTGCAGTAAAAGCTTCTCATCTGTTCATCTTGTCAGATCAGTTCTTCACATAAAAACTCATGTTTGTTTCTGGGTGTGGGACGTTTGTTACCGGGACGACGTACAGAGGGAGGGGTCGTTTTTACAGCTTCTACTATTGTGTCTAAAATGGTGTAAAATCCACATGGAGTCTGGTGTGAGTGGTTCTCAGATCATTGAATATTTTTATAGAGTTTAAAGTTTATTGATCAGAGACAGGAAATAAATCTCAGACATTAAAAAGCTTTTCTTCCTTCATTAAATGAATCATGAGTCGAAGTGGAGTTTGGTTTGAGCTGCTGATCAGCTGACTGATCAGCTGACTGATCAGCTGACTGCCTGATTGGATCCAGCTGCTGATATAAACCTGATCAGAGCTGATCCAGACTCAGATGAAGCTGCTGGTCACTGATCAGGTCAGGTCTGGTTTAACTTTACACCTGTTTGTCTTCTGTCTCCAGCTGAGTGTCTCCCTGTCTGTCCCTGTCTGTCCCTCAGTCATCATGTCTCTCCAGTCTGGATCTTCTCTGCGGACTCTGGTTCTGACTCCGGATCGGATGCCAACCTTCTTCATCCCGTCCCGCAGTCCGCTCCTCTGTGTCTCCCCGCGCCCTTGTCGACTCTCGGACCGGACCAGGCTTCTCAGCGACCCCGAGGACGACAGTCCCGGACCGAACTCCCCTGCATCCCCGGCCCGCCCCGCCGCCGCCTCCCCCTCCTTCCTCCTCCGGTTGCCGCCGCGGGTCGGACGTCTCTGCCGCTCCGCAAGAGCCGCTACTGCGGCAACCTCTGCGGAACCGGACACGGACGTCACGACGCGCGCGGCCATGTCGCTCCAGCACGTGGCGAAGGTCACGACGCCGTACGGCTTCCGCGCCGTGTTGGCAGCGAGCCCGTGCACGAGGCGCCGAGAGTCCCTGTTTCACCGGAACAAACCGGTGACGGTCACGGTGACTGATGCTGACCCAGTCACTGCTCCCAGTCCTGGTCCCAGTCCTGGTCCCAGTCCTAGACCTAGACCTGGTCCCGTTCCCGGCAGGTCCCGGGTCTGCCTGAGGCCAGTCAGGGCTCTGGGTCTCCAGGTGCTGAAGGAGCTAAAGGCGCTGAGTCCCAGACGCCCCGCCCCCCGGTGACGTCAGAGACACCTGTTTGTTTGTTTTTTAATGATTTAAATAAAGTTTGTTTTAATAAAGTTTCTCAGTTTCGTGTTTATGTTTGAGCTGATCAGTGATGACCAGCTGATCTGTGGGTCACGTGATGGATCAATTACTGAGTTATTTCTGCTAAATATTAAAACATCCAGAGAGTTTGTATCCTGGGACTGAAACAGTCTGAGAGCGGAAGACTAGTAATGACTTTAGTTTTAATTAAATGCTCGTTTCAGTGAAAGGTTCAGTGTCTGGAGCTTTGTGACGTTCTAATGTTACATGTATATATCCATCTATCTATAAATCAAGAAGCGTCTGTCTGTCTGTGGCACGCATATCTCGCGAACCGTTGGCCCGATTGATTTGAAACTGGGCAGGTGTCTCGCTACGGGCACGAAGATGTGCACTGCTAAGTTTGACGTTGTTTGAATAAGAAATGTAAAATATATCGGTAAAACAGGTTTTCTCCGCTCTAATATTTCCACTAATCCTCATACACAGCACCTGGAGGCTCCCACTGTAGGAATACATACTTCCGACGGGCACTGCACTAGTATATCAAACATACAAAGTGTGTGTGTGTGTGTATATATATATATATATATATACTGTATATACTGTAGACTTCTGAGTTCCAACGGTCAGAACCAGAACCAGTCCAGTTGAACTGAACCATCTGATCGGTCACTTTTCATTTATTGACTCATTAATTATTTATTTCTATTTATTCCGTATTTTTATGAATTCTTTATTTGTATGTATTTTATTTTACAGTTGATTTGTCTCCTCGAGACAGACATGATGTTCCGCCTGGGCGTGACGTCATCAGCCTGCGCCACAGCCGCGAATGTAGTTTGACGCTTGTGGCGGTAAGTGCCTCTGTTCTGCACCGGAGCTTGAACGTTAACCTGCGTTGTTCTGAGTGGCACCGGCACCGGCACCGGCACACACGACTGGACCGGACACAATCACCGGGACTCCGTCTGAGGGGGCGGGCTCTGGGCTAACGGTAGCCGGTTAGCCGGTTAGAGAGGCTAACTGCCCGCTCGCCGCAGCCTGGCGACTCCAACACCGGTGGACCCGCTGCTAACCGGAGCTAACCGGAGCTAACCGGAGCTAACCAACAGTAAATAACACCACTGCTAATAGCGGCTAACAGAAGCTAACACGAACATAGCTGATAGCAGCTAAGAGATGCTAACATCAACAAACATGAGCTAACAGGAGCTAGTACCAGCTATCATCATCATTGTTTTCTTTAACAAACTTTATTGAACATATCACTATAACAACAATATATTCAGTGACTTAGTCTCGAGTGTTTTTTAAAACAGTGTTTGTTCTCATCTCATAGCTTTGTTTATAAAAACATGTTGTGATGCTAACAGGAGCCGAGAGGAGCTTCACATCTGGAATTAAACAGTGGGTCAAACTTTTATTTATTCGTTTATTATTTTGTTTAAAGTCACATTTTACTTCCTGTTCAACACTTTTACTTGTCCCATCCAGAGGTCAGAGGTCATGCGTCTCCACCATGAACACGGTCCGCAAACGTCTCAGACTCGGCCCGTCCAAACCGCCGCCCGCGGACACAGACACCAGCACCAGCAGCACCTCCCATGATGTGCTGCTGCCGCCTCCAGCTGCAGGAGGCCGGGAGGAGGAGGAGGAGGAGGAGGAGGAAGACACCACTGACTCCAGACTCATCATCACCATGGGTAACAGTCACTTACACACACACGGGACTCTGTGTCTCTGTGAGGACCGTGAACAGGAAGTGTGTGTTTCAGACGACAGTCAGGTGGAGGGGAAGGACAGGAGGAAGGCAGCCAGGAGGAGGAAGAGGAAACTGACAGAGGAAGAGGAAGCGGAGAGGGGGGGAGCCTCAGAGAGCGAGGAGGAGGAGGAGGAGGCGGATGAAGAGGGGGGAGTTGAGATTGACAGACAGCTGGACCAATCGCTGGAGACCAAGTCCAGACAACACAACCTGACGACGGTGAACGTCAGGAACATCCTCCACGTGAGTCCTGCTGATGATTGATCACTGATCAGCAACATGACTCGTCTCACATGTTGACCTTTGACCTACAGGAAGTGATCACCAACGAGCACGTGGTGGCCATGATGAAAGCTGCCATGAACGAGACAGAGGCGGTCCCTCCCTTTGTGAGTCTGTCGTCCAATCAGGTGGCACGGTTCAGACGCGTTCTTCGCTGTTTGTCTGACGTGTTTTTGTTTCTCAGGAGCCAAAGATGACTCGAGCCAAGTTCAAAGAGGTGGTGGAGAAAGGAGTGGTGAGTCATCAACACCTGGTCAACACCTGGTCAACACCTGATCAATACCTGATCAATACCTGACACCTGATCAACACCTGATCAATACCTATGATCAATACCTGATCAATACCTGACACCTGATCAACACCTGATCAACACCTGATCAATACCTGATCAACACCTGATCAACACCTGATCAATACCTGATCAACACCTGATCAACACCTGATCAATACCTATGATCAATACCTGATCAATACCTGACACCTGATCAACACCTGACACCTGATCAACACCTGATCAACACCTGATCAACACCTGATCAATACCTGATCAACACCTGATCAACACCTGATCAACACCTGTGATCAGCTGTGAGCAGGAAGTCCATCTGATATGTCTGTCTCCTGTCAGGTGATCCCGGCCTGGAACATCTCTCCAATCAAGAAGAGCAGCGACCTGCCCAAGGTGAGGTCAGAGGTCAGAGGTCAGAGGTCAGGGCCCTGGGGACACGTCTCATCAACTCTGTCTCCACAGGCTCCTCAGTTCGTGGACATCCCTCTGGCTGATGAAGACTCCTCTGATGAAGAGTACCATCCTGACGAGGAAGAGGAGGACGAGACGGCAGAAGACGTGAGGCTCTGAGGGCTGATCACTGATTAGTGATTGGTTATTAATTGATTAATTGATTATTTGATTTTTAATTGATTATTTGATTTTTAATTGATTCATTGATTATTAATTGATTATTAATTGATTATTAATTGATTATTAATTGATTACTGGTGGGTGTGTGCAGACGTTCCAGGAGAGTGACATGGAGAGCACGGCCTCGTCCCCCAGAGGAAGCAGACTGAACAGACAGGACGAGGACAGCTGCAGCCCCTGGCAGGTACCTGACCCACACCTGACCCACACCTGACCCACACCTGACCTACACCTGACCTACACCTGACCTACACCTGACAACACCTGACCTACACCTGACCTACACCTGACAACACCTGACCTACACCTGACCTACACCTGACCTACACCTGACCCACACCTGACAACACCTGACCTACACCTGACCTACACCTGACAACACCTGACCCACACCTGACCCACACCTGACAACACCTGACCTACACCTGACCAACACCTGACCTACACCTGACCTACACCTGACCCACACCTGACCCACACCTGACCCACACCTGACAACACCTGACAACACCTGACCCACACCTGACCCACACCTGACCACACCTGACCACACCTGACCACACCTGACCCACACCTGACAACACCTGACCTACACCTGACAACACCTGACCCACACCTGACCCACACCTGACCCACACCTGACCTAAACCTGACCTAAACCTGACCAACACCTGACCTACACCTGACCAACACCTGACCAACACCTGACCCACACCTGACCCACACCTGACCCACACCTGACCCACACCTGACAACACCTGACCTACACCTGACAACACCTGACCCACACCTGACCCACACCTGACCTAAACCTGACCTAAACCTGACCAACACCTGACCCACACCTGACCCACACCTGACCTACACCTGACCTACACCTGACCAACACCTGACCTACACCTGACCCACACCTGACCTACACCTGACCTACACCTGACCCACACCTGACCCACACCTGACCAACACCTGACCAGTAACCACTGGAGTCATCAGAGTTATGTCATGTGACCGTCTCCCCTCTCAGAGCTCTAGGAGCCGCTCCAGACGATTGAGGGCGGGGTCTGTCTCCATGGGACCGCCCCCTCCACCCAGAGCCCCGCCCCCCAGAGCTGTGACAGACTGCGCCTTCCTGGAGAAACTTCATGCTGTGGAGGAGGAGCTGGCTGTTTGTCTGGAGCCCTACCAGGTACTCTTCATCACCATCATCCTCCTCCTCCTCTTCATCCTAGTATAAATTATTTATCTGCAGCAGTTTGATCATGTGATCATGTGATCTCTGTCTCCTCAGCCTCTGTCTGAGTCCGAGGACGAGGCCGGACTGATGGCGTACCGGACACGGTCCAAGCGTCCTCTCAGGGACGTCCCGCTGGGCCGTCTGGAGGCGGAGCTCCGAGCTCCAGACATCACACCTGACATGTATGATTCTAGCTCCACCCACGAGGACAGGGACTGGACCGATTGGCTGAGAGGCCTGATGACCTCAGACGTGGACAACGAAGGTAAAGAGAACATCGTTACAACTAGTCCAGTCACGTGACTCCGGGTCACGTGACTCCGGGTCACGTGAGGAGTCACGTGACCTGGAGTCACGTGACCCGGAGTCACGTGACTCCAGGTCACGTGACTCCGGGTCACGTGACTGACTTCCTGTGACCTGTGTCTCCACCAGAGGAGTGTGATGATGAAGATGATCCAGAGTATAACTTCCTGGCTGACAACGATGAGCCCGACCTGGAGGATTACCGTGACGACAAGGCTGTCCGCATCACCAGTCAGTACCAGCACACACACAAACAAACAGCTGTTAGGCGGAGGTCAGTCTCCCGTCCAATCACTGATCAGTACCTGTTGTGTGTGTCCTCCAGAGAAGGAGGTCAATGAGCTGATGGAGGAGCTGTTCCAGACGGTAAACTCCTTCATCAATAGATGAGTGACGATGGTCAATAATCAGACTGATGGATCAATAACATCTGTGTCAGTTGAAGGAGGACCTGGTGGGACAGGAAGTGGATGATGAAGGCCACGAGGAAGAGGAGGAGCCTCAGGAGGAAGCACACACTGTTGAGACGCACACACCTGAAGAGAAGAACACGTATGTAGCCACACACACACGACCTCACCACCACGTTTCTGTCCTCTGACCGTCCTCGTCCTTCAGAGCGCCGCACGAGGACCAGCCAATCACAGAGCAGCGCCGCACAGTGAAGCAGCAGCTGGCGTTGATCAGGAAGAGACGACAGACGCTGAGCGGCGCGCACACGTACGGTCCAGAGCCCGACATGCTAACGCTAAACACGTTAGCGCTGAACGCACAACAGAAGAGACAGCTGCAGCAGCAGCTACAGCAGGTACACACACCTGGCACACACCTGACGCACACCTGACACACACCTGACACACACACCTGACACACACACCTGACACACACCTGACGCACACCTGACACACACACCTGACACACACCTGACGCACACCTCACACACACCTGACACACACCTGACACACACACCTGACACACACACCTGACACACACCTGACGCACACCTGACACACACACCTGACACACACCTGACGCACACCTCACGCACACCTCACACACACCTGACACACACACCTGACACACACACCTGACACACACCTGACGCACACCTGACACACACACCTGACACACACCTGACGCACACCTGACACACACCACACACCTCACACCTCACACCTGACGCACACCACACACCTGACACACACCTGACGCACACCTGACACACACCACACACCTCACACCTCACACCTGACGCACACCACACACCTCACACACACCTGACGCACACCTCACACACACCATACACCTCACACACACCACACACCTCACACCTCACACCTCACACACCTGACGCACACCTGACACACACCTCACACACACCTGACGCACACCTCACACACACCTCACACCTCACACACCTCACACCTCACACACCTGACACACACCTGGCACAAACCTGACACACACCTGACACACACCTGACACACACACACACACTGCACAGGTAACGACACCTGGTTGACATACTATAATAATCTGCCCTCCCAGCACGTCCAGCTGCTGACTCAGGTACACCTGTTGACGTCACCTGTGAGCAGACTGCAGAGTGAAGCTGAGACCAGCCGACAGTTCCTGGTAAGGAGTCATGTGGTCACGTGGTCACGTGGTCATGTGGTCACGTGATCATGTGGTCACGTAGTCATGTGATCATGTGGTCACGTAGTCATGTGATCATGTGGTCATGTGATCATGTGGTCACGTAGTCATGTGGTCATGTGATCATGTGGTCATGTGGTCATGTGGTCATGTGATCACGTGGTCACGTAGTCACGTGGTCATGTGATCATGTGGTCACGTGGTCACGTGGTCATGTGATCACGTGGTCACGTAGTCACGTGGTCATGTGGTCATGTGGTCACGTGGTCATGTGGTCACGTGGTCACGTGGTCATGTGGTCACGTGGTCACGTGGTCATGTGGTCATGTGGTCACGTGATCACGTGGTCATGTGGTCATGTGGTCACGTGGTCATGTGGTCATGTGGTCACGTGGTCACGTGGTCATGTGGTCATGTGGTCACGTGGTCATGTGGTCACGTGGTCACGTGGTCACGTGGTCATGTGATCATGTGGTCACGTGGTCATGTGGTCACGTGGTCACGTGGTCATGTGGTCATGTGATCATGTGATCATGTGGTCACGTGGTCATGTGGTCATGTGATCATGTGGTCACGTGGTCACGTGATCACGTGGTCACGTGGTCACGTGGTCATGTGGTCATATGTGATCATGTGGTCATGTGATCATGTGGTCACGTGGTCATGTGATCATGTGGTCATGTGGTCACGTGGTCATGTGGTCATGTGGTCACGTGGTCATGTGATCATGTGGTCACGTGGTCATGTGGTCATGTGGTCACGTCATGTGATCATGTGGTCATGTGGTCACGTGGTCATGTGGTCATGTGGTCACGTGGTCACGTGGTCATGTGGTCACGTGATCATGTGGTCACGTAGTCATGTGATCATGTGGTCACGTAGTCATGTGATCATGTGGTCATGTGATCATGTGGTCACGTAGTCATGTGGTCATGTGATCATGTGGTCATGTGGTCATGTGGTCATGTGATCACGTGGTCGCGTAGTCACGTGGTCATGTGATCATGTGGTCACGTGGTCACGTGGTCATGTGATCACGTGGTCACGTAGTCACGTGGTCATGTGGTCATGTGGTCACGTGGTCATGTGGTCACGTGGTCACGTGGTCATGTGGTCACGTGGTCACGTGGTCATGTGGTCATGTGGTCACGTGATCATGTGGTCATGTGGTCACGTGGTCACGTGGTCATGTGGTCACGTGGTCACGTGGTCATGTGGTCACGTGGTCATGTGGTCATGTGGTCACGTGGTCATGTGGTCATGTGATCACGTGGTCATGTGGTCATGTGGTCATGTGGTCACGTGGTCATGTGATCACGTGGTCACGTGGTCACGTGGTCATGTGATCATGTGGTCACGTGGTCACGTGGTCATGTGATCACGTGGTCACGTAGTCACGTGGTCATGTGGTCATGTGGTCACGTGGTCATGTGGTCACGTGGTCACGTGGTCATGTGGTCACGTGGTCACGTGGTCATGTGGTCATGTGGTCACGTGATCATGTGGTCATGTGGTCACGTGGTCACGTGGTCATGTGGTCACGTGGTCACGTGGTCATGTGATCATGTGGTCATGTGGTCATGTGGTCATGTGGTCACGTGGTCATGTGGTCATGTGATCACGTGGTCATGTGGTCATGTGGTCATGTGGTCACGTGGTCATGTGATCACGTGGTCACGTGGTCACGTGGTCATGTGATCATGTGGTCACGTGGTCATGTGGTCACGTGGTCACGTGGTCATGTGGTCATGTGATCATGTGATCATGTGGTCACGTGGTCATGTGGTCATGTGATCATGTGGTCACGTGGTCACGTGATCACGTGGTCACGTGGTCACGTGGTCATGTGGTCATATGTGATCATGTGGTCATGTGATCATGTGGTCACGTGGTCATGTGATCATGTGGTCATGTGGTCACGTGGTCATGTGGTCATGTGGTCACGTGGTCATGTGATCATGTGGTCACGTGGTCATGTGGTCATGTGGTCACGTCATGTGATCATGTGGTCACGTGGTCATGTGGTCATGTGATCACGTGGTCACGTGGTCATGTGGTCATGTGATCATGTGGTCATGTGATCATGTGGTCACGTGGTCACGTGGTCATGTGATCATGTGGTCACGTGGTCATGTGGTCACGTGGTCACGTGGTCACGTGGTCATGTGGTCATGTGATCATGTGATCATGTGGTCACGTGGTCATGTGGTCATGTGATCATGTGGTCACGTGGTCACGTGATCATGTGGTCACGTGGTCACGTGGTCATGTGGTCATATGTGATCATGTGGTCATGTGATCATGTGGTCACGTGGTCATGTGATCATGTGGTCATGTGGTCACGTGGTCATGTGGTCATGTGGTCATGTGATCACGTGGTCATGTGATCACGTGGTCATGTGGTCACGTAGTCACGTGGTCATGTGACCACGTGGTCACGTGGTCATGTGGTCATGTGGTCACGTGGTCATGTGATCACGTGGTCACGTGGTCACGTGGTCACGTGGTCACGTGGTCATGTGATCAT
Source organism: Chelon labrosus (assembly GCF_963514085.1). NCBI lineage: Eukaryota > Metazoa > Chordata > Actinopteri > Mugiliformes > Mugilidae > Chelon > Chelon labrosus. Next base: position 605,226 of record NC_140349.1, read on the forward strand.
GTGGTCACGTGGTCATGTGATCATGTGGTCACGTGGTCACGTGGTCATGTGGTCACGTGGTCATGTGGTCATGTGATCACGTGGTCACGTAGTCACGTGGTCATGTGATCATGTGGTCACGTGGTCACGTGATCATGTGGTCATGTGGTCACGTGATCACGTGGTCATGTGGTCACGTGGTCATGTGGTCATGTGGTCATGTAACTGTTGATGTGAACTTCCTGGTTCTTCTTCGCCAGGTGGAGCTGGACATGTTGGCTCAGCGGGCCGAGCTGATCCGGTCTCATCCTGGTTTCTGCAGCGCCTTCAGAGCCTCCAACCTGCAGGAGGCGCTGCAGCTGCTGGAGGAGCTACGACAGACCCCCATCAGCTACCGGCCCCCACTCCCCCCGCCGGACGCCAGAGGATACGGTGAGTACAGAGCTCGCCACTGAGCATCATGGGAGCTCAGGCTGACAGTGATATGCTTCTTATGGGACTGACTGTTTTCTGATCAGTGTATTAATAATAATAATAATAATAATAATAATTGTTCTGTCCTCGGTCCAGTCCTCTTCATTATTTACCTCCTCCCCCTTGGTCACATATTCCATAAATACAATATCCACTTTCACTGCTATGCGGACGACACCCAGCTCTACCTTTCCTCTAACCCCACCTCCATCCTCCCTCCCACCTCCCTCTGTGACTGCCTCCAAGAAATCAAAACTTGGTTCTCCTCCAACTTTCTCAAACTGAACAGTGACAAAACTGAGGTTCTTCTCATTGGTTCTAAATCCACCCTCTCCAAAGCTAACAGTTTCACCATCACCATTGACAACTCCTCTGTCTCCCCCTCCCCTCAAGTCAAGAGTTTGGGTGTCGTCCTGGTCGGCACTCTGTCTTTCCACTCTCACATTAATAACATTACCCGGTCTGCATATTTCCATCTCCGCAACATCAACCGTCTCCGCCAGTCCCTCACCGCCGACAACACCGCCATCCTGGTCCATTCCCTCGTCACCTCCCGCCTGGATTACTGCAACTCACTTCTCACTGGTCTCCCCCTCAAGTCCCTCCGTAAACTACAGCTTGTGCAAAATGCTGCTGCCCGGATTATCACCAGGACCCCTTCTTCCCATCACATCACCCCTATTCTCCAGCAGCTTCACTGGCTTCCCATCACCCACCGCATCACCTATAAAATTCTGCTCTTAACATTCAAAGCCCTCCACAACCTCGCCCCTCCTTATCTGATAGAACTTCTCCACGTCAACACACCCAGCCGGACTCTTAGATCATCTTCATCCATCAGCCTCACCATCCCTCCTGCCCGCATGACCACCATGGGGTCCAGAGCCTTCAGCCGTTCCGCCCCCCGCCTCTGGAATTCCCTTCCACCCATCATCTGCAACATCGACACTTTGGCAATTTTCAAATCTCATCTCAAAACCCACCGTTTTCTCCAATCATACCCTCCTTGACTGTCACTCTCTCCAGATTTTTAATTTTTAAACCAAATCTTTTATCTCTTTGTTGTATCTTTTAGTGTATTATAGTTTGTTAAATGCCTTTGATTTCTGTAATGTATTTTAAACCCTGTTTTACCTGTACGGTGACCTTGGGTGTTCTGAAAGGCGCCTAGAAATAAAATGTATTATTATTGTATTAAAGGTCCACAGTTAAATCACCAGAACAAGATGGCGGCGCTTTGTTTACAGTTAGAGGTGGACTTCCTGTTTCCTGTGGTGGTTGTGAATGTAACCTGGTCTCTGTGTGTTGTCAGTGCGTTGTTTCCCCGTCATGCCAGGTGAGCTGGCCTGGCTCTTCGCCACGCGCCCCGTCTTCCTCTACCCAGAGCTGCTGCCCTGTGCCAGCCTGGACCCGGCTCTCTACTGCCCCCGCAGGACGGCGGCCTTCACTGCAGCCGAGGACTGGTAACAACACAGAGGACGATTAGAGGACAGTTCATACAGACATTCAGATACTCAGTGTGTGTCTGTGTGTGTGTCTGTGTGTGTGTTCAGTCTGTTGGTTCTAGGTCTCAGGAACATGGAGGGAACTTGTGATCCTCCTAAACTAGTGTCTCAGTTCCTGCTGAGGAAGACTCTGGTTCAGGTCAGACGAAGGATCCTTCAGTGCTGCAGACCTGGTTTCCCTGACAATATCGTCAAGGTAACCCACTCTCACCTGTCTGTCTCGCTCACCTGTCCCACCTGTCTGTCTCACCTATGTGTCTCACGTGTCTGTCCCACCTGTCTCCAGGCCTTCAGGTACCAACGGGTCCTCTGGTCGATGCCGGTCTCCTGCCGTCGTGTTGACCCTGCAGAGCGGCGCCCCCCAGTGGAGAGGGAGGAGAGTGTCATGCCTCTGTGGCTGCTGGTAGGTCTGGTCCTGGTCCTGGTCCTGGACCTGGTCCTGGACCTGGTCCTGGTCCTGGTCCATCAGATAGAACTGTTTTATAACAGGGTTGGTTTGATTTATTCACCATCAGTCTGATAATAATTATCAGTTTATTCATGATCTCCTGTGTTTCCTTCCAGCGGAGTCTTCCTGTTATCTACGCCGCAATCAACAGCCCGCCTGGCTCCGCCCCTGAGGCCCTGCCACCCTCCAGGGTGGGTGGGACCCAGACGAGTCAGCTGACCTTCCTGCGCTCGGCCACCTGCACCTACAGCTTCTCCCCGGGTGCCAGGTACCCACCCCGCCTCCCTGAGAACCTGGACTTCAGGCGAATCGGCTTCGTACTGAGACGGCGGCCCGTCGCCTCACCTCCTCCTCCCACTCCTCCTCCAGTCCTACCCCTGACTGGGGCCGACCCCCCTGCAGACACCTCCACTGTCTCCACGGTAACCAGAGAGCAGATCAGACGCCACAGTCAGACACTGGCGGGCCTGAGGAGGAGTGATAAAGGCCCCGCCTCTTCTCAGGTGACAGGAGGTCATGACGTCAGTGAGGAAGAGGAGGAGGAGGAGGAGGAGGAAGAGGGCAGCTTCCTCCTGACTCTGTCTGAGTCCTCATCCAGCACTGCAGGAAGTGTCGCCCATGGCAACGACCTGGCTGAGCTTGAGGAGGCGGAGTCAGAGAGAGAACAGGAAGTGATGGTGTCCAGAGAATCAGCTGATGAAGATGGAGGGACATCCTCTGAGGAGTCCAGAGCGTCTGTCCTGCAGGTCAAACCGTCACTAATGTTGATCAGACGTGATGAATCGATACAGACCAGTCAACCAATCAGTCGCTGTGTGTTTGCGTCTGCAGGAGAAGCTGTCGTCAGATGAAGATGAAGATGTGATGTTTGCTCAGGATTATCTGTTCAGAGTGAGTTTATCTCATTTACACATTTACACGAGTCACAGGAAGAGCCAACATGGCTGCCATGTGCCGAGGCCCCGCCCCTTTATTAGTTCTGTTCCAGTTCTGCGTCTTGATTGGTCTGTGACTTCCTGTGTTCTGTGCAGGTGTGTGAAACGGTTCAGGCGTGTCCTGGCCTCTTGGAGCAGCTTCTGCAAGTGTTGGATGAGTTCTCAGCAGCGGGGCCCCCGGGGGCCGCCGAGGTTCTGTACGACAGGCTGAGCCGTGTCCTACGGCCCTGGCCCCAGCTGCTTCGAGACTTCGCTGCGTTTCTGAACCGAGGACAAGCCCAGCGCTGTGGACTGGTGGGTGACGTCGTCATTGTTTCTGTGACGAGTTGTTTCTCATACGTGGGATTAATAAACACGTTTTATGTCTCTGTTTAATCTGTGACATCACTGTTTCACCTATGACATCACTCTGTTCTTCTTCTCTGTCAGCTGTTGGAGCAGCAGCTGTTTGAACGCAGCCGTCGGTTTCTACGGCAACTTGGGCGTAACCTGGTAGAAGACTCCTCCCTCTACCAGCAGGTGGAGTCGGTGCCCTTACCAGAGGACATGAAGGTAGACGTTGACCTCTGACCCCTGAGTACTGATTAGAGGAGCATCTGTTTCTAAATGCATGAAGAGAGGGAGTGGCGTTAGTTAGCTAGCTAGCAAACATATCTGTTACCATGGTGACGCAGTCAGAGGTTGGTTGAAGGAGCTTTAATCTGGTCTTTGTCTAGAAGAAAGACGATTAAACGAGTTGTTTTGTTTTATTGATCAGCATCATCCACTGAACACAGACTGGTCACATGATCAGTTAAAGCTTCAGCTTCTTCTTCTCTCAGCTCCAGGCTCTGCTCAAACAGCACCCCCCCCTGCAAGACCACCTCCACCTCTTCCTCCAGCAGCGCCTAGCAACCGCCTCCAAGACCTCCGTCAGCAATCCTTCTGACAGGAAGAACAAGAGAGGCCAGCCTCAGACAGGAAGTAACAGGGGGGAGGAGGAGGAGGAGGAGGAGGAGGAGGAGCGACGAAGAGTTTGTGCTAAAAACATCTCAATTACATCCAGCGGAGAGAAGGTCGTCGTCTGGACCCGGTACGCACACACTCATGTTTCTGTCTCTGTGAGGACGGTAACCATGACCTCTGACCTCTGACCTCTGACCTGAGCCATGAGCAGGTTTAACCATAGACATATATACATAGACGCCTCATTGAGCACTGGACCGTACGTCAACGTCGCCGCCTCATTGGAGGAGGCAGCTCTGTCCCGCCAACCAATACGAGGAAACCGATAGGAACCAAAAACATTATTAATGGTTCCCTGAATATATCCGTTGGTGTGTGTAATGGTTCCCTGAATATATCCGTTGGTGTGTGAATATGTAAATGAGAGGCATGAACTTACAGCACTTTGTAGAAGACGCTTAATAAAGTTCACTCCATTGACTCGTATTGGTTCGCGGGACAGAGCTGCCTCCTCCAATATGGTGGCGACGTTGACGTACGGTCCAGCGCTCAGTGAGGCGTCTGTGGTTATGTGTCTGTGGCATCGTTAGCGTGCGGTCCAGCGCTCAGTGAGGCGTCTGTGGTTATGTGTCTGTGGCATCGTTAGCGTGCGGTCCAGCGCTCAGTGAGGCGTCTGTGGTTATGTGTCTGTGGCATCGTTAGCGTGCGGTCCAGCGCTCAGTGAGGCGTCTGTGGTTATGTGTCTGTGGCATCGTTAGCGTGCGGTCCAGCGCTCAGTGAGGCGTCTGTGGTTATGTGTCTGTGGCATCGTTAGCGTGCGGTCCAGCGCTCAGTGAGGCGTCTGTGGTTATGTGTCTGTGGCATCGTTAGCGTACGGTCCAGCGCTCAGTGAGGCGTCTGTGGTTATGTGTCTGTGGCATCGTTAGCGTGCGGTCCAGCGCTCAGTGAGGCGTCTGTGGTTATGTGTCTGTGGCATCGTTAGCGTGCGGTCCAGCGCTCAGTGAGGCGTCTGTGTTTATGTGTCTGTGGCATCGTTAGCGTACGGTCCAGCGCTCAGTGAGGCGTCTGTGGTTATGTGTCTGTGGCATCGTTAGCGTGCGGTCCAGCGCTCAGTGAGGCGTCTGTGGTTATGTGTCTGTGGCATCGTTAGCGTACGGTCCAGCGCTCAGTGAGGCGTCTGTGTTTATGTGTCTGTGGCATCGTTAGCGTACGGTCCAGCGCTCAGTGAGGCGTCTGTGGTTATGTGTCTGTGGCATCGTTAGCGTACGGTCCAGCGCTCAGTGAGGCGTCTGTGTTTATGTGTCTGTGGCATCGTTAGCGTACGGTCCAGCGCTCAGTGAGGCGTCTGTGGTTATGTGTCTGTGGCATCGTTAGCGTACGGTCCAGCGCTCAGTGAGGCGTCTGTGTTTATGTGTCTGTGGCATCGTTAGCGTGCGGTCCAGCGCTCAGTGAGGCGTCTGTGGTTATGTGTCTGTGGCATCGTTAGCGTGCGGTCCAGCGCTCAGTGAGGCGTCTGTGGTTATGTGTCTGTGGCATCGTTAGCGTGCGGTCCAGCGCTCAGTGAGGCGTCTGTGTTTATGTGTCTGTGGCATCGTTAGCGTACGGTCCAGCGCTCAGTGAGGCGTCTGTGGTTATGTGTCTGTGGCATCGTTAGCGTGCGGTCCAGCGCTCAGTGAGGCGTCTGTGGTTATGTGTCTGTGGCATCGTTAGCGTACGGTCCAGCGCTCAGTGAGGCGTCTGTGTTTATGTGTCTGTGGCATCGTTAGCGTACGGTCCAGCGCTCAGTGAGGCGTCTGTGGTTATGTGTCTGTGGCATCGTTAGCGTACGGTCCAGCGCTCAGTGAGGCGTCTGTGTTTATGTGTCTGTGGCATCGTTAGCGTACGGTCCAGCGCTCAGTGAGGCGTCTGTGGTTATGTGTCTGTGGCATCGTTAGCGTACGGTCCAGCGCTCAGTGAGGCGTCTGTGTTTATGTGTCTGTGGCATCGTTAGCGTACGGTCCAGCGCTCAGTGAGGCGTCTGTGGTTATGTGTCTGTGGCATCGTTAGCGTGCGGTCCAGCGCTCAGTGAGCCGTCTGTGTTTATGTGTCTGTGGCATCGTTAGCGTACGGTCCAGCGCTCAGTGAGGCGTCTGTGGTTATGTGTCTGTGGCATCATTAGCGTACGGTCCAGCGCTCAGTGAGGCGTCTGTGGTTATGTGTCTGTGGCATCATTAGCGTACGGTCCAGCGCTCAGTGAGGCGTCTGTGTTTATGTGTCTGTGGCATCGTTAGCGTGCGGTCCAGCGCTCAGTGAGGCGTCTGTGGTTATGTGTCTGTGGCATCGTTAGCGTACGGTCCAGCGCTCAGTGAGGCGTCTGTGTTTATGTGTCTGTGGCATCGTTAGCGTACGGTCCAGCGCTCAGTGAGCCGTCTGTGTTTATGTGTCTGTGGCATCGTTAGCGTGCGGTCCAGCGCTCAGTGAGGCGTCTGTGTTTATGTGTCTGTGGCATCGTTAGCGTGCGGTCCAGCGCTCAGTGAGGCGTCTGTGGTTATGTGTCTGTGGCATCGTTAGCGTACGGTCCAGCGCTCAGTGAGGCGTCTGTGGTTATGTGTCTGTGGCATCGTTAGCGTACGGTCCAGCGCTCAGTGAGGCGTCTGTGTTTATGTGTCTGTGGCACCGTTAGCGTGCGGTCCAGCGCTCAGTGAGGCGTCTGTGTTTATGTGTCTGTGGCATCGTTAGCGTGCGGTCCAGCGCTCAGTGAGGCGTCTGTGTTTATGTGTCTGTGGCATCATTAGCGTGCGGTCCAGCGCTCAGTGAGGCGTCTGTGGTTATGTGTCTGTGGTTAAACCTCTGAATCTCATGAAAACGACTCCAGACAGTAACGTGACGACTTCCTGTTTCAGCGAGGCCGACCGCTCCATCCTGACGGCTTGTCAGCAGAAAGGAGCCAACTGGAAGACATTCAGACAGGTGTCTGAACAGCTTGGGAACAAGACTGTCCACCAGGTGAGAGGGGGGCGGAGCCTAGCTTCCAGGTGTACAGCCATTCTTCCTGGTTAGTTAATAACATTGGTTAAAGGACTCTGCTGTTTCTCCAGGTTCGCCTTCGGTTCCAGGACCTGATGAAACTCTTCCACTCTGTGTCCACTTCCTGTTCCTCAGAGGAACAGCCAATCAGCAGAGAGAAAGCACCTCCACACTGACCAATCACCAGCAGAGGGTGCTGGCTCCACATGTGATTGATAATCACTGGTCACTGTTTGATGCTACATGTTATTGACCATCTGACTGATGAAGGTTCATTATTTATGTTTATTTATGAGGAGGTGGAGTCTCAGTGAGGTCACGTGACTCTGAGCTGCTGTTAAAGCAGCTGAAGTCAACGTTTGAACACTTCCTCCCATGATGCACTGGGGTTCCCATGATCCTTAGAGGCTTTGTTTACATATTTGTTTATTCATATTGAATGAAACCAATAAAACCTTTTCACAAGTTTGACCAAATGTTTTTACTCCGTGTTTATGATTAAATAACATATTCCATGTTTATAGTTTAATTTGATTCCATAAACATACTCGTTAATGAGTGGTTTCTAATAAAAGGAATTTCAAATAAAAACATTTGATTCATTATAGTTAAATAAATAATTAACATTCTCTTTATTATTTTATCCTTTAAATGAATCTTTAACGTTTAATCAAAGGTTAAACGTAGTGATCAAACCTCATTAATTATTCATGATCCCGGTGATTGACAGTCTTTCGGCTAATGACATGGTTACATCACATCGCCTCCGCCTACCACTGGACCAATCAGAGAGCAACTTTCCGGTGTTTCTCTTTAGGCCCCGCCTCTCATCTGACAGCCGCACACAGAAGTTACACCGGAAACACAAATCTAGACCTTCAAAATAAAAACACTACAGTTGATCGGTTGTTTGAAACCTTGTGATTTTCTCGTCTCATTTATGAAGAAGGACTCGATGTTAAACGTGTTTCATTTTCTGTTCAGATAATTATTGTTTTTACCATCTGTCCATAGAAAGAAGCATTATGTTTACTAGTAGGTGTTTTATTTTGAAAAAAAAAGACGCCGGAAGCCAGCCAGCCTCTATGGTCGGTGTAACGGCAGCTCTCCTCTCGGTACCGTCTACCGTCTCCGTCTTGGTTTGTGTTTCCCTCCCGAAAGCGGTCCTTTCCCGGATCCATCATGGCGGCCGCGGTCCGGCTGATTCCCGCCGTCACGTTGGCGTTGCTGTCCCGTTTTCCCGCCGCAGTGTCCTCGCGCAGAAACGTGCTCGAGCTCGGGGACGCGGACTTCGACTACTTGGCAACGGAGCATGAGACCATGCTCGTGAAATTCTACGCTCCATGGTAACGGAGCGTCGTTAGCTTAGCATAGCTAGCTACGAGTGTTGCTGGTGTTGGGTTGTTCCTGAGGGAGGAGATGATAGCTGACCTCACCCCTCCTCCATCCCTCCATCTATCTGACCTCACCCCTCCTCCATCCCTCCATCTATCTGACCTCACCCCTCCTCCATCCCTCCATCTAGCTGACCTCACCCCTCCTCCATCTAGCTGACCTCACCCCTCCTCCATCCCTCCATCTATCTGACCTCACCCCTCCTCCATCCCTCCATCTATCTGACCTCACCCCTCCTCCATCTAGCTGACCTCACCCCTCCTCCATCCCTCCATCTATCTGACCTCCTCCATCCCTCCATCTATCTGACCTCACCCCTCCTCCATCTAGCTGACCTCAGCCCTCCTCCACCCCTCCATCTATCTGACCTCCTCCATCCCTCCATCTAGCTGACCTCACCCCTCCTCCATCCCTCCATCTATCTGACCTCACCCCTCCTCCATCTATCTGACCTCACCCCTCCTCCATCTATCTGACCTCAGCCCTCCTCCATCCCTCCATCTAGCTGACCTCACCCCTCCTCCATCCCTCCTTCCCTCCATCCCTCCATCTAGCTGACCTCACCCCTCCTCCATCCCTCCTTCCCTCCATCCCTCCATCTATCTGACCTCACCCCTCCTCCATCCCTCCATCTAGCTGACCTCACCCCTCCTCCATCCCTCCATCTAGCTGACCTCACCCCTCCTCCATCCCTCCATCTAGCTGACCTCACCCCTCCTCCACCCCTCCATCTATCTGACCTCACCCCTCCTCCATCCCTCCATCTAGCTGACCTCACCCCTCCTCCACCCCTCCATCTATCTGACCTCACCCCTCCTCCATCCCTCCATCTATCTGACCTCACCCCTCCTCCATCCCTCCTTCCCTCCATCCCTCCATCTATCTGACCTCACCCCTCCTCCATCCCTCCATCTAGCTGACCTCACCCCTCCCTCCATCCCTCCTTCCCTCCATCCCTCCATCTATCTGACCTCACCCCTCCTTCATCTATCTGACCTCACCCTCTTCCATCCCTCCATCCCTCCTTCCCTCCATCCTCCATCTATCTGACCTCACCCCTCCTCCATCCCTCCTTCCCTCCATCCCTCCATCTATCTGACCTCACCCCTCCTCCATCCCTCCATCTATCTGACCTCACCCCTCCTCCATCCCTCCATCTATCTGACCTCACCCCTCCTCCATCCCTCCTTCCCTCCATCCCTCCATCTATCTGACCTCACCCCTCCTCCATCCCTCCATCTATCTGACCTCACCCCTCCTCCACCCCTCCTCCATCCCTCCATCTATCTGACCTCACCCCTCCTCCATCCCTCCTTCCCTCCATCCCTCCATCTATCTGACCTCACCCCTCCTCCATCCCTCCTTCCCTCCATCCCTCCATCTATCTGACCTCACCCCTCCTCCATCCCTCCATCTATCTGACCTCACCCCTCCTCCATCCCTCCATCTATCTGACCTCACCCCTCCTCCATCCCTCCTTCCCTCCATCCCTCCATCTATCTGACCTCACCCCTCCTCCATCCCTCCATCTATCTGACCTCACCCCTCCTCCATCCCTCCTTCCCTCCATCCCTCCATCTATCTGACCTCACCCCTCCTCCATCCCTCCTTCCCTCCATCCCTCCATCTATCTGACCTCACCCCTCCTCCATCCCTCCATCTATCTGACCTCACCTCTCCTCCACCCCTCCATCTATCTGACCTCACCCCTCCTCCATCCCTCCATCTATCTGACCTCACCCCTCCTCCATCCTTCCACCCTTCTTCTCTTGTTGATATTCTTCTTCTCTTCCTTCATCCCTCCTTTCTTCAGGTGTGGTCATTGTAAAAAATTATCTCCAGAGTTTGAGAAAGCAGCGACTCGACTGAAAGGCAGCGTCCAGTTAGCAAAGGTACCTTCATCATCATCATCATCATCATCATCATCATCATCATCATCGCTTTTAGTATAGACACAACAATCAGCCATCTGTCTCACCTGTATCCTCACCTGTCTGTCTCACCTGTCTGTCTCACCTGTGGGTCAGGTAGACTGTACGGCCCACTCAGAGACCTGTGCTCGTTTTGGGGTCTCTGGTTATCCCACTCTGAAGATCTTCAGGTACGGCAGAGACTCCGCCCCCTACGACGGACCTCGCACTGCAGGTAAAAATATGAAGGTTAAACACCTGAGTGTTACCTGAGTGTGACCTGAGTGTGACCTGTGTGTTACCTGAGTGTGACCTGTGTGTTACCTGAGTGTGACCTGTGTGTTACCTGAGTGTTACCTGAGTGTTACCTGAGTGTGACCTGAGTGTGACCTGTGTGTTACCTGAGTGTGACCTGTGTGTTACCTGAGTGTGACCTGTGTGTTACCTGAGTGTTACCTGAGTGTTACCTGAGTGTGACCTGAGTGTTACCTGAGTGTTACCTGAGTGTGACCTGAGTGTGACCTGTGTGTTACCTGAGTGTGACCTGTGACCTGTGTGTTACCTGAGTGTGACCTGTGTGTTACCTGAGTGTTACCTGAGTGTTACCTGAGTGTTACCTGAGTGTGACCTGTGTGTTACCTGAGTGTGACCTGTGTGTTACCTGAGTGTTACCTGAGTGTGACCTGAGTGTGACCTGTGTGTTACCTGAGTGTGACCTGTGTGTTACCTGAGTGTGACCTGTGTGTTACCTGAGTGTTACCTGAGTGTGACCTGAGTGTTACCTGAGTGTTACCTGAGTGTGACCTGAGTGTGACCTGTGTGTTACCTGAGTGTGACCTGTGACCTGTGTGTTACCTGAGTGTGACCTGTGTGTTACCTGAGTGTTACCTGAGTGTGACCTGAGTGTGACCTGAGTGTGACCTGAGTGTGACCTGTGTGTTACCTGTGTGTTACCTGAGTGTGACCTGAGTGTCTTTACCTTAGTGTCTTTACCTGAGTGTTACCTGTGTGTGTTCAGAGGGGATCTATCAGTACATGAAGAAGCAGACGGGTCCAGACTCAGTTTACCTGAAGACCAAAGACGACCTTCAGACCTTCATCAACCACTACGATGCCAGTATCGTTGGTACGTCTCTGATGTCATGTGACTTCGTTGTCCTCTTCTTCCTGGTCACCTGACCCTGATGCTCCTGTGTCTCAGGTGTGTTCTCAGGTGATGACAGCCCTCGTCTGGCTGAGTTCCTGAAGGCTGCAGGTCTGCTGAGAGAACAGTTCAGATTCGCTCACATCACGGATCTGAAGCTGGCCGAGGACCACGGCGTCCAGTCCGAGTACGTACGAGACACGTTAGAGACACATCAGAGACATGAGACCCGTTAGAGACACATCAGAGACATGAGACCCGTTAGAGACACATCAGAGACATGAGACACGTTAGAGACACATCAGAGACATGAGACACGTTAGAGACATGTGACATGTTTGAAACGAGTTAGAGACGGGTTTACGAATGTTTCTGTTTTTAGTTTATCTTTAATTGACAGAGAATTACTGGTGTGTGTGTGTGTGTGTGTGTCAGGAGTGTGTTGTTGTTCAGACCTCCCAGATTGGCCAACACGTTCGAGGACAACATCGTTGTCTTCAGAGACTATTTGACCATCGGTTCCCTGAGACGCTTCATCAGAGACAATATGTGAGACTCTTTCACTTCACTGACCACGACACCATCTGGTGGACGTCACAGGAACTGCACCATCATGCTTTTCTGTCTGTTCACCTGTTCACCTGTTCACCTGTCTGTAGCTATGGTCTGTGTCCTCACATGACCTTGGAGAACAGAGATCGACTGAGAGTTCGTGACCTCCTGACGGCGTACTACGACCTGGACTATCACCACAATGTCAGAGGGTCCAACTACTGGAGGAACAGGTAACACTCAGGTAACACTCAGGTAACACTCAGGTAAAGACACTCAGGTGAAGACACTCAGGTGAAGACACTCAGGTAAAGACACTCAGGTGAAGACACTCAGGTAACACACATGCAGTGAACAGGCAAACGAACACAGGTGTTACCTGTAGCAGACTGTGTGTGGACAGGTGTGATTAAGCCCCTCCCTTTTGTTTCCTGTTGCCAGGGTGATGAAGGTGGCGTCTAAATATGCTGGGCGGGGCTTGACATTCTCAGTAGCCAATAAAAAGGACTTCCTGTTGGAGCTGGAGGAAGACTTCGGTCTGGGAACATCTGACGGCGGCGAGCTGCCTTTTGTTACGATCCGGACCAGACTGGGCCACAAGTACACCATGAGGGAGGAGTTCACGTAGGTGACCTCACACAGGGAGAGCCAATCAGGTCGCAGTGTCACAGATGCTGTGAGTAATCAGATTACTGTGTGTTTCAGGAGGGACGGTCAGTCTCTGGAGAGGTTCCTGGACGATTACTTAGCTGGTCGACTCAAACGCTACATCAAGTCAGAACCGGTACCTGAGAGGAACACGGCAGCCGTCAAGGTGAGACCAACGGTTATTGATTATTGACAGGTAGAGGGCAATTAAACACCCTGGTGACCTCTGACCTCTGACCTGTGCAGGTGGTTGTGGCCGAGTCGTTTGACGAGGTGGTGAACGATCCAGACAGAGACGTTCTGATCCAGTTCTACTCTCCGTCCTGTCCACACTGTAAGAAGCTGGAGCCAGTGTTCAGAGAGCTGGCGGACACGGTGAGACACGCTCTAATGTCCTCTAAGGTCCTCTAACGTCCTCTAACGTCCCGTAAGGTCCCGTAAGGTCCTCTAACGTCCTCTAACGTCCTCTCATGTCTTCTAATGTCCTCTAACGTCTGTGTTTGAATTCAATCTGACTCTGTCTTCTCCGCTCGCCCTCAGCTCAGCTCCAACCCCAACATCCTCATCGCCAAGATGAACGCCGTTGATAACGACGTCCCGCTGGGCTACGACGTCCAAGGGTGAGGACGAGGTTTAATGAGGCAGACGTCTCCCATCGACTCTTTGTCTCATGTCTCTGTCTCTGCAGGTTTCCCACCATCTACCTCGCCCCAGCAGGCAAGAAGGACCAGCCAATAAGATACGAGGTAACCACCAGCTGAACCGGTCACATGACACATGGCGGTCACATGACGCCTGGCGGTGATGGTCACATGACGCCTGGCGGTGATGGTCACATGACGTCTCTGTGTTTTCAGGGCGGTCGAGAGCTCCGAGACTTCCTGAACTTCCTGAAGCGAGAGGCGAGTCACAGTATGCGGCTCGGCGGCTCCAAGGACGAACTCTGACATCTTCATCCAATCAAGACTGGCTTTTGGAGACATCCTGCCGGTCTCCATGACAACAGACGTGTGGGGGGGGGGGGCTTGTTGACAGACCTGGAGACAGGAAGTGATGATGAACAGCTACTGATGTTTCTACTGAATAAACAGATTTATTTATTGATTCAGTGTTTTTATTGATTATTATTTATTTATTGAGTTTTTTATTATTTAACGATTAAAACAACGTTTCAAGAACAATAAAAAGACAAGTCAAATAAGTCAAACATCAACAGAAGGACCGTTGAAAGATGTTTTCTTCATTTAGTTTCTGTTCGTTCTAAATATTTATTTTTTAATAAACACTACAGATGTTAATTATCTTTATTTGTTGTCAGTATTTCAGTGAGTGTGAAGTTACTGTGTCTTACCCCTGAGCCTGTTCACACCAGACCTCATTCACATTTAAATCAGTTTAATGTCAGAAACTTCACTGAGTTGTTGCTTCATCAGATAAATGACAGAGTTCTCTGCTGATGTCTGCTGGTCAGTAGAACATACTCAGCTCTACTGTCTCTCCTGTCTCTCCTGTCTCTGCTTAGGACAGCAGAGAGTTGCTTTTACCAATATCAAAGAGCTGGCTCTTAAATCGTTAAAAATCTAAATGGACTGTGGTTAGTTTTCTCCATAAAAGGCTGCTCGTCTTGAGGACTTCACTTCATTCACTCTATTGGTGGGTTGGCCTGTCAGTCATATTAATGCTCTAAGCTGATTGGTTAACGCCGTGGTGGTTTCCCGCCCCTGCGAATTGATCCCTCCTTCCCCTCGTGCCTCCCAGAACCTTCCAGTCGTCTGTTTACCGGCTCCGTTGTCAAGATGATCGGCCAGCAGGTCCTAGTCCTTAGTAAGTACCGGACATTATTTACGGAGAATCTTCCCTCGAGCTCTTTTCAGCCGGAGGCCGCAGCTCCGTCCAGTTTGGAGCTGTTTTCCGTCAGAGCGGCCCGGCTGCGACACAAAGCGCAGAGCTAATTGAGCTAGCTGTTAGCATTAGCCAGTAGAGCCTCCATCCGGCCGCTGTTAGCATCCTTAGCTGCTACCGCATGTTAGCATCAGACAGTTAGCTAGCGGCTCCACCCAGCCGCAGCTACTGTCCTCATGCGTTACTCAGCATGAGGCTGTTAGGATGCTAGGGCTAGCTACGTTAGCATGCTAACAGGCTAACAATGACTACAGGCTATGAATCAGTAAAGGTGACGCTTTTATTTCTGGTAGTTGCTCGTAATGTTCGCTAGAAGCTTAATGAGACTGAAGGAGCACTGGTCGATAATGATCAGGCTTCAGGTTAAAAGCTGCTGTTTATTAGATGATGAATATTATCAGTATCAGTTGTTCTCTTCTCTGTTCATTAATAAACAGCTGAGAGTCATATTTCCCTTTAAATTTCATTTATGATTGATCTGATGAATATGTGATACTGTATTGATTATGACCAGACTCTGTGTTACAGCTGATCATCAATAATCATCTGTGTGACTGATTAATGTGTTTCAAAATAAAAGCCTGACTTCCTGTTTGTCCTCAGACCAGAACATGAAGAGAGAGTCGGGTCGGAAAGTCCAGACCGGGAACATCAATGCCGCCAAGGTCAGAGAAACCCCACCTGTTGTCATAGCAACGGCAGTCCAAACAGACTGAAAACAAACCTATAATAACCTGTAGTCATGACGATGCGTTGTCTCTGCTCTGGTTGTCCAGCTGTCTGTCTGTCGTTGCCATAGTGATCTGATCTGCTGGCTCCGCCTCTAACGTCTGTGTTTTGTTTCAGACCATCGCTGATGTCATCAGGACCTGCCTCGGCCCGCGGGCCATGATGAAGGTGAGGCTGCCTCCACACACTAGTGACACGCGACACGTAACCATAGCAACACGCCAGTAACACGTGTGTTTGTGTGTAGATGCTGCTGGACCCCATGGGAGGCATCGTGATGACCAACGATGGAAACGCCATCCTCAGAGAGGTGACTCCTGTCGTACACGTGTCTGGTGTTCATACATGACTCCTCCCCCTCGCTGTCACTAACCTCCTGGTCTCCATGACGACAGATTCAGGTGCAGCATCCTGCGGCCAAGTCAATGATCGAGATCAGCCGCACGCAGGACGAGGAGGTCGGAGACGGGACCACGTCAGTCATCATCCTGGGTGAGGAGGTGTCCCATGACCCAAGACCTGTCTGTGTCTCTGTCAGCTGATCTGACACCTGTCTGTGTCTCTATCAGCTGATCTCTCACCTGTCTGTCTCTCTGTCAGCTGATCTCTCACCTGTCTGTCTCTCTGTCAGCTGATCTGACACCTGTCTGTCTCTCTGTCAGCTGATCTCTCACCTGTCTGTCTCTCTGTCAGCTGATCTCTCACCTGTCTGTCTTTCTGTCAGCTGATCTGACACCTGTCTGTCTCTCTGTCTATCAGCTGATCTCTCACCTGTCTGTCTCTCTGTCTATCAGCTGATCTCTCACCTGTCTGTCTCTCTGTCAGCTGATCTCTCACCTGTCTGTCTTTCTGTCAGCTGATCTGACACCTGTCTGTCTCTCTGTCTATCAGCTGATCTCTCACCTGTCTGTCTCTCTGTCAGCTGATCTCTCACCTGTCTGTCTTTCTGTCAGCTGATCTGACACCTGTCTGTCTCTCTGTCTATCAGCTGATCTCTCACCTGTCTGTCTCTCTGTCTATCAGCTGATCTCTCACCTGTCTGTCTCTCTGTCTATCAGCTGATCTCTCACCTGTCTGTCTCTCTGTCAGCTGATCTCTCACCTGTCTGTCTCTCTGTCAGCTGATCTCTCACCTGTCTGTCTATCAGCTGATCTCACACCTGTCTGTCTCTGTCAGCTGATCTCTCACCTGTCTGTCTCTCTGTCTATCAGCTGGAGAGATGCTGTCTGTGGCTGAGCAGTTCCTGGAGCAGCAGATGCATCCCACAGTGATCATCAGCGCCTACAGACAGGCCCTGGAGGACATGTTGGACGCTCTGAAGGACATCAGGTCAGTGTGTCTTTGTGTGAGGCTGGTTTAGAACAGGGACATGTAGTGAGACGTCTCACGGATGGTTGTCCTGCAGCACCCCCGTGGACACGTCGGACCGCTCCATGATGCTGAAGATCGTCCACTCTGCCATCAACACCAAGGCCCTGAGCCGCTGGTCTGAGCTGGCCTGCAGCATCGCTCTGGACGCCGTCCGCACGGTGGAGCTGGAAGAGAACGGACGCAAGGAGATCGACATCAAGAAGTACGCCAAGGTGGAGAAGGTACGACTCCGTCAGCCTGGACCGGGTGGGTCAGCCGGGGCCTGGGCCGGGTCAGCCTGGACCGGGTGGGTCAGCCGGGGCCTGGGCCGGGTCAGCCTGGGCCGGGTCAGC